>NW_024582075.1:0-463314 GCF_017639235.1 Corvus kubaryi
GCCGTCAATGGCCGCGGGCGGGCGGGGCGCGGCCGCCATTGCCCCGTCCCCCCGCGCTGGCGGCCGCCGGCCATGCTGGGGCTCCGCCGCGCCTTCGCTGCGCTGCTGCCGCGGGCAGGGCTGCCGCCAGCCGCCGCCATGTCCACGCTGCTGATCAGCCAGGAGCGCTACGCGTGGCTGCGGGAGCTGGGGCTGCAGGAGGAGAACCCGGGCGTGTACAACGGGCGCTGGGGCGGCCGCGGGCAGGTGCGGGGGGCGCGGGAGCGAGGGGCGGCGGGGCCTCGGGGGTCGCGCCCCCTTCGCCGGGTGAAGGGGCCCCGCCGCTCACCGCTGCCGTCCTGCTCTAGGTGGTGACCACGTACTGCCCCGCCAACAACGAGCCCATCGCCAGCGTCCGGCAGGTGAGCGCGGCCGGGGCGGGAGGAGCTCCGCGGGCCCTGTGGCCGGAGCGAGGCGTCCTGGGGCGTTGGTTTGGCGCTGCGCCTGCCCGCGACCGCGCTGGCGAAGGGCACGAAACTCCCGAAACCACGTCAGGGGTCCCGGGGATGTTGAGTCCAGGGCGGCCGCCGGGGCTCGTCGCAGCCAGGGCCTGCTGCTGGCAATATGCCTGCGGCTTTCCTGGGAAGAAAAACAGGCTGTTTGCCTTCTTTTATTTTCTTTTCTTCTTGTCTCTCCAGCCCTCCGCCTCGCACTCTTGCCAGCAGAAAAGGGAAGAGCAAGGGTCCCTCCCTTCCCTTTTCGTTTGTTACTAGGGGAGTTGCAGATTAGGGGCAGATTGTGGCTGAGTGCTCCGGGGGAAGTAGGAAGAAGAGCAACGTGGCATTCAAGTAGTAAATTTGTGAAAGTTTTTAGTGTAAGAATAGCACTATTGTATAAACCTACTCCTTTTGTGTATTAGGACGCAACTAGCCCTTGATGCCCAGTGAGGCTGATGGAGTAGGATGTATATATATGTGTGTGCGTGTATGTATATATACAAACATGTATAAACCCATTATTTTTTATGGAACTTCCTCTAACATGAAAATGGTGGTTTGTTGTTTTGTTTTTTTTTTATTTAGGCAGCACATGTTCTTTTCATTGACAGTGACTTCAAACAACTTGTCATTCGGGCCAAATTGTGTCAGGATACAAACATCCTGTAAAAGTGGTGTCCTGTAGTGCAAGTACTCTATAAAAATGTCTTGAGTTGGATGCAGCTTTTTTGTGGCATTTCTGTTGGGGTTTTGATTTTCCTAACTTTGACGTGCTTCTTCATGTAGGGTAATTTGGAGGATTATGAAGAAACAGTAAAGAAGGCTAAAGAGGCATGGAAGGTCTGGGCTGATGTAAGTTAATGGAGACTTTTCTTTTATTACAGATCTCTGGTAGAGCCAGGCTATTAAATTCCCCTGTCTGGGGGAGGTGTAAAAATATGTTCATACTGTGTGAGGTGCTCTAAAGCAAAAATCTGCAATAGAGACCTCAAGAAACAAACCCAGACAGTTTGTGTGTGGTACCATTGGGGTACAAAGATGAGGACATGGACTTGTGGGATATGTTTGTTTTGAAAACCCTGGCAGAGTTACCGAGGCTTGTGCCTGTGAGCTGTTCCCAACAGGTCTGGTGAAGTTCAGAAACCTTGTAGCAAGTAAACTATCCCTATGCATGTTTCACTTCCTGTCACCGCCTGCTTTCTTCTGGGAAAATTCTGTGGAGTATTTGGATGTGTAACATGTATTGATCATCTTGTTCTCATGGCATGAGGAAGACTGCTAGTTATGAATGTGGGGTTTTTTTGTTCACCCACTGACTTGATATGTCACAGGACAACTGTGTTGTTCAAAAGCGTTAGTATTATGTTGTGTATAGTAGCTAAGCTATTTTTCCTTAGCTGGCTGTAGTTCCTGGTGCAGCTGCACCAGCTATGTCCAGCCAGCACCCACTCTGTTGATGGCTGTGCCAGGCTTGGTTCTTACAGCTATCTGGTGTTTCTTTGGTAGAACCTGAAACCTGGATTTTGAGAGCATTTTTGAAAGCATTCTATGTTTTAGCCATCAAAGTAGTTTGCCTTGTCTGAAGACAACAAAGTTTAGGACAAACACAACAGCTTCCTCAGGATATGTTAGTACATGTACTTTTGTTACAGTTTGTGAGTCTAATGTTGGTGACTTGTAACATTTTTGGTAATAATCTGAAAGCAATCCAACACATACAAAATCAACACATCAAATGTTTCTTGAAGACTTTTTCTCAAAGCTATTTGTTAATAATTTGTGAGTTTTGTTGTTCGTAATGAGCTTACTTTACTTGTCTGTAAAGAGATATGCTTGCATGGTTTATGTATTTCTCCGCAGTCTTGTTTTTACAGAGAACTGCTGTTCTAATCCTGTAAATCCTGTTGCATATGGTTTGCAAATTGATCCTGGCTATTGATTATTATTTACCATACTGATACCACATTAAAAAAATCTATTAAGGGTTGGTATATGAGCTCAATATTTTCATGATTGAGGTTTCTGTGTGTCTTAATTTCTTTTAACAAACTAAATATCATACTGAAAGAAAGTATGAAAATGTGGCATTAAGTATGCTTCAAGGCTCAGAAACCAATAAATGCACTTCTATGAAAAAAGCTCATTTCTTGAGGTGCAGCTGGTTGTTTGGTGGCATTGCGGGTGAAGTAGATGAACAGAAGTAACAGAATTAACAATCTGAATGCTTCTGGCAATATTCAGTGGAACTGAAGCTTTGAACAGACAAAATGTGTGCAATGTTATCAGTCTCTGTGAGACAGAAAACAGTTTCTTGTAAAGCAGTGCACATGATAAAAATGAACAAGTAACAGCGTTAGTTTCCTTTATCTTGGGAAGATAAAGGAAAAAGCACAGCAGTCAGTGATTGCTTAGTACAAGGACAGAAAACTAGCAGTATATATACAGCAGAAGTTAGAGATGTTGAATCTCACATAGATTCTTCTGTTTTGTTTTGACTAGATCCCTGCACCTAAACGTGGAGAAATAGTGCGACAGATTGGTGATGCCCTGAGACAAAAAATCAAAGTTCTAGGAAGCTTGGTAAGGTATTTTCAGAAGTAGCTTAAATTTTTTGGCTGGGGGGGAGTGGGGAATGAGGGTAAGGGGTGTGTCAAAACTGTTTTTTTTTCAGTGATACTAACAGTTTTCTCTGCAATACTAACCTTGGTAATGGTTAAATAATTGCTGTTAGTTCTGTTAGCTTGCCTAATTAAGTTTTCATTTTGAAAAGAAGGAAAAAATTTTAAAAAGTATTATGTCATGGAAACAGCTTGAAGCTGTGTGAGGGGAGAGTTCGGTTAGTTATTAAGAAAAGGTTCTTCACCCAGAGGGTGGTTGGGCATTGAACAGGCTCCCCAGAGAAGTGGTCACAGCAGCAGCCTGATAGAGTTCAAGAAGTGTTTGGGCAATGCTCTCAGGCACATGATGGTGATGGTGCTGGGCCAGGAGCTGGACTTGATGATCCCTATGGGTCCCTTCCAGCTCAGGACATTCTATGATTCTGTGATTCTATGAAATGACAATATATAATAGGAAAAGAAAAGTTAATTTATTATGGGCCTGTCTGGGAGGAGTGGTGCAACTGTTGCCCTGCTATTTTCTCTCTTGTCTGTCAGATAGGGCATTTTCTAATACTAAAAGTATCCTGAAAAAGACCTTCTTTTAATACAGAGCTCTTAACCTTGAGCTCTTTCTCATGATCTGCAGGAATTTGCCAAGTGACATGTGGAAACATGAGGCTTCTGAAGTTGAGGTGGTCTTAATGAGATGATCTTGCAGTGCTGTGCAGGACATAAAGGCTGAAGGACCGCTCCTTTAAAACTCTTGCTAGTTGCTAGGGAAGAAAAGGAGACAAGTGGGGAACTTCCACTTTCTTTATACAGGGCTTGCCTGTCTGTTCAGAAACAGCTGTCAGTGAATAACTCCATGTGTAGTCAAGCCCATATTGTTAACCTTCAAAACTTTGTTCTGCTGTTTCCCTTGATGTTGTTTCCTCAGCACAGTTTTTGTGGTGGAGTTAGAGTGCTAACGTGCTCCTGTATTCAAAAACAGTACAGTTCCCCTGGTGAGTGTGGACAGATAGAAGTTTGCTCTATATTCCTTGACCAAAACTTAAGGCTTCTTGCCACATTTTCTTGGTTTTCCCAAATAGATAATATGTCTGTTCAGCTCTGCTAGGATTGAAGAGGAACTTCAGGGTGAAAGAAGTGCAGTAAGTATTCAAGTTTTAGGACCTTGCCTGGCTTAAGGATACGTAAATAGTAACTATGTGGAAACTCATCTTTCTCATACGCTGTAGGAAATTTCCAGCCTTGCCTTGCCATGCCCTGGTGAAGTATCCAGGTCTTTCTACTGCACTTACAGACCCACTGCTGTGTTTCTTAGTAAATATGTCTGATGCCCCTCTGTTTTTGGTCACAGATAGGGGCTGTTCCTTCTGTCTTGAGATGACCACAGGGGTCATAGAAATACAGTTAGTCATCTTTATGTTAACCTTCACGTGGAGAGAAGAATCCCATGGAAGTGCTTTGAACCTGATTCCTCATTTAACAGCCTTTTTAAAGTACAATCATCAGTGTAAAGTGGTAGGTGATATCTGCATGAAGGTCACACCTAGCTATCAGAGCATGTCTAGAAAATTGAGTGGAGATAAGTAAGTGATTTCTCAGTTCCTAAATTTTCTCACTTTTGGGTGAAGATATCTTCAAATACCAGCTTATTCTCGATATATTTCAACTGAGTAAGTCTAACATATTTTTAAGAGAAGGATGTAGTTTATGATTGACTTCAGGAAAAAAAAATTGATCCTAAACATCCCAGATTACTAAAATACTAAACATGTGTACACATTTTCAGCAGTATCTGCAAACAAAATCTCTCAAATTCACTGTGAGATGTTGTAAAATGAGTAGTTTGCTTATGAAAGAGTAGCCCTTTTCTTTTGCTGGAGCAGAGTAATCCCGCTTTTCCCAACTTGTTCCTTGCCTGGCCCACAATGTAGGCAAGCGTGCTGAAGTAAATCCAAGGTTTTGTTGATCTAAACATATGAATCTCATTAGTGTTGGACACTCCTTCCAGCAGTTTTTTTTTTAAATTTTTCTCTATTCATTTGTTTCCTTTTCTAATTTCTTCCTGTTGTATTGGAATGTGGCCCTTGTCCAGTTGTCCATTGTGTTGTTTCTTTAAGTTGTGAGTAAGTGGGAAGAGGTGAATCTCTTCTGATGAAAAAATGTGTGGTAAAATCTTACTTGGTGAGTAGAAACACCTGACATTAGTGGGATACAAAATATATTTGGGATCCAAGAGATTTTTGTAAAAAAAATTGTCATAATATGAATTTTTTCAGGTCTCTTTGGAAATGGGAAAGATTTTTGTCGAGGGTGTTGGGGAAGTGCAGGAGTATGTTGATGTCTGTGACTACGCTGTTGGTTTGTCCCGAATGATTGGTGGACCTATTTTGCCTTCAGAAAGTAAGTATGTGTGTTATTTTTTCGCTTTTGTTTGTGGTTTTTTTTGTTGTTGTTGTTTCTTTTTTTTTTCTTAAAGAAATGAAGATATGGAGGTGTAACTTAAATATATGGTCTGGTAGTGCAGCAAGATCTCTGTTCTGTGTGTCATTTAGGGAGATTTAGGAATAGATGTGGTGGGCAGTAGTGCCAGCTAATGAAGTAAAGAATAAAGTGACAGATAAGCAGGTCAGTCCATCCATTTTCTCTGTTCTTTGAAGCATTAGGTTGTCTTTGATTTCTTTATTGATGAAAGGTGGTAGAGGAACGTATGTAAAGGGTTTGGAAGTGTACTTATAAAGGAGAGACCTCTTTGTCAGTTGTTGATTAGCACACAGTCATCATTATGTTAACTGAATAGCTAAAATAATAAAACTTTATGTTGTGAGGTCACTAGGTTTTTGCACAATCTAGCTAACCTTGATCCAGGTAAGCTGCAGAGCACAAATAATACAGCTCTTCACAAGCTAATGCTGTGGTGGACTGAAGAGTGGTGCTAGGTTTCTTGCTTATGTATTTGCCCTTTGTAAAAAAGCCTCAACATGAAATGGCTGAATGCATTCTCTTGTGGCTTTGCTTTCAGGACCTGGCCATGCCCTTATAGAGCAGTGGAATCCCGTTGGGTTAGTAGGAGTCATCACAGCCTTCAACTTCCCCGTGGCAGTTTATGGGTGGAACAGTGCAATTGCAATGATTTGTGGAAATGCTTGCCTCTGGTAAGATCTGGCTCTCCAGCCAGTTAACAGTATTTTTAAATTAGAGAGCTATTAACTCAGGCATGAAATTGCTGTTGAGTATCAGGTGTTTCGGGATATTTGATTCTGTCTAATGTGGGCTTAAATTCTCTTTATTTTTAGGTCTGTTTGTAGTCTGAGCGTTTTTTTTTTTATTTTGTCGTAACCTCTTTTTTGAGGTACTAAGGTACAGATGCATCCAGGACTTAGCCAAATGGCCTGTGAATAAAGAACCCAGGTTGAGAGCTTGCAACAGTGGTAGTTAATATATTCAGAGTTGATACAGCTAAGGTTAAAAATTTAAATAAGTAGCTTTACTTTTTCTCGCATCTCCTGCTTTGCTTTCATCTACCTGCTTCGCTCTAATGTCTGGCCTAGCCCTTGTCCACATGGATTTCAGTAGAAGTTCTGAATGCTCAGCTGCAGAAGGAAATGCTTGAGTTCCTGTCTTCATTTGTACCTGAAAACCAGCCTAATCAAAGTGTGCTGTAGATCAGAGACCATAAAAGTTGCTTATTTGAATTATTTCTTATTCTTAAAGAATTGGAAAGAATAAGAAGATAATGTAACTCTTTTTTTTTTTTTCTTTTCTTTTTAGGAAGGGTGCTCCTACAACATCCCTTGTTAGTGTTGCTGTTACAAAGTGAGTTCTGGTTTCCTTGATCTTCATCTCAATAAAAAGGAGAACTTCTCCAAAGAATAAATTTCATAGTGATACTTACTTTAGGTTTATTGTTACTCTATATCAGCATTTTAAATACTTATTCTGCATTACCAGTAACATTTATTTTAAAATACTAAATAAAAGTAGGCTCCTTAAAATAGGTAATTACTAAGTCTTGTGATCGAATATTAACGCCTGAGAACAATTAAACCAAATCACTACTACCCCAAAACCTCCAGCCAGTTCTAATGGTTCATTCCCTATTTGCACCTGCCAGAAATCTTTAACATTTTTACATCTTTGATTCCAGGATAATTGCCAAAGTCTTGGAGGATAACAAGTTGCCTGGAGCAATCTGCTCTCTGGTTTGTGGTGGAGCAGACATCGGGTAGGTAACATTTCTTGTGTTTTGTGAACCTTTATAGGAGGTAAGGTATATTCTTTGAGATACTTCTCATAAAGTTATTCTGGTGTCTAGGAGTTCCCAGTACATGCACATGTTGCCATGATTTTTATCAGCTGGTCTGAAACTCTGGCCCTGTGCTAAATATACTACGTATGTCTACTTGCTGGTGTGAGATCAGCAGCTAACAAAGAACTTATCAGATACTTAATGAAGAGACATGACTATGTTAATATTCTACCTCTGCATATGCTCACACCCAAGGAATACAGCTGATATTAAAGTCCCCCTACCATGTTATTGAGAGTTTTCAGTGTATAGTGCATTAGCCTTTTAGATTAGTTGTGGAAGAGAATAATTCCCCTTTTCTGAGCTCATGCAGGACTCTGCACTTGCTCATAGATGTATACGTCTTGTACAGCTTGGAAGCTGTACAATCCAAATCACTTAGTTGGATTTTTACAATGTGGAAATTCCCAGTACAAACACACATTCAAATATATCTTTTGAGCATTTTAAGAGAAAGCAAAACATGTGGCAAGCATTAAAAAAAGTCATAGATTTGCATATTTTCTTATGGATCATAACAATTGGAGCTAATCTCACAATATACTTTAGACTGAGTTTCAGTATTACTACAGAAATACTGAAATTACTACAAAATGCTTTTTTTGGCCTGAAAAAGTATAGAGAAATAGCCTTGTTCCTCTTTTCTGGCCAAGAAGCAGCTTTCCTGCCATTAGCTCAGTCACCTGATGTTTCAAAGAAGTGGCTCTGGCTTTAAGGATCTCCCTGGCTGAAGCTGATGTATGTGGAAGGTGCAAGCTGCTTTTCTGTCTGCATGTCTTTTGTTGACCACAGTGCTTTGTGTCCCATTGTGCAGGACAGCAATGGCAAGAGATGAGAGGATGGACCTCTTGTCCTTCACTGGCAGCACAAAAGTGGGCAAGCAAGTAGCGCTTATGGTTCAGGAGAGATTTGGTGAGTGTGTGGGTTCTTCTCTGTTTCTTTCCATGTTAGGTGAAGGCAGTGGTGCCCCATAAGATTTTAAAGTAACAGTTTGTTTCAGCTGTGCTATCTCTTTTTTGTTTTGGATAAATGGGAGTTTGAAACTGCTCAGAGATACAGATGGCATTTTTCAGTTACTTCTATTACAACTCAGATTTTTTTTCCATGTTACCCACAAATCCATAGTCCTAAATTAAATTGGGGGGGGGGGTGTGGTGGTGTTCATTAGTGTTTGATTGTATGGAGATTGTCAGGGTGAACAACCAGAGCTTATGATCTTTTTGCAGTGTGAATAGAGTACATGAATGAATTCGCCCTCACCTTTTACTCCTGATAAATACAGTAGAAAAGTGATTTTTGAGGTGCTGGTTTTTTATTACATATTTAAAAGTGTATAGGCAAGAATCTCAGCTGCTGGATTCTAACTTCTTAGTTTTAAGAAGAGCCCCTTGCAAACATGGTTTTTTCATTTTATACATTTGAAGTTCATATAAATGTGAAAAAGCCCCCCAGAAACCAGAACAGATAGCAAATATTCACGCAGATGTAGGTCAGGATTCTTTCCCTCAGATTGTAGATAAACAGTTGCCGGGGAAATGAATGAGCTTACTTAAATTTCATGTGCCTTTTGATCTTTGTAGGACCTTATTCTTTACCTATGTTGCACTGTTTATGCTGTAAATTTTTCCTGTTTTCATCTTTTCTTTCCAATGCTATTTTTTGCCTTTCTCTGGGCCATAACTGCTGTGCAGGTATCTTCACAACATGTGATAGATGTAGTATTTGGTGTAATTTTCTGCTTTGGCAAGAGTTGACTGTGATCTCTAAAATCTTTTGTTTATCTGGAAAAATATGTTTAATGAAGCTTAGCTCTAGTTAAAGGTGACCTCACTGACTGAGGTGCATTGAATACATGTGTGCATGGCATAACTTATTTTGTCTTTTTCATTAGGTCGAAGCCTGCTGGAACTGGGAGGAAACAATGCCATTATTGGTAATATGCACTGTAGAAATTTAGTCCCATAGATGATATTTGGAAGTTAGTTTGCAAATATTTATAGCTAATTGTCCCTTTTTTCTGGCATGTTTGTTTGTTTTTCCCTGCCACACTGGGCTTTTAAAAGTACATGTAGTACATACGGAATAGTAGAATGTTGTGGGCTTTTCTGTCTTTGGTATTGTGGAGGAGGTAGTGTTTTAAAATAAAATGTGAGAGTCCAAGGTCTTCTAAGTAATCAGCGTTGAAGAGGAGAACAGAATGAGAGAAGCAGTAAGCTTCAGTAATGGGTTGTGGAGAATGCTAAACTAAGTAAGCTTGATTTTAGGATAGTTCTAGTTGTAGAATCATTAAGTTTTGAAAAGACCTCTAAGATTGACTCTTAAGTCTTAACCCAGCAGTAGCATATTTACCACTAAACCATGTCCCCAAGTGCCACATCCACATACCTTCTGAGTACTTCCATGGATGGTGACTCCACCATTTCCCTGGGCAGCTTGTTCCAATGCCTGACTGCACTTTTATATGTAATCTCGTGAGCACTATACTTCGAGGGTTTTAGAGTAAAAGTAGATATATATGAAGTCTAAGATACTTATGATACTTGAAAGAAAAGCACGCAGGCATTTATTTCAGTAGCGCATTTTTCAGGTTTAAGTTCTTTAGGGTATGATCCAGTTCCTAGATGAACAACATAAATACTACAAAGCTGAGCAACATGGTGGAAAGAATATATAATTTTGATAAATATGTAAATTGCTGTCCTCTTATGCAGTTGCCTTTTGTTTCACCTTTCTCATATTCTGGACAAATGTGCTTTTTACGTATATTTCATCTACTCTTTTGAAAATCACATTAGAGCAGGTCCTTCTTTTTCCCTATGCTGCTTTGTAGCCAGTAGTATAAACTTGTTTTATGCTTTGGAAATGTTTTCTTTTTTCATATCAAAGTCCTACTTTGCCTGGAATTGACTTTGAACAATTGCATAATCATTGTTTGGTTGGACTTTGTCCCAAACTTAATAGTAGTTTTGGATGCTTAAAGAGACTTTTGTGGGGCTGGTTAAGCTCAGTGGTATTTTGGGAATCCTTTGAGCTTTATAAAACATCTCAATGTCTTTTAGCCAGATGAATTTGTTCAGCTCATTGTACATTTTATATTACTGTACACCTGTGTGTTTTAGCTATGCTTTCTGGAAGGCCACCTGGATATACTTTACAATTGCTACTTTATGCTGATAAACTTCTCAGTGAGAGATGGACAAGGTGGAGAAATGTCAAGAAGTTGTTTGTAGTTTCTTGAATTAAAAGGAAGCTGAAATCATTTGCAGACTCTTGCAGAAGGCTCTCTTCAGTAGCTCAAACCTACATTTATGTCTAATTGCATATGTCTAATTCCAGCTGCAGAGAAATAGTAGGAGCTTTAAGGTGTTTCTTTGTATCTTACCATGCTGTGCTAGTGCAACTTTTCCTAATGCTTCTTGACCAGCTTGTCAGTTTCTAATATTGTTTAGCATCTTAAGTGTTGTGAATGGCCTGTTTACTTCAGTAACATGATCATGTTTTATTTTTTTTTAAGTGTTTGAAGATGCAGATCTGAACCTAGTCATCCCATCTGCTCTATTTGCTGCTGTGGGAACAGCAGGCCAGAGGTGCACAACTGCTAGAAGGCTGGTGAGTAAATAAATGTGTATTGTCTGGTTTGGGTAGCTCTGAATTTTATCTTAATTCCAAATAGGCTCAGAAAATGCCTAACAATTCCTAATATTGTGAAGAGCAACAAGTAATATTTGAAACACATTTTTGTTTTGTGAAAAATAAGTATGGTGGAAAAATAACATAGTTTCAGTCCAGTGTAATTCTAGCTCTAAACAGTTTGTTTGTATGTATTTCTAAATATACTAAAAGCCAGGAGAATGCTACTTGGCATACAGAAATTTCTCTCTGTTTTCATTGCCAGAGCTTTGCTTGTGACTGCTGCAAATTTTGGTGCAGTGTTTATATTTCAGCAAAGCAAGGGGGTGTGTGTTGCCTACTTTGTTAGTAATTCTTAACCAATCATTTTCAACAAGTTTAACGGTGTTAGAGTGTCAGCCAGTGTCTGTATAGTCTATTCAGAGTTGGGTTGATTGGGTAAATATTAGCCAAAATGGATGTGGGTTAATTGATTTGGGTGTATTGGAAGGGCAGTGATTCCTCAAACTGTAGCAATAAAATTTCTTGAATGTTTGTTCTAGAACACTAAACTGAAATGTTTACAGAGCACATCGGTAACATTGATCTGAGATGGGGTAAAATTAAAACAGATTTTTGTTTCTTGGCTTGTTTTAAATCTTCATGGTGAAGATTTTACATCTTCATTTTCTGGTGTTGCTGCTGTTTGGAGGCCAAGGCCTCTGTCTCTTTTTAACTTTGGGATTTGCTGAATAGGAACAGCACTATTTCTATTCTTCATTCAGCCCCCTTCAAAGTGCAGTAGTACCTCAGGAATAGTTGCATAGACTGCGCTGTCTTACAACTTTCTTACCACATTTTAGTTTCTCCATGAAAGCATCCATGATGAGGTGGTGGCAAAGCTTGCCAAGGCCTATGCCCAGGTCCGCATCGGTGATCCATGGGATTGTAAGTAGCTATTTCCAAATCATGGGTTTAGGAAACAAGTTGCTGTTGGTTTCTTTCTGTTTAAATTCTGATGGGATTATACATCCAAACTATCTAATTTTAGCACTTTACCAGGGGGTGGAAATAGCTGTTTTTATTTAGAATACAAACTCTGAAAGGAAGATGAAGAATCTGGCTAATACTGCTTATCCTGGACAGATTAAACAGTTAGTCCCAAGACGTCGTGATAAGAATATTGGCAAACATATGCAGTTTTGCTGAAAGTATGCTTCTGAATCTTTTGTTTTTAGCTGACACTCTGTATGGGCCTCTTCATACTAAAGAAGCAGTGAAAATGTTCCTTGATGCAGTAGAACAAGCAAAACAACAGGGAGGCTCTGTGGTCTGTGGTGGAAAGGTGACTTAACTTCTATTTTCCCTGCTACATTTTGTGCTCTAGGAAAAAAAAATACAATAACATGATGACTAAGGCCAAGCTTGTATGTCAGTTTGTCCTGTCAGCCACTACAGGATGGTAGTTTAGTCAGACTGAGACAGTTTGAATTGGAATCCTGTCTTCAGGGTAAAGGCAGTTCTACTTGGAGGCTACTCTCTCCTCCAAGAAATGGTTAAGAGCTTTTGGCTGTTTCTTACACCACTCCCCAGTTGCAAGCAATAGTGAAAATAAAAACAGCAATTTAAATGGTAAATGTCAAACATGTAACAAAGGAAAATTGCAGTTCTGTCCCTCACAATATCAAACTTGAGGAAATACTGGAGATTCAAGACAACTACTTGTGCATCTTCATCATACAGGATGTTTAATTTACATTGACTTGTCATTCTGGGACTTCTTGTCTTTCATTGGCAACTTTTTTATACCTTTAAAATTCTATAAGTAGCTTACAAGTAGGAGAAAGGAAGTTTCATCTGCTAGACTTTACAATTTGATTACATCCTTAGTAGATATAAGTTATGCTTCTGTATTTTAAATACTTAAATAAATAAAATTTAAGTTACTCAGACTACCTGGCCTTCTGTTTCTTATTGCTCAACTGTAGTAGTCAGACCATGATGGATTCCTTTCCTACACTAGTACCAAGCTGGATGCTGACTGGAACTTACTTAGTTATTTTTTATGTATTTTGAAGGTTATAAACCGCCCTGGAAACTATGTTGAACCAACCATTGTGACTGGCCTTCCTCATAACGCGCCCATTGTCCACACTGAGACATTTGCTCCCATACTGTATGTGCTGAAATTTAAGGTAAAATAACAGTGGGGAAACAGGTGTCAAGGAAGGTAACAGTAGAGTCACGAGAGAGATCTCAGATGTGTGTGTCATATCCGTGCAATTGTCCCAGCACTTCAAGAAGTGGTAGCTCTTACTCTGCACTGTGACATATCCACTGTTCACCTTGCTGTGTGGCTGCATTTATGCGAAGAGCACTGGAGTTAAGATGAGAATCTGTACAGGAATAGATTTCTATTGTTAGTGTTCATTGTTGATACTGATTGTATCTGTTCAAAAGCAGACTGTGTTTTGTGCAGCAGTGGAAGTATTGCTGACGTGGTACATGTGTATTTGCCCACTGCCATTCTGGACATTTGCATTATGGCTGTGGCATGTTGGGTTTTTTCTCACAGTGCTTCTTTGTAACTGCTTTGCTTTGGATAGCCATGTCTTAACCATTGACACATGCTCCCTTTAGGAGGAAGAGGAGGTTTTTGCCTGGAATAATGAAGTAAAACAAGGTCTTTCCAGCAGTATCTTTACCAAGGATTTGGGAAGGATTTTCCGCTGGCTCGGGTATAATTTAAATTACTTTTATACTTTCCTGAGGCATAAGATCACAGTCTTTCATGTCCTTCGTAAAACTATGCATAATGCTAGTTGAGCATTTTATAGCCCTCATTTTAGGAAGAGAGCCTTTCCTGATCCTAAGGAGGAATTGTGTCTTACCTTTGTTTATAGGCCAAAGGGATCTGACTGTGGCATTGTGAATGTTAACATCCCAACCAGTGGAGCTGAGATTGGAGGTGCTTTTGGTATGTTACTTGTGCTTTTTTCAGGTCTCCTTTTTCAAGGTTTAGTCATTTAAATGACTAAATGTGAAGAAATCAATGAATTTAATTTTGAATCATACTGCTTTAGCAGAGAATGGATATTGATTAGAGGTAGTTGGGTTTAAACTTATAAAAATACCTATATTTGGTTTTTAAAAGTTGCACATGTTATTTCCTTTCCTCCCCTCCATCAAAGGAATGTAACTCAGAGTTATATTCTGGAGGTGTTTAAAGATATAACCAGGTGGAAAACTGTTTAAAACAGTTTTAATTTAAACAATCTTGAGCAATTTTTTGTATATTTGCAGGTTTATATAAGATGTACAGTGTATAGTATTTTTGTGAGAAAGTCTTTAAATGAACATTTTTGCCTTTATTTCTCCTTTTTGTGTATACTTAAGGAAGTGAGGGGGTGGAAGAAGAAGTATTTACATTACCATTTAAACACTACAAGAACCAGCACATTCTTGTACTCTTGTCTCATGTTAAGACAAAATGTTTTTCAAACAAAGTCCTTGGGTGCCAGCATGATGCGACTTTGAACTCCAGGCAGATACTTTTTTGCATCAAGCATGAGGAGAGTGCTAGCTCTGTGTGTTGTATGGGGTGGTAATTTAGTTCAGATATAGGACAAGGGTAAAGGAACAGTTTTTCCCATGTATTTTTATTAAAATGTCTTACCTCCTGGATTTAGTCCAGATTCCCATGTCAAAAAATAGGTTTTAATTTATAACGTTTTTGCTACAGGTGGTGAAAAGCACACTGGTGGGGGAAGAGAATCTGGAAGTGATTCATGGAAACTTTATATGAGACGATCTACTTGGTAAGACAGACCAAATAAATTTATATTACAGATGAACTTTCAAAAGTTCAAAATATATGAAACCTTGACTACAAGGCTACTGTCTTTACTGAATGTGAGATAATCATCTATAAGTGTAATTGCCTTTTCTTCACATTCATAGTAGAAGAAGATTTGGAGGGTTTTTATAAAGATCTTTTCTTAACTTTCCAAAGGAAAAAAAATAAGGTGGTTTTGGGTTTTTTCCCCTCCTTTTTCTTGATTTTAAACTCATCTGAAAAATTACTGAAACTTGTCAGGAAATACACTAAGTTGCTACTACAGTGAGGGGACCATGAGGGCACCACTACTGCCTCTGGTAGGTGATTGAGCTGAATTGGTTATCTCTCCAGAAATCTGACAGCTCATAGTGGATGACCATTAGTATCCTCTGCTGACTTCCATAGCCTTTACCTGTGCTGTCTTTGCTTTCCATCCAAAGGCTTATGAACATGAGAAATCCCACCTTGATTTTTCTATCTGGATGTTTTCCTAGTAAGAAATTAAATAGATGAAGAGAAAGAAGATTCACCATAAAGGAAGAGATAATAGAAAATGTGGTTTTTCTCTGTACATGGTTACTATGTTGAAAACAGGAGTTAAGTTAGTTCGTAATTTTAAATAGGCAAACTGCTTTTGAGAGTCTTTTATTTAGATGTGACAGGAATCAGAAGCTTGTATGTAGGAAGTGGACTGCATAATCTGTCTCAGTGATTAAGTGTGGTCTCTAAATTCATGTTTCTCTTTCAGTACAATCAACTACAGCAAAGATTTGCCTTTGGCTCAAGGAATCAAGTTTCAGTAACAACCTTATGAATGGCTGTGCTACGAACCGTCCTGGTGTTTCAGAATCAAGCAGCTCCTAAGCATTATGGGGATAAAAATTAATTATATGAAACCAATTCTGTCAGAAAATCAGCCACTCTTAAATTGCTTCGCTTTCTATGTATGTATTTACTAATTTAGTCCTCAAATGAGAAGTATGTGGTCTTTGGGAAGAAGGGAGGGTGACTAAAACTCACAGGCTTGGATTCAGGTGGCCTGGATAACCTGTTGCCTTAACACTGTGTTTCAGTACCAACACTGCCTCTATTCCCTCCCCACTTTTTTGCTAATATTTCTAGCTATGAGGTCTGTGTTTCAAACTGTGTGCCAAGTTTCCTGCAGGTAACTGGTGCTGTGGGGGATATTTGGGCTGCAGTACAGGGCTAATTTTCAATGCATAAATAAAAGTACATTTTGTGAGATATCTTGGGCTTCTCATTTATTTTATTCACTGTTTTTGAGCAGGAACATTCAGTGGATTGCCCATTTTCACACACTGAGCTGCTAGTTGGGAGAAGGATCATTGGACTAAAAGCACTGCTTTAGTTTTCCTGTCTCTCCTTCAGAAAGGAGACTTTGACCACACATGTTGGGAGATAGAGGTTTACTGTAGTGTCTTGGAATAGCCTTTTAACACTTGAAGGGATTACAGCCAATTCAGGTTGTCACAGCTCTTGTGATACCCTACAACCAAACTGGCTAGAGATGAGAACTGGAGATGCAGTCAGAGGAAATACTTTTCCAGGGAAAAGGCACATTGTTTGCTTGCATTTCACCTCAAATGGGAATTTCTTTTGGCCACTGGAGACTACAGGCAACAGCAGCTCATTTAGGAGCCTTGCTCAGGACTCAGGATGAGAAAAAACACCATGCTACTAGACTGATTTTAGCTTTTCACAAAGGAACTTCTGAGGTTCTTAATGTATTGGTTTTGGGGATTTCTTTTCTTCTCAGTGAAGAATCAATCTCTGAACATGGCAGAACTGTTCACTATGGGCTAAGATTCTAAGAGTCTGACTTGACTACTGATTTATTTTGTTGATGTTTTAATAGCAATGCCATACAAACTGGGTTGAAAGTCCACCATACCACACTGCTAGTTGGTCTCCTTTTGGCTTTGTTTGTAATTTTACAGTGCATAGTGTTTAGAATTTTACATCTGTGTTATAGAAGGTATTTTGGGTGTCACGTTCTGTAGATCATACATTAGGCTTGCAAAGCTTTTTTCCTACTGAATCTCTCACTGCCAGGTGTATTCTCTCCTCTAGTTCTTTGTGTTTGGACATTTCATTACAGAGTGTTGTATGTTAGCACACAGAATGAACTGACATACCCTAAGCAGGCAGATAATCACTAGCAGATAGAGCAAAGAAACAATTCAATTCCCAAATTTAATTGTTCAGCAAATAGCACCAGTTTATAGAAAATACTCTTTAATGCTGTTCTGTGGCACTGCATGTTACTATGAAACTCTTAACAATGGCAAAATAAGTTCAAGAATTCTCTTTTCTTGCTGCTTACTATAGTTTTTGGATAGCCTCATGTCACATCTGCTTTTCTTGAAAACAGAAGCTCTTTGTAGGGTAAAGTACTCTTTTAGGGTAAAATAATTTCACAAGTCCAGTTTAATTTACAGGAATAAGGTTGATTCTGCCATCTGGCTTTAGATTCCGGAAGTCAGCTCGTGAATGGAACAAAACTGGTATGGCGAGTGTTGTTTGGTCTTCAAATCATTATCTGAAAACCAGTATGAATGGAATAAACACACAAATGTGATGAAGAGGTGACTGCATAGCAAACATGCTAAACAGTTGAAGGTTAACTTGACGTCTTGATACATAATTTCTTCTTCAACAGAAACTTTTGGGTAGCCTTACAGAGAACTCAGCATGAAGTACTTGTCACTACCTCTGTGTTTTACGAATAAGTGGGTTAGATCCACATTATGTAGGCAGAGAATGGGCTCTCTGTAAGTAGGTTACAAATTCCGCCCCACTTGTGCTGAGTATGGGAATTACTATTCCAAAGATCTGTTATCTGCATTGTCACTGGACTGCTAGTGTGGCATCAGAGCAGGTAATCAAAATGCTGCTTCTCTTTCTGGACAGCTTTGAATTCCGTACATGTGGTGCTGAACAATCCTACCAGAACTGGCTTGCTAAGTGACTTCCAGTGAAGTGGCTCTGAGAAGAGTGATTTTTAAGGACTGCTACAGATTATAATATGTTCTGGCAAGGATTTAGGTCCCTGTAAGTAGTTATGATTATGATGAAGTATTAAACTAAGGAGGTTTAAAGATATGGTAAGCACCCAGCTTCTCAATTTCTGCTTTAATTTGGAAAGTCCACTCAGGAGATTGTAAACTGCATTAGCTGTCAGTCAGTTATGTCACCCAAGGAAACCAGTTTTGAGAATTCCTAAAATGTGTTTGGAGCTACTGGTATGTGCAACATAATGGAACTTGCAGTTTTAATACAAATTCTATCAGCGTCTTCCACTGTTGCGTAAACTTAATTACCACTGAGTGTGTAACACCAGTGAATAAAAAGTGTTAAATGACACGTGATCAATAATTCATTTGTTAGCACAGTATTGCTTATTGTGAAATGACCTTGATGGGAATAGTCTTGCAAGTAACTTCCTTTCTTTTTGCCATATTATTACCTGAAGAAAAATAAAAATTCTGCTAATATTTTTGCTGAAAAACAGAGAAATTGCTTTTTTTAATGAATTGTGAGAATGTGAGCTGCAGGCTGCCTCTCTTCTATCTTATTGTGTCCTATCATAGCTTCTCCTTGCAGAGTTGATGATTTTCAGGAACCAAGAATACTACTTGTCAGTAGTAGGTCTCAGCTTGGAATTTTGCAAAAAGCGATCCCACAGTGCTGAGTTTAAAACAACTGGGAAAGCATTCCCCATTTTATTTCAGCAGTAACGCACCAGCCCATTCATGTTATATCATGTTCTTTTCTTGTGTTTCCGTTAATCTGTTTGTGTTGTTGCTGGATGAGTTCAAAAGAACACAGCTGCCAGAACTCTTAATTTGTGGCAGCTATGTTTGTGTATGAAAAATCATCTGTGCAGGTGCTGCATTCAAGTCTCATTAGGTATACTAATCCATTTGTGTCTCTGCATTAATCTCATTTGTAACTATTTGGAAAAGTGTAAATTACAGAAACTTCTATGCCTCTATTTTCTTGTGAATCACTGCCTATTTTGTCCTGCACTGAGGTGTTGGTCATGTACTGCACAAGTGTATCCTCTTATTTTCCTAGGTGGAAGCAGAAAAATATTTTGAGGCTTTTATTATAGGGGTAAAATGACTTAATCACATAGAATCAAATTCTTGAGTAAAAACAGTGTCTTTGTAAGGATTTTTTTTAGTGTCTTCTCTTTGGTATTCCTTAATCAGCAAGCCATGCTGTCATGTGGTACATGCTTGGTGTTTGAATGCAATCAATCCATTAGTTTTCAGTGTGCAAACATCTGCTGCCACTGAAGTGCTGCTTGCAGTGAGAAGTGTCTTTTCTCACATTTTAAACATCGTTGCCCTATGGATAGCTGGTACAAAGGTAAATACGGGTTAGCAGTCTCATTTCTGCTAAATTATTAGCACTGATTTTCCATACAGCTCATTACTTTCCTCCAAACAATAGGAAAATGCATGTGCATTTTGGGACAGGGACTTACTCAGCAGAGCATAGCAGAGCCTTTTTAAGAACCTGTGTGTTCCTCCCGGTGTCGCTGTTGGTCGGGCTAAAGCCTGCCCAAGGGCATTCTTTGCATTTGCTAGCCAGCTGTGTAGAACACAGACCTCTTTGTCTGAATGTTTTTTATGTTCCAGTACATCTGGGACTGCTGCCTCTGAGCTAGTAATGAAATACACTCTATTCTGCAAAAGCCTCAGTTGATTAGTGCAATTGTTATATAAAACATTAACTCCAAAAGCCAAAGGTTAAAAATAATAGTGTTTCAGCCAGGAAGAACAAATGGTTTAATACATACTTTGCCCAGTATGTTGCTGTGCTCTGGCATTATACCTCTTTTCCTGCAGCCTGATTTCAAGGTGGACTTATGAGGAAAAAACAGTTCAAGTGAGATCTCTGAATTTCAGAGGAAGGCACATCCTTTCGATACATTGAAGTCTGGAAAGCTCGCAGTAGGTGGCAATTGTGTTTCATGCCTCCCTGACACTCTCCTTACAGGTGTCCCAAACCTCCTGAGCTGTGATAGTGAAGTTAACATCACCTGCTTGCTTATTGAGCAGAGTGTTACAGAGGTAATGAAATGACAGCGTGCAAGTTTAAAAATGGGAGATTGATATAAGCTCTCTTGCTTCTAAGGATTTTTAGTTAATCCAAACTGTTGCTAAGTGATTATTGTCTCCTGTCTTCTGTGGATTTTGTGAGGCCTCTCATTCACTGGCCTGTGATTTAGACTGACCTATAATACAAGCTCAGTCCAATGTGGCAGCTGTACTAGAAACATATCTCAAAAGTGTAGCACATACCTCTTCTTTGAGTTGTATTTAACTACATTTTTTACCACAGTTGCTGATATTTTTATTAATACACTTACCACAAGAAGTGTGCAGGATTTCTGTAGAATCCCAGAACATAAACCTCCTTCTAGTTCCTATGTGACTGTATTCACTTACAACTGTATTTGCTCATGATTATGTGTTTGAGAGATGGGGGCTCTTTGACACATTCCTCTTCTCAGTTTGACCTAGACAGCAGTTGATTTATGGTCTTGGTTTAAAGCAGAACAAATAGCAGAAAAAGGTTATGGTGATGTTTCATGAAACAAAGTAAGTCAAACTATCCTCCGAAGCTTTGTTGTTGTAGTAAATCCTTGTAGGTTAAAAAAACAGTGTGAGGACTTTAGTTTGGCTTAACCAACACTGGCTGCTGTGACTCTGTTTTGCCTGCTTGTTTTCTTCCCATATTTTTTGGCTAGCTGTGTTACTGATTTATTTTTTTTTTCCTCTGCCAACTTAAAGCTTAAGTGACTCCCTGCAAAGTCTGAAAAGCACCTTAGTTTTGCTGGAGAATGTGTTGGAAGGCAGCAACCTGGCTGCAGAAAATGAAGGGGCCTTGAAAGTGAGAATGAGGAACTCAAAATCACCAGAAAAGATGATGAGATGCTGATGATGGGGAAACCAATGTGAAAGGCACAGGCAGGATTGTAGATAGATAGGACCCAGTACTAGGATTTTAACAGCTGGATATTACATTGGGAATGCTGCAGAAGGTCAGACTGCTGCAAGTGGGAGGTGGAGCAGA
This sequence comes from Corvus kubaryi, assembly GCF_017639235.1. Lineage (NCBI taxonomy): Eukaryota > Metazoa > Chordata > Aves > Passeriformes > Corvidae > Corvus > Corvus kubaryi. The sequence goes on from NW_024582075.1 coordinate 20,947, forward strand.
GTGCACAAAATAGGATAAATTGAAAGAGCATGGTTTTGAATATATAAAAGGATAAGAGGATTACTGCATGAAGAAAATACAGGTAAAGGAGCCAGGTGTAGTTTAAGCTAACACGTAAGTTTGCGTTTATGGCAGATGAGGCATAGATAGACATATTCACTAGGGTGCAGTATCACCCCAAACCTCCAAATCTGTTCAGAATTCATTGATTGGAGCATGAATCTAACAGGTTGTCACAACTATCTATTGTGATTAAGGAAAAAACCCACCAACAACACAAAGGAAGGCACCTCAGAACAGAAGAAACATTCTTGTTTTGATGGTAGTGTTCCTCTTAATGTTTTCTTTGCTGTAAAAATTTCCCCAATGTCATGAAGCATGTTTTGTGAAAAAAAGCCCCAAGCCAAAACACCACACCAGTCTCTTTGTTCTGTGTTTTTAAAAATCATCTCTTGCAGACCATGCATTTCAAATCTCTGTCATCAGATTTATGTCAGCCATTGTTTGTCTAAGTACTCTGGCTTGCATGCTGATCGTATCATTTTCTCTTCCGGCTTTTCACTGCCTTCTTTATGAACAACAAATACTGAAAGTTCACAGAAAGGCTAACCCTTCCTTGTACTTAGCCTGTGTTATTCCATGTTGTGTTATTCCTATGGGAAACAGTGAATTTGAAGAATACTTTGCACAATTCTTTTTTGAGTTCTTCACATCACAAATTTCCTAATTAAGTGAGAAGCTTGTAATTCCTCAGAGTCTTAGCTTGTTTCTTTGGGGTTTTTTTTTGAAACTGGGACAAGATATTGGTATTTTGGAATCTCCATTTTTCTCCAATATGCTTTTCTGCTGTTCTACTCATCCAAGAGAAAAAGCTGTCTGTGCTTTCCTGCTGCCCTTCCTGCCCCCCTGTGGAAGCCTACACCCACCCACTTGGGTACCCTCCCAGTTTCTCATCAGCAGGGCTGACTGCCAGGGGTCAGAGTACCAAATAAAGGCCTCACACTGCATGAGCCACAAATGTGATGGCTCAACTTCAGCATATCCTGACTGCAGGGCAAGAGCAATCTATGAGCATCTTGGGCTGAGAGAGGTCTGCTCCTGTCTACAAGATTTCCAGAGGAATTATTATTGTTCCACAGCCATGCAGCCCGGTGACAGATTTCAATAGGAAGAGAGTTCCTTTACACAGATATGGTCAGAGCATTACAAAGTAAGATTCTGGCTTGTGCCTGCAATCAGAGGCTGAGCAGGATCTTGGTTAAACTGTTGCCTCATCCTGCTGTTTCCCACACAGGACATGTGCTGGCCTCTGAGACAATGCTGTTCTCTCTGTGGCCCACCACGAAGTCTGCATCAGTTGCTGTCCCAAAGCATTTATCAGCCTGATTGGGTAAGTTTTCTCTGAGCCAGGACAGGGAATCTAACAAAACGTAGTTGTAACTGTCTTCTTTTATGTCCGGGGATGTGTACGATGGTCCTATCCAACTTTGGCCTTAAAGATAGGAAAGTGCTGCTAAACGGGAAATAGACACTTAAAGCAGCATTTTCCACCTCTACCCATAAGATGTGAATGTGTTATTACCTCAGACTCTCATCATTTCCAGTTCCACGTTCTTCCACCAAACTGATGACTCAAATGGTCTAATCTGTTTAGCAAAGCTGATGCAGCAAAGGTGATGCAACACACCTTTGCAATTTGGACTTCGCACAAAATAACCCCAGTTGATTTTCCCAGAAGAAAATTAGGGATACTGCACCCCAGGGGCACTGGTACAGATGGGAAGCAGCAGCACATGACCAGGAAGGTGGTGATGGTACAGTGGCAGTAATACTTTAAGGAAAGCAGCTGCTGGCAGGTGGGGCAACTGTCACAGCTGGCTTCACTGAAGTGCTTAATGGCAGAGGGGATGGCCATGTGCCTGTATCTGAAGTGACTCAGGCAGATGAAGGACTAAAACCTTAAGGATCAGGCAGCGCTGATTTCTTTAAATTAATTTTTAATCTCAGCAAAGACACCAGAGTTGTGTAGAAGCCTGACTTACTGCTGCTGACAGATCTGGTCAATAGCCTGTGCCCGTGGCTCCCTGGGGAAGCACAGAGGTACAGGGCAGGTGAGCAGAAAACCTGGCTTAGAATATTCTTGCAGTTTCCAGTGTTGCTTCACTTTACATAGAATACAATTACAGAAACAACAGAGGAGAAAAGGAGTAATGTCAGCAAAGCTCCTAAAGCATTATTTCAAGCATTGCTCAACATGCCTGCATTTGATACTGGGCTCTTTTACAGGCTCTTATCCACATTTGGTAGAAAATTAACTGGTTTTGGATGGGTTACTACTTAGAATATCAGCTGTTGGATCCAGGCTACCTTCGGTAGAACAAGATGGGAAATGGAGGCAGAGGACAGTCTATAAGCAGAAGAAGGGAGTAGCTAAATACTGGAGCTGTCAATATTCAGCTACAAGCAGTCTCATTTCCTTAGTCCTAAACCTAACAAAAACCTTGTGCTTTCTTATTTCAATTAGACCCCAACCCACAAACTGTTTTTGTGGTAGCAGTTACTGCGATGGTCACAGAGCGATTGCAGAATCAGAAATGTATGAAGAGACTTGGAAGAGAAGTGTGGAAGATGTGTCCATACAATCAAGAACTTGGTCTTTTGCACAGCATTCTTCCTTATAGCCATCACTATTGATCAGAGTCTTTAGAAGTGTGACCATTTCCAAGTCAGCTAATGTAGATTTTTTTGTTTTCTTCATGTGTGCTGCCAGTGGCATCACTTCAGTTTTTGGGAAAAGGCCATCTCTTCCTGCAAGTATCATAAGCCAGTGTCAAGGCATTTATGTTTCATGATTCACTTGTGAGAGAAGGCTTGTGGTTCATTACATACGTTGTGGAAATAGCTGTTAGTACAAGCTGACTTTCTTCCCACCTTGCCCTTGCTCCAGAATGAGGCCATGTGTGCACGTTGCCATGATAGCAGGCTCTAAGTGCCGGAAGAATTCAGAGCTATTTTTTGCCCTGCATGCCAGATCCAGCATGTAAGGTTATATTTAAGTTACTCATTACCTTTTCTTCTTGGAGGGAGCCTTTATCCATCTATTTGTAGATAGCATGAAGAGCTGACTTTTAATTTTGTCCTTGACAGCACATCGGAATGATTTTGCTTTAATCTCCTGCTAAGCACTGCTAAAATGCCTGGTCAGTGGAAAATTACCTTATCAATACCATTAAGTGATAACAACAGCTGAAGAGGCCTTTAGTGTACAGTCCAAACTACCTGCATTGCCAAAGACTATCAAATCCTTGTTATGAAGCTTATTGTAAAATGTCACACCTCCAGAACAGGATGAGGCTACTACATCATCATGACTTGAACTTGCTGTTTATGTAAAGCCAGGGAAAGGTACCTTTTCAAATTTAAGAGCATAACGAACTTTTAAACAGTTTTCACTACAGAAACTGGCGATAAGGATAGATAAGGAGGTCACTGGACAGTAAAATACATTAGCAGAAGCTCTACACACAATGGACAAAAGTTAAAAAAACAATCAGAGGGAAGAGCTATCTTGACTGAATACACAGAGGCTGGCAGCTAGTGTGAGCCTAGTCAGTATGAAATGTATATGGAGGGCAATCATTTTTATGGCAACTCTCTTCCAACTAATTTCCAAGTTTTTTGACACAGGTGTTTACTTAGTGAACAGACATCCCACTCAGGGTGGACTTTTTTGGCTCAAATACTGCCCATTGTGGGGAAAATAGGTAAAGTGATTCAAGCAAAGCATTTGTATCTTCAGTACGGGATAGCTGGAATATTCTTGTACATTTTGTACATGAAACACAGTCTTGGGAAAGGCTTTGCTGACATACCTTGAATTCCTGCTCAAAGTCTGCTTGCTAAGATGCTGCATCCTGACCCCTTCTTTGTAAATTGTAACAGATATGAAACTAGGTATGGGAGAAAGACAAAACCTTCTGATTATCATTCTAACGCCGCTAGTATCCTCTCAGAGCACACTTCTAATCAGTTCCTTCTTGGGATCATCCCTTTTGAAGGTACTATAGCAGGTATAGTCAAGGTCTTACAAACACTACATCTAGGCCTTGTCACCCAAATAATTTGAGATCTAATTCAAGAGTAGGTACAGTCTCACTGGCCAGTTTGACTGAACGGAAACGAGGGTCAGTAGGTGTCAACACAAAGAAAAACAGAAAGTCTGAAACAACAACTGTATAAGTGAAATGCCTGTATTTTGGACAGGAATACTGACAGGCATCATAACATTCCATGAAGCTCAGGGAATAAACGCTCCCAAGTGCTGTGCAGTTAGTGTAGATTATACATTGTTTTATTGTTCACATTTGACTGATTCTTTGTTAAAATCCAGGATGGTTTGTGATAAACAGGGAGTAACTTCAGAGACAATTAATGACATTTACTGACATATATTGTGTTGTGGCTGTTCAGTGAACAACAGGATATTATGAGGCTCTACATTCATAAAATGATATTACACCAACTTTAAAACCCAAGAAAGCAAAAAACCCATCCCTTTTGTAAAGTTTCATTACATGGAACCATGTTTAGCAGAACACTCCACTGGGTTCAAACCATAAACCTAGAAGTGTCAAATGAGATGAGTCAATTTTCCCTCTTGAGCAAATTTGCCTGTCAGACTCAGATAGCCTTACCAGGCAAACTGAAAAGCAGGTGCTGGTAAAATCCTTTCAAATGACATTATTCCTCTGCTGTTTATAGAAGCATACACACATGCACTGAACACAAAAGGAACTGTTTGCTCAGTGTAACTGTTTGCTCAGTTTTCTCTATAAATAGCCAGCTTTTTCTGATCATTACTGCATGTCACACGTGCTCTGTAAATGCAAAACCCCCTACATATTTGGGAATAACACCTCACTCACTAGCAGTTGCAGCTGAACCAGCTGAGCAATAGCCTGCAAAGGCCTGGATAACACCAACCTGGAGATTCCTTTAGCATTTGTCAACTGACTATGAGGTGGAAACATGGAAATGAAGGTGCAGGTGTAGCAGGAAGCAGAAAGCATTACCACACACCTGTACAAAGGTTCACATGATAGCAGTTAATAGTGTTAAATTCAGACATGCTCAGACAAAAACACATACAAAACTTTGTCTTTCCTGCAAGTGATACTGGGAGTTACTACCTTTGATGTTCCGCTGAGAGGGAGGCTTTCAGCAGATCGTACTTCCTGCCTAGAGTGCTAGTTGCATCCTTCACACCAGCAGTACCACAGACTTGGTACCTTGACAGAAAACTACTTCAACAACCCCTCAATCCAAACAGCCAATACAAACCCTCATTACTTTTTTCACATACTGCAACTAGAGAAAACACAAGTGAGGTGCCCCTCTTGCCTTTCACCTGCAAACTGAAAGCATCTTCCCAGCACCTGGCACTACTACTAGGTCCTGCAAGGCTGGTAGAACTCAGGTGTTTTTCTAGCCTCTATGCTGTGAAGGACAACAGGTGGACAAAACTGGAAAAACAAACACACAAGAAATTTTAAAATATGCTTTTTAAAGCAGACTTCCATACAGCCTATGCAGCAAATTATGAATGTTACTGTGTGCTAAGAATTCTGTGTGCATTTCTGACTTCCCTGAAGTCACACATCTTTCCCTCCTATATCTGCAAACTTGCATTTTTGCCAAAAGGCAAACCCCCTCCTTGTAGCCTTTGTATGCGCTACCTACCACAGATGCAGGGAGAAGTCTCCTTGCTCTTTAACAGACTCCCAGCCTTGGGGGAAGCAGCTTTTCCTTGCTTATCCCTGCTGCTGGTACTTCCCTCCCAAGCATGGCTGGGGCAAACCCCCTCCTCTCCAGCTGCAAGCCTGAATCACAGGATTTAAATCACTCCACTCACTTCTAAGCTTTGTCCACATGGGGCCTTGCAGCACTGCCTGAAGTACCTCAATACTACACACTGCCCACTACACACCTGAACAGTGTGACATCCTTGAGACATCTTCCTTCCTCTAGGAAAAGGGGAAGTGAGGGTAGCACCTGAGGGGCAGGGAAGAGGTCACACTGAATTGCACCAGTGCGCTCAGGTGGCTGCTGTGTCACAAGCCAGTCCCTTCTCTGGAGCATAGTTCACTTTCTGGCATTGGAAGGACACTGTTACACCTTTGGCCGGACCTGCCGCCCTTGGCACGCTGCTGCAGCAGGCTAAAGGGCACACATCCACCTCTGACTGCTCATTCCCTCCAGTAATTATTTTGTTCCTGTATTGCTAATGATAAGGGCTTAGCATGCCTGATTTACTTAAGCATTTCAATATCAAATATTATCTCTCTCCTTGTTCTTCCATAGCAAAGCACAGACTTGGTGTAATGTAAGTAAAAGGCTAACTCAGTTCAGCTGCTGGATATAACCAAGTTTTCTTGTAGTTCCTTTGATAGAAGTGACTCGTGGCATCAATTTTGCAACCACAGAACTAGAGACTTCTGATGCAGAATTAAAGGGAGGGAATAAGAGAAGGTAGGGGATGAGGTGAGAGTCCAAAACATTACATAAGCCGTGCAACTGTAGAAGAAAGAAGGGAAAACAAAGGAAAAATAATTTAAAAAGTAACTTATTCAACTGTTTCCTTGTGAAGCTGAGTTTTCCAATAAAGTCAGGACAGCTGAGGCAGCGAAGGCAGAGACTTCAATAGGGAGAACAGTCAAATCTCACATATTTCTTATACTGTGCTCAGGTGGAATCTTGAGCCAGGCAGGCATGTTAGAGCACACAGGGCTCTCTAAACTGCCTCAACATTCTAATACTCCTCCAATATCCTCCAAGGAGGAAACTTGAGAAACTTGGGGAACTTGAGAAAACTATTAACATGTCCTCAAAACTCTGGGGGCCAAATTTGCTTGTACTGTTGTCCTTGAGGTCTGGGAAGAAGTCACACACAACCAAGTAAGAGGAAGGACTACAGCAGGATGCAGTTCCCAACCCCTTGTGTTGGGTGATAGGTTTTGCACAAACTTTGTACTGTGAGGTATAAGCCTCATGAATATCATATTTGATCAAAACTGAGAGATGGACTTGGGTTAATCCAAATTATAGTATTGAGTCTCTTGTTTTAAAAAAGTTTATTTAAACAAAGTAGGTACATTTCATAGAAATGGTTATAAAATGCATAGCATATTATAAACAATACTGTTACTTTACAGATACTAGTTGTTATTATTCTAATATTGCTTTTTAAAAACTAATGAGCCTGCTTGGTGAATCAGAAAGCTAAAAATCCCCATCTTAGGCACTCTGGAAAAAAACAGTATGTGATATTACAAAGCAGGTGTCCACTTTTTCATTCACTCTACTGACTGTATTGCTGCACCATTAATTTGCCAGTTCTCATTATGTGGAAATACCCAATCCCTGGAGTCACATACCAAGACTAGATTTCCATTAACTGGACTACAAATTGCACTTGCTCAGCCAACCAAAACCCCACACAACGCCAAGGAAAGCTCACTGAGGTCTTCACATTGATTAACTTAAAGGACAGAGACCACATGAGTGGACAGAAAACAAGCAGTTTGTCTAAGTTGTGCAGGTGTGTCACACCCATATTGCTATTCCTAAGCAACTTGATTGTAAGTTGGCAAGTCCATAGAGATTTCAGGCTTGACTTCAATGAAACCTGAACGCCCAGTAGAAACAGACCTTACCCTCAGTGGTGACAACAGTGTCACAGAAAGTGGAATTGAGCCTTTTTACAGCACTGGAGAACCGAGCAGACCTCAAGCATTCATGATTGCATACCCAAACACAGAGGTGTCTGTTTTCTGATCTTTGGGATGTCAGGGTGCAGAGAAGTAAAAATGAAGAGCACAGCACCAATCCATAACCATAGCTAAAACAGATACCTGCTCATTCACACAACACTTCAGTACATGAATCATGACAGACATTCTTCACATTTACATTTGTATGACAATAGGCATAAAGTAAATCTTGAGGTAAAAGGATATGCACCAGGTTTGCACTGGTGTAAGCAAATCTAGAATCGAGCAAGCTATAAAATCCATTAATTCACACACAATAGAGAAAGAAAAATCCCCACATTTTTAAAACATATAGATACATGTAGATCAAACCACATACGTTTTCAAAACATATAGATACATGCTGAGGAATAAACTGACTTTTTTGCATGATGACATGAACTTTACAGTAGTTTAAACTTGGCTTGGACTGAAAATAAAGAAGCTTGAACTCTGTCCAGCAGAGCTCCTTTGGAATGGTTTGTCAAGACAGAAGAATGAGGTCTGAAGCAGTCCAAGAACATTGATGTTTCATTCACCATCTTCAAGTAGTTTTTGTAAGTTGTTCTGTATCTTAGAAAAAGAGAGGGAAAGAGTTGGGAGGCAAGAAGTGTTACACTGCATTTTAAATAAAAAATAAAATCAAGGCATACTCTTCAATATACTCTGTGTGCATGTTAATTCTGTCACACTTTTTCATACCAATGGTATTCCTGTTAAATGCTTCCCTTATAATAAGTGTAATCATCAAGTCCATCAAATGGAACACCTAGACAATCAACCAGCAGGACATCTAAGTTTAAAATGATGAGTAGCCCCTGAAATTTTCTCCTATAGACTGTCTCCTCCATTAGTAGTAAGAAAATAAGACAGAAATAAAAAACTGGAGCAAAAGGAATGGGACAAGAAACTGAATTATTTTCACCTTGATCAAAATCCAGTAAAAGCCTCAAACTTCCACAGCTCTATCGCTAAAAAGGATAACTCAAATAGTTTTGTAACAGCTTCAGCCATGATGTGTGCACAGCAAAATAGTCTTCTAACCATCAGCAGACATGTCCCATTTACCAGATTTAGTGAATTGATTGTGGATTACCTTCCTTTAGTTACAATGAAAGCAATGTCAGCCAGTTGCATCCTTGAGAATAATTTGAACAGCCTATTTTTATACAGCCTATATATCCAGTTTTTGTCTCCTTGTCCTTAAAATTTAGATTAATGCAGTATAGTGGGTCACATCCCCAGACACACGTTCTCAATACCTCAGCATCTTAGTAACTTGCCAGCCCTGGTTACAGGTTTAGTCACAGTTACTTTTAGGCTTTAATTTGAGAAGCCACTGCACTTCCTGTTCAAGGATACCACTTTTAAGTCCTACCTCATGATTTCTATCCCAGATGCACACCTTTCTCAAGAGGGGCATTTTGAGGAAAGGGAAACAGTAAGAAGGAGCTAATTTTATGAGTCACTTAACACAGGAATTTCCTTTTAGCCTGCTAAGTTAGTGTAAGGGAACAAGTAATATTAGGCCACATTTTCCCTCACACAATTTAATGCTTTATCCTTTGATAGACATGGTGCATTTTAACAAGCTGCTAAATACAATTAAAAGCCAAATTAGCAGAATTTTGCTAAACCATGGTAGTTCCTTGGCTCCAAGTATGAAGGAAAACTTGTAAAAATCACAAGGTCACACTGAAAAAATCATTGCAACATATTTGTGCACTAAACATTTTTTAACTGCAGAATAATTTACAGTTTTTAATCTAGATTATCTCAGTGCTCCCATTTACAGTGCTGTGGTCACAGGGGAAGTAAGGGGAGAGATGACAAGTTATACCAGAACTTTTACGCTACCTTTGCTGCTGCAGCCAGTTACCAGCACTTTTCACTAAGGCGTATGAAACTGTCAAGCAACTGCAGTAACTTTGCTCAGAGAACAAAAAGCTGTTAGATTTCTAGGCACTGCTCATCTAGATTCGAACAGGATGTGGCAATGTGCAGCTACACGCACTACTGATTTAGCTTGTACACACAGCACTTCATTGCTTGAATGCTTGTCAGATAAAGTTAAGTCTTTAAAGCTCCAATCCTGTAGACACTAAACGAAGAAAGCACACCACTTAAGACTCTAATTCAGGATAGAAGGTCACCTCTCTGGGAACAGCTGAATGATCTAACCATCTAGCTGTCTATTACTGTCTCCAAGCAGAGACTATATAAGGGAGTGGGACAGTGCCTAGCCTTGCTGCAAAGGGCTGGCTGGCTGGCTTCCCACTGAAATGAGGTCTCCCATGAACCATCTTGCCAGCCTGTCCCAGACAGCCAGAAAGCAGTAACCTCTAAAATGACCTAATTTGGCTGAAGATTGTATCTGGTAACCATCTGGTAAGCATTTCCCCCTTGTATTCACACTATTATCCAGAAAATACAGAGGGGTTAAGCCAGCATTACTCTAGATTTCCATAGCCAAGAGGGGTGAAGATGTGGGGAAAGAAACCCTTTTTTAGGAGAAGAAATTTGGCAGTATTTCTAAAACCTATGCCACACGTGTAAACAGTGATATTATATACTCTTAGCTTTATGCTATTTGAGAAACTTGGTTTGGGGGGAAAAAAGGTGTTGAAAGACCTTGGCACAGACTCAGTTTAGAAAGAGAGGCAAAAATATCCCATGTGACTTAAGCACATAGGAATTCAAGTAACTTTTGTTTCACTAGTGCTGTTGTCATGCTTGGCCTGTGTACGTGTTTCCAACACACATTTCACCAACCTGTACTGGGTGCATTTGTCAAGGTTTGGGGACAGGTGGGGCAAGGTGTGCAGGGGCAGCAGCTGTGGCCAGGACCAGGGGCTGCCTTGTGCTGGACACAGCCATTCCAGCAGCATCCAGCGGACCCATCGCAGGGCACAGGTGAGCCCCAGCCATGAGAGTGGTGGAGCCTCTGGTAAAGTATTTTAGAAAGGGGAAAAACACCAAATAAGGAAGTAAGGTCTGCACACCCAATCATTTTGCATAGTTTCCAATTTAAGTCACCAAATACATTTAAGCTTTGCAATCAGAATGGTAAAAATCAAGGGTCAGGTATAGCAAATTACACAACTGGTACAGCAGCATTTATGTTACTGAAGTAAAACAGGCAGATTCCAGCTACTTTTTGTGAAGAAGCTGACTACACATGAAAGTAAACACCAAATTCATCAAATACCAAGAACAGTTAAGTTCAAAATCCTTAGCCCAGATGGATTAAAAGAAAGAAAAAAAAAAAAGGTTGAGATCCTTACATAATGCAATAATCACCCCTGAAGTGTCTGCTTCAGGGTTACTTTTCCTGGTTATAAGCCTCAGTTCAAAGCAAAACTTTTACACATACCGGTGTTTGTACTTGGGTTAATTTGTAGTCCAAAAATTAGTCCTTTGTCTAGGAAAACATGCCACCTTTTGGTACCACATCTGAGGGTAACTCGACACTTTTCAAGTGAAAGATCATAGGAACAAAGCAAGAACCTGACTGGTCTATCAGCATTTGCATTATATCATAGATGTTACCTTTTCCAATTTTCTAAGATTAGCAGTTAACTCATCACAAACGGCATCAGCATTAATTTGCAGATGAGATCCCAAATCTTGGTGCACTTGATGTCTGTCAAATAGAATGGAAAAAATAAGTGTGACAGACTCAAAAGAACAGGAAAACAGAACTGGATACACATGTACATGGCAACAGAGTGGCAAAATTGTAACCTGTACTTGTTTACAGAAAAAAAAGTGCTAAGTCACTTCTTGACTACATTTTTAACGTGATCTCTTTCTCCAAAAGTTTGGATTTATAGCTATTTCCGCTGAAAAGTTCCGTAAGTTCCACATCCTGTGACTTGGAAGAAATCAGAAAGCCCAAGCCCTAGATGCTGCAGAAGTGCACATTAGGTCTTCCTTCCTGTATCTTGTACTATTTGGGCTCAGAGCAACAGAAACAGGACTTTCTTGTGTTAGTGTTTCTGAAGAGGGACACAGCATCCCACTAATAAAAATATGCCAGAAGTGAGAAAAAGGCTTTTGACATTGCCTACTATGTGAAAGCAGGTTTACCCCACTTCTTCCATTTCTGGTAAAAGATAAATGCAAGTCTGCATAGATAGAGCACCATTTCCTTACTATCCCTTTTTTATGAAGAACCTAGCTCTGTATTCTGACACATGCATATAAGTCCTACTGCTTTCCACAGATGACAGCTGAGACAAGTTGTATCATAAACAGCACAGTCATTGTTTGATATGACCACAAGTGCAATGTCAGAGTGACCTGCTCTGTCATGGATGGGTAATCAAAGAAAGCTGAATGAAAAAGCACACTTATGTAAGAGCTTGCTGAATTTGAACCACTTTGCAAACAGTTCCACCATGCCCAAGTCAGCTCTGTCTTGAATTTTATTTTTCCCCTCCCTTTTTCATGTGGTGCTTCTCCAGCTGTCAGCATTTCCACTCATGCTGCATGTGGCTGCAGGTTTTGCACTGAGTTTACAAATGACTTTTGAAGCCATATTTTTCAGCGCAGCACAGGAAAAAATCTATTCTAAGAAGGGGAGAAGAGTTAATGCAAAATCTAATGCTCAATAAACTGATTAATATTCTCAGCAGTATCCAGTTTAACTTCCTTCCCTCCTAAGACAAGTGCAGGGAGCCAATACAACTTATAGAGGCAAACTACTGTGGAAAATATACATACCTCGGCACTGCCTCTCCATTTAATGTTTGCATATTTTCTATCTGTGCAATGTGGAGACAAAAAAACAACATCCAAAGAAACAAAAAAACTAACTACAGAGGCAGCTGACAGCCATGACTCTAGCTACAGAAAAGAATTATTTATGTAACTATGGTCCCTTTCCCTATTTCCTCTTCAAATAGAGAGACACCTGTCCCTTGCTGTGTTTGGATTTTGTTTTGGTTTGGTTTTGTGGTGTGGGGTTTTTTATATTACAAAGACAGGATATCAATTTCTAAATGGTATATAGACAACACAAAGCTTTATATAAGCAAGACAGATGTATTAGCTCAGAGTATGAAGTATGTTTCTAATTACATACTAATCAAGTTACACTAAGACTGAAGCCAGAAGTTAATAAGCCTTTTTCATGGAATCATTACTCCGGAAAAAGATTTTAAGTCTCCAACATTTTACAGGGTTTATCTTACTCTTTAATATGTGAATCAAAGGCTGTCATGGACATAAGGCGTTCCTCCAGGACACTGATTTTATATCTCATGTAGAACGTAGAAAGTATTAAAACACAAACACTGTAAGAGAGAAGAATAAAGTATATCACTTAAGGAAACTTTAGCAGTACCTGACAAATTTATTGTTAAAATCCATTTACATTGTTACTTGTACATGTTCAATAATAAAGGCATCATTCTTAGAAACATTTCAGGAATACCATCAGTGGCATTCAGATTATGAAATTTCAGTTATGAAAATCTCAGACTTGAGTATGTGTTTGCTAAGTGACATGCAAAAGGAACGTGCAAGTATTTAAACGCTTTTAACATTTTCTCAATCAAAAGACCTTTTGTTTTTAAAAGTAAATGGCCTGTTAAGTAAACCTGCCCTAACAGGCTTATATACATATATGTACATACATATACATATATATGTATGTATGTATATACACATTTCTGGAGAGTGTAAAGGCCGCAATTCCCAATAATTTCCTTTTTCCAAGTAAAGCTTAGATTATATCAATCATGCTTACATTATATTGATCACATAAACATAAGAAACCCCTAGTTTTTGACAATCTTGTTATTGCAAACTTACAGAACTGCATAAAACACAAGTACATGGCTCAGAGTGAAGAGCTTCTGGGACTTCACTCTGTGGAGGAACCTGAAGGCTTCAGAATGGCCTGCAAGGGAAAGAACCAACTCTTACTTTGACCAGAGCAGACCACAGAATATAAACAGTGTTTTGAACTATGTAACAGATAATGCAAACAGAGGGATAAACAAGAAAGAGATCTCCCAAATTATGTGAACTGACATAATTATGCAAATGTATCTCAAGTTATTCCAGCTGAAGATCTGCCCTTGGTTTCTTACCATTTCGAGGACTGTTTCGAGCTTTTCCATCAGGCCCACATTTACTATGTGCATCTGAACGAACAGACTTGGCCTCAGGCTTGGAAACTTTCAAGTGAGTCTCTGTTTCAACAACATGATAATCTATCAAAAGAAAGATTTTTAATAAAGTTGAAATATGAAGTCAAAGGAAATTGTTGATAGCTTATGTTTGTCAAGAAATAGACTAAGAGGAGAATTTCAAAAGGTGCATTTCTGTACTTTTGGGTAAAAAGCAGCAGTTGGTTTAGTATCCTTGAAACAGTTTACATACTAATTCCACATCAACACAAAATAAAAAGAAGCACCTGGATTGAAAGAAGATGTATGTTGCATTTATATTTCCAGAGCTTTTGAAAGATGGCAACCCATGAAGATGTTGAAGGCTACTATTGAATTTCCAGGCAGAAGATTAAAGTCACAAAAGTTGTCTCTCAAAAGGCCTGAGTTTGCTGGAGTAATGATTCCAAATTACTTTAACAGCAACATCAAATGGAGATAGTGCATTGTTACTTTAAAAAGGACAGTACAGCTCCCTTTCCTGACTTTCTTTAAAAATGCCAATGGAATCTTGAAAGGAAAGGGACAGAAAAATCTAATCACATTCAGTTTTATGCTCTACTTGCTTACCCTGGACTTGCTCTAATGATGCACAAGAAACAACCATGAGTGATAGATGTGCTACCCTTCACCCCTGCCTTCAATTCCTTTTCCTAGAATGGTTCTTTACCTGGATATTGGTTTTCATTTGTGGAAAAATAAAATGGAATGGTTTGAAGTAGTTACAAACCATCAGAAAGTAAGACAGCAAGTTATTTCATTATTCAGAAGCACTTCTGTGGCATGCTATGGCACCACAATTAAAGATAGAAGCACAGTAAATATCAAATACCAATGAAAGAAAATAGCCCCAAATCATCCTGCTGAACACAAGAAGACACAGAGCAAAAAGGAGAGTTAATCAAAAACAACATGACAGAAAACGGCTATAAAAAAAGACAGTTTCTTTCAACAGTTTCTTATACAAATTATAGTCAAGATGGAACCCAGAGTACTAACAGCATAACAACATATTAATATCTTAATATATATGACTTGCACAACAGAATAGTCTAAGTTTTCATAATAACATTCAGCATGAGCTACATAAAACAAGTATTCCTGTACTCATGATGTTATATGTAGTCAGTTTCAATCAGAATAGCTGCTAATTAGGTGAAGAACTTGAGACAATAGATTACAAACAGCATTGTAAAGAAAGAACAACTTTGGACAGTATCTTCAAGTGTCTTAACAGCTGCAAATATAAAATGAGTGCTTAAAAAACCCCCATAAAAATGCATGTCAAAAATAATCTTCTTGATGACCAAAAGCCACCATGGTACAGAATGTTATTTGTATAGATCAGAAGTTACACAGTGACTTGAACTACTTTAGAATAGGTTTTGATTGTTTGTTCTCCTTTTTGTTTTAAAGCACGAACAGCTCCTACATTCTATCTCTCCTCGCACAACTAGGCAACTGGAACCAGTAGCGACAATTTAGATCTGCTGATGACCAAGTCATTGCCTGAATCTGGATTGCAGAAGGATATAGTAACAGATATGTAGGTACTGGGGCCTTGAGGAAGACCTCAAAATCCACGTACTTCTCCAGGACTGTGGAGAATCTAGATTCCGCATCAGAAGGGGATACAGAAGCAAAATGAAACTAGTCCCTTTTCTTTCCCTTGGGGCTCCATGATCCCACTCACCTTGGAAGCATTCCAGCTCTGGTGTCTGTGAGCCTGTGCTGCTGGACTCTTCCATCTCTTGTCTTCGCTGCTGCGCTATTCCATCCAGATCAGAATAATCTTCACTGAAATCCTGATGGGGAGAATGAATCACAAAAAGGCTCAGCCCTGTTCTAAATCTAAACAATCTAATTTCCTCTGACCTTCGTCTAGAATCTGAACCAAATATCAAAGCATTAGAACTGTTCAACCAGGACCAATCTCTGATATCAAGATGTTGAGATGAAGTTAAAAAATAAGCTCCATAAGATCACCAGAATTCAAGCGTCATCCCCTGCCTTGTCTGTAAGAAAGACTGTTAAGTCAGACAAATTATGAATCCAGGACAAGCACTAATAGACTTAGACTCTGGTCATCACATGTGGCTGCACAGCTCTTTCAGATGAGTGAACTGGCTTACAGAGGAAGGTTTGCTACTAGAAACACTTCCAAAACTGCTCATGGCAGAGGACAAAGCAACTTTACGTCAGTACAGTGAAACCTGGCTGCTAGACAGAGACCTGAAGAACATACAGACCTTGAATAAATCCAAAGCGTATGCACGTATATAAACTGTATGTCACCAGATAATTATGCCAATTATTCCTACTGTTTTCTAGTGTTAAAAACTCATGGAAATTTTAGAAACAGATGTCATGATTTCCTTCAGTTTCCTTTCTTCAAGCATTAGAAATAGCACTTGCAATGAAAGATGCCATGCAACAAAACAACAAACTTCTAAAACATTTACCAGGGGCAGAGTTCTAGGGCGATCAGCCCTGAAGCTGTTTTCTGCAGAAGAGGGATTTGGACTGTTGCCCATGCTCGCATCCTGAAAAAAATCACCACTGTTAACAAGGAACACAAGCAGAAAGTACCTAGCATTTCACAGCAGGATAGCAGCAATAATGAACACAAAGCTACATACCATCTTCACTGCCACTAGTACTTACCTCAAGATGTCTACAGATAGATTTTAATAGCTTGTAGGTGGTATCTCTGGAGAGTAGTGAGACAAACATGTACTAGAAAACAAAAGTTCCACAACTGTTTGACAAAAAGACATACAGCACAAGCTTCCTTTTATCTAAATAAAACTGACAGGTGGTTTTGCTGATCAAGTAACTATTTTCAAGAACTTTAGTATGGCAGGAAAAACCTGCAGTCCTTCTAAGCCTACAACTTGAGGTTAATCACACAAACACAGAATAGGCACAAAAGTTACTGTGTTCTGATGCAGGAACAAGAGCATAATCCAGATCTGCTCTTTCTTTTAAAAATACTTTTCATGCTATGTTTTACCGACCCCTTGAAAAAAAACCCAAACAAACAAAACCTCAAACTTGCTCTTATGTACAGTCTCCTGCACCCACAAAATACTCATGCAATGAAAATGGGTTGTTTCTGAAGCTGCTCATAGGATAATCACATTTCCTACTGATTGATGCAATTACTATTCCTGAGTATCACTGTAAGCAATAGGTTTTTGTGTGTCTAAGGTATGACTGGTCAGGTAAGAGATACAAGCAAATGGAAGAACACTGACAGAGATGCCAACAAAGCAGGTAACCCTCTGTGCATGCACCTCGTGACCCAGCTTTTTCAGTGCCCCTGGTGCTGTGAAATTTTGGAAAACTGAATGAAAGACTACAGAGAGCAGGTGGCAAACAGATTCTGTTTTTTATTTTCTCACAGAAGTACCATTGTCCTCTACCAGTACTTACCCTATCTGTCACTGTTGCTATGATCAGAGCATTTGGCACAAGAAGGGCAGTTTTGGTTTTCTTCAGAAGTGTCACTGACAGCACAGGTATACTAATCTGAAACAAGATCAACGTAGCGTTCAAATCCCAATACTCATGTACAAATCTGCATCACGCTCTCTCCTGAGGGGCCAGCCCACCTACTGGGATAAGCCAGACCTTCAACACTCACCTTTTAAAGATGTCTCCACTACATTTCTGATCACCATTATTTCATGTGACATAAGAAATTGTAATAATCTGAAACCATACCTAACTACTTTTACTTCTGCTTTTATAAAAAGCTAATCCAGGCTTTTGTTTGTGTCCTCCTTTCCTGATCCCTCCTGGCTCTCACAAGACGACATTCTTAATGCAGTGTAGATCAGCAAAACAAACCAATCTTACAGTTATGCTTCTTTGTTTAGAAACCAAATATTTCAGAACACATCAAACAAGACAAGCTTTTGGAATCATGAACATAAAAGTCTTCTCACCACTTACAGATCTGCAACAAGCAGGTGAGTAAACAGCTCGTCCTTCAGCAATGTTGAAAGACTCAATACTGACATACCTGCTGACTTCAACTGATTCCCGTGTGTGCCAACCAGGCAGTCTACATTTGCATTGAAAAGTTCTCAATTTTCCTTCCTGCTTTGTGTTTACATCCAACCCCATTAGCTTAACATCTGCTAAGTTTCAGAGTATTTCACTTCAGATACTCTGCATGGGCTCTTCCTGTAAACCCCATGTTACAAAGGAAAAAAAACCCTGGTTGTAGACAGTCAGTTGAAAAGCCTAGAGGTTTAGCGAATTAGGCAAATATAATAATCCTGGATATACATGATTAAGAAACAGATCCTGTTAAAAATACCTTTGGCATAGGCTGTTGCAACTACCTGAGAAATTTGGAAGCAAGTTTGAAAGTATCCATAAACTGTTCAGTTAGCAATCTGAATTAAAACATGTCATTGGAGGAGAATGAACTTACTCTGTGTAGTTTCTTGTTAACTTTTGTTCAGAACAGTAACACGAAATCATTAAATGAAAAATTGTTCCAGGTAAAAAAAAAAAAAAAATCTTTGTGTAGAACAGTCTGGTTGCAAGTCTGCCAAATACTGTTTAAACAGAAATCCTGCTACAAGCTACAAAAAAGCAGCTTTTTCTAGTTGGTTCCAATTTTTCTAGTTGGTTCAGTTCACAATTCACCTCAAAGAACTTTAAACCAGAGACGCTAGTGGCATTCTACTGTGTGTAGTTTTGATGAATAACATGAGTGTAATCAAAACTAAACTATCCTTCAGTGGGATTCAGCACTTGCTTATTGCTCTGTTCCCACAGCATTAGATTGAAAGGGTGGAATCACTATTTGATCACAACTACTTCTATCTGGAATATTAATTATTTCAGAATAAAAGGTTTACCTGCGGGCAACTTAGAAAGAAATTTAAAAGGGTAAAATAATGTCTAAATCCAAGAAAGACCCAAGGCCAAAATATATAGCCAAATTCGTGCCACCTGGAAAGAAAGTGATGTCTTTCAATGCCTATTCAATCCTCTAGGAGCAATCTTTTATTTTCGAATGTACACAGTGTCTTTACTGCATACTCAAAACTCCTGAATTGCATAGCTGTTCACTGCATGAAAGCTTTCAGTAAAAAAATATCTGCAGGTAGAATTCTCGTCAAAAATTTACTGGAATGTGTAGATCTGCTGTTTCACTCAATAAAACACTTTATCCTTAAGCTTAAATTGTTTTACAAGTTCTAAGCAATAGAAGCTTTGGAAGCTTTGTCAGTGCTAAGAATGACTGCTAAGAATGTTCCTCTTCCTGTTCAGCTTGATTTCCTCCTTCCCCTCCCACTACATAATTTTTTGCCGTAGCCCTGATTTTCCAGCTTTTTTCTTGATGGTATTCCTAAAAGCTGAACAAAGCTGTAAATAAATGATAAGCACTATCCCCTTCACTCTTAATGCTCCCCACAATGTTTTTTGAAAATAAGACCCAGAACCAAATAATTTGCAATATTGCTATAATCACATTTACAAACAGTGTTTATTCTACCCTATTTTGTAAAATGTTTTCACTTTTCAGCATACACTTATGTGTATGTATATACTCCTGCATTTATAACCATTTTGACAAAGATAATTTCCTAGTACTACGTCATCATCACTCTGCATCTTTTTTTCCAGATTTTTCTACTCAGTAAAGTTCTACCATATTCTTGTATACATTTAGCCTAGTTGGCATTAGAAAGCTGTTCCACAGTTTGAAGTAGTTACATTTGTTCATGGTGACTGGAGAAGATGGCTAGTACAGCAGCTTCAATATTAATAATTGCCAAGATTGCTGTTACTAATATTGAATGACAGTATTCAACCAGTTGTTTTTTTCTTTTGTGTCACACAGCTTTCACCAACATATACACCATCCACATTAATGCACTGTCTATGACTAATAGAATCCATTAACTAGAAATCACCAACCATCTTGGGCCAAGTGGTGAAATATAATAACCCATAAAGTCGCCATGGACAACGTGCTGTTAATCATTTTAAGCATTGTTTAAACCTATTACACTTCATAAAAAGCCCTTTAAAAACAGATGGTACTCCATCAAAACAGCTGACCGCAGAGATATGAGATAATCTCAACCCCTAAACTGATTTCAGCATTCAATTCACTGAACCTAACCAGGAACCTTGTTCAAGGATGTACCTGAAAGAAAGAAGCCAAAGAAATCCTTGAAGCAAATCCATCTGTTTTCCCAAAAGAGGTCAAAAACAAAGCAGAGTTTATGTAAACAAAGTGCACTTCAAAAGCTCCAAATCAACAGATCCAAATCTTTTTGCAGTCTGTGATTTTTCTGTATGTGTATCATTCACCATAGGGGTGCTAAGCTTTAGGTGGATCACCAAAAAAGACTAATTTATGATATTCCCAGCAGCTCACATCTCATTTCTGATCTGCATACTAGGCCCACAAGTAAAAACCTTGTCAACTTTTTTCTTATCCTATGCTCTGTTTATGTAAAATGGGACTGCTAGAAGAATCCTTCAGAGAGCTTTGCTACTCAAGGCAGAAGCCAGTTTTACTTCTTCCTCTTTAACTGCCTTAATATGCTTGATCCTTCTCTCCAGTTCCCTAACTATAGTCTTTGAGTCCTTAATACTTTTCAGCCTTCTTTCCTCCTGCTCCTCCTCCTCCTCCTCCTCCTCCTCCTCCTCTTTTAAGTACTTACTCCAAGAGAAACATTTTTGAAGGTTATGCTACATGGATTTGACAATGCCCTCACTGTTGCCTGTCAGATCCTTTCATCTGTTTCTTTCAGACATGAAGTCCTTAAGCAAGAGATTCAATTTCTACTAATGATAATAGTGCTCAGTTTAGAGTGAATTTCGAACATCACTTATGAATAGTGACTGTATTAGATAAAACTTAGAAGTATTAGTATTCTAGACTTGTACAATAATTTGAACTTCTGGTAACCAACAAACTGTACTGTTCTGTACATAAAGATTTTACTAACCTTAGTGTCTTTACCAAAAACCTTGGAATGGAAGCAAATCCAGTTTTCAGAAAGGAATAACTTTCCTTGGTACAGAATTTCTTTCTGCAGAGCACAGGTAAAGCCTGAAACAAACAGATATTCTATAGTCTTTAAGGTAATTACAAGCCAAGCCAAGCCAATTAGGCTTCTGGTTTTGTTTTTTTTTTTCAAAGCCTCTATATGTTTAGGTTTTGAATTAACCTTTTGATTAACATTGGCAAATCTTGAAATTTTTAGTAAGTTTAACTAATACTGACAAGCTCAGATGATGTCATGGGCCTAAGTTTAGACTCAAAATATTTGAAGGACAACAACTGAAATGAATACAATTAATAGTAACATGCAACTGGCCTCCAAAGGTCAAAAAATCTTTTCTGAGAGAATATGACCTAGCTTCCTATAAACTTTTTATTAACTTCTAGGTAATTGTATTACATAAATGTAAAGAGTTTAACAAGAGGTTTTATCTTTAAAACTCCTAGCTCTATGGCTGTTGTCTAAATTAGATGTTCAAAAGAGGTACAACACATGTAAAGTAATAAGTTTTTACTTCAGAGACATTGAGCAAACCATTTCTCACTCATGAACCACATTCCCTGTATTCCTTTCAAGAAACATTTGCTATACATGTCTATGTACAATTCCCTTTTATAAGTACCACAGATAACGGTAAAATATTTAAACATTTAAATATTCCTTTTCCTATTAGTGTTTTCAAATATTCAAACATCACCAACAGCAAAAACTCAAGCTAATCACTTGACCAATTCTGTCTCAAGTAGTGCCTTTAGTAAGGAAGATTCAGTACCAAAAAATATTGCATTAGGCTACTCTCCAGGAATGGAAAAATGGGCTACAATTTCCAAATATACCAAACATGAAGAGATTTAAGTTTTCCAAGGTAACAATAAGGTGCCCATAGCATGTGGATCAAGGCCCAATAGCTCTAAGCAACTGGAGTTAAAGGTTTTTAAAATTTAGGTAGTTCCTCTTGTACATCACATTTGTTGGGTAACAACATTATTTAGGATCCAGAGCCAACAACAACACAGGGATTAATACTTACTTTGTTTCAGTGGCTCATCAACAGGAACATCTAGAAACAGCTTATGAAAGTGTGCGTTTGCCTTCAGCTGAAAAACAAAAAGCCCCACACCCAAAACACACACACTTTATTAGACAGTCTGACAACTGTCAAGTGACCTGCTCCACTTCCTGTCCTCCCCACACCTTCCCATTTTGCCCACTTGCTCTACAAGAAATCCTCATATTTTTCTATGTGCCTATTAACTCCATATTGTGCTTCACCCAGACTCTTAACACACTGATGAAAAAGTAACCTCTGTCCTTTTTACAACCATGAACTATAGTGCTGCTAAACAAAAGCCCTCTCATGGTAGTTATGTGTTTACTCTTACTATATGTAAGCAAACAAGGAGTCTCTGCCTTACCTGATTTGAGGCACGTTTTTTCCTTTCAGTCTTGGAGTCACTCTTGGTTGTCAGGACCGGACTATCTGTGCTGCTCTTGGTCCTGAAGATTTAAAGCATTTGATGTAAGCCTGGCCTCACACTGGTCTTGGTAAGTTACCAATAGGATGTGCTTTTCCACGGAATGTATTAATCCTTTAGATAACATACCCAATTCATCAAGAATTATGCAGAGATAAAGAAGAGTATATCTTTTTCTTAAACCATGTTGATCTGCTGACTATGGCAGTCTGCTAAAGGTCTTCTTTTAATTTAGAAGGGGTATTCTAAGTAACTGACTAGTTGGTACCGAAGTAGAAAAAGTTCAAAACATTTTTACAGCTTAATGAATTATCACAGTGCTTAGCTTCACATTCGTTTCTGGGCAACATGTGAAATACTAATACTAAGTAAGCACATTCCTTACTAATGAAAGACAAAACAAGATAAAACTTAGTAGCTGAGGTGGAAGGCAGTGTACAGAAAGCTATGAACTTGTAATACAAGATGTGAGTTCATTTGAAAAATGCAACAGGAGAAGAATAGGTGCACAAGTCAGAGGATGGCTATGAATGGTGTAGTGTAGTGTAATGAAATCATTAAGGCAACCAGCAACCCTACAGGAAATGAAATGGAATTCTGACTGCCAGCTGTAGAGGCAGGTGTACTTGTACAGCTCCAGCCCTTTACACTGGAAAACCAAACAAAACCACAAACAACTCTAGAAAAGAACAAGTGTAGATCAAATTCTCTGTGGATGACTAGGATGCCTGTTCTACACAAGAGGAATTAATGGCATGGACTGTTCAGAAAAACAGAGAGGTGGGATAACTGTTTCATAAATCAGAAAGAGACCATTTTCTCTGAAAGCTATGTGGCACAGAACAAATGCATAGGAACATACTATAAAAATCAGGTAGCTCTTTTTCAGAGGCCCTCAGACGTAAACTGAACAGCAGAAGAAAAAACCATATCACAGGACTCATACTGAATGACCTGAAAAACATGTTGTGCTGAAGATACAGTAGGGAAATAAAGGTGCTACAAAAGTTTCCATTACTGCACCATATCCTGCACAACAAGTCTTCTTTACTTCCCTAAGCTTGAGAGGTTCAGGGCTTCTAGTACATACCGTAAGAGTGACAGGAAGAGAAACCCTGCGTGTTATGGAGACATAACTGGAAAGAGATTGTATAGCAATCTGACTTAGACACTGACTTTGACAGCAGAGGACCTGGCTGCATATCTCAGGAGGTCCCTCATAAAACTCTAAAATACCTGAGTACATGTATTTGTGTGCTTACGTAGAGTACAGGTGAAACTGAAACAAACAGCAAGCCTGACAAAAATGTTATGTTTAGCCTTCACCAAAAGTAGTCAATTACAGTATGAGAAGTAAGACTGCAACCTCTGAAAAAAAAAAAGTGATAATGTATTCCTTCAAATACCTTTTCCTCAAAGATGCTTCATGAAATTAAGTGATGTTTTTTAAAATATTTGCCTTCTGACCAAAACAACAGTGTCAGGCTGACCACTGACTTTTGCACTGACTGTTCAGTTGACAAAGTGAAAGGGATGCAAAGGTCATGTTCAAGCCATCCAAGTGGGATTTTAGCCTCTTTTATAAGCACTTAAAATGCATTCCAGTTCTCCAGCAAAAGAAGAATGAGTGTCTTTGTGGGGACAGTACAAAAATCTGATACAATATACAACACAGAGTACAAAATTAAAACTTATGTCATAGTTTTACCGTGGACAATCACTACTCCAGCATGAAAGAGTTCTGGAAACAAGCCAGGACTAAAACTGCAGCTCAGTTTGACTGCCTGTCAAATTGATTGTGACAGGAATGTAACTAGCAGCGGCACCAAACAGTCCAATACATTTTTTCCTAGAACAGGGAAACTAAGCCAGCTCAAAGTCTAAATTCTATTGTGACTGCTTGCAATGGGCAACAGAGCAACCAAGGAAGGTGCCTTGATTCCAATTCACTTGCACAGTGTGCAAGCTAACCCTCAGCTAGGATATCTGATAAATATTGCTACTCAGTCTAGCTTTTGAAGTGCTTTGCAGCCATTCTATTATCTCTACTAGAAGAAAACTGGTAGTATTTCTGACATTACCTAGCAACATCAACTTTTTTCCGGTCATCAAAATACTCCATTTCACTGGTAGAGGTCTGCAGCCACACAGTGGGTGATTTTCCAGCCTTTCTTTTTTCATCAGTTCCATTTTCTCCATCTGAACTGTGGGGGGAAAAATAAATAAATAAATAAACAAACAAACAAACAAATAAATAACTAAAGCTAGAAGTGTGTTTTACAGGATTCACAGTAATGTCAAATGCCACTGCAACATGTTGACAATACAGCATATATTAAAAAACAAAATTGTAACATGTATTTCTACTGAGATCCTGAAAAAATCTTTGTCTACTGACTTGACAGTATTATACATGTGAGCTGTACTCTGAGCTCCAGTACTGGAATTTCAGCAACGAAGAGCGGAAAATTGAAATACTGCCATGGATATTTCACCACTCATAAAATTTGTAACTCTAGCTTCCGTTCTGAAGAGAATGTCTCATTTAAGAAAAAATGCATTCCATGTTCAGGACTCAGACTCAGATGACTAATGCAAATTAATTTGATTGGCAAGCCAGGAGAAAAACATCTTGCATGACAGCACTTGGTGCTTTGCAGATAATATGTGCTCAATATTGCAAGAGGAAGATGGGTCCTATCTTGCCTCTTACTTTCCTCTTCTGTGAGAGTCCACAGGCAGAATTTTCACAACAAAGGGTTCTCTCCAAGTACAAAAAGCATTGGTTTTATTTTATAAAAGCAGCACCGCCGCCACAGCGCATTGTCTCTTCACAGCATGTGCCACTGCTTCAGAAATGTATGTTATGGACCCATAGTCTGAAGGCTAAACAATATGCCATTAGAGTCTGCCCCTGGCTTACCTTTCCATAATTTTCCAACAAAATGACAACTCAGAAAATTTAGAGAAAAAGAGCTGTTAATAATAATAGGGTGTGAAGAATGATAATACTTTAAAATGACATGACAACTATATACATACTCCTCCCCGTAGAAACCTGAAGCCTCAGAAAAACTATAGATGCTCTTAGGATTAAAGAGGAAAGCCAAACCATGTTGCCCACTAATTTTGTGTCTGGCCTGAATGACCCCATTTACAGAAGCTTTCCGCCATAATGTTTAATTTCTGCAATTTTACAGCATACCACAGCCATCATGTGACACTGTCTTTATTATGAACAGGCTTTTTTCTTACTACGACAAAAGTTTTGCTAACAGAGGTTCTCAAACTGATTTAATCTTCTTTTAGGAAGGGCACGAAAAGGTCTTTTGCTTTTATTATGCTCTGATGAATAAGATCAGGAGATATGCCTCACAACACCCTAATTGAAGTCTAATGAGGTGTTATCCTACCTGACAGCTAAACTAGAGCTTATGTCACAGGACAAATGCCAAGATTCTCAAGGGATCTTATATTTACATAGAACAGCTATTTCCATATCTAAGCCTTCCTCAGCACCCTTAGCACTCCCCACCACAGGGACACTGAATTCCTACTTCCTAAATCAGACTTTATTAATGCCGTAATCCTTTCATTTATACACAAAGCCAATAAGAAAAAAACCCTATTATTTCCCCATAGCTTCACTCTTGTATCGGCTCTGCCTGACCACACATCATCAGCTTTTATTTTCAGTTGACATAAACTACAATTAAATAGGCAATTAATGAGATTCAAGTGGAATCCAATCTGCCTGAAAAACCCAAATAAGCAGCTTTATGCTGTTTGAGATTTTAAACAGAGAGACAGACTACCAACTCCAGGTGCTCCCTGCAAACATAGGGGAGTTTGTATTCCAAAAGTCTGCAAACCCTGAAAACGTCTTATTCACAGTCTTGCTATATTTCTATTACTCAAATCCTTGGGCTCCAAGGGTGGCCAGAGAATACCAGAAATGAGTGGGATGAGGAACTGGGTGAGGCAAAATTGTCAGATTCAATCACACCTGCGTTTCAAGAAAGCAGCTTAGCATGGAAACTCCCAAGTGAATAGAACTACATAACACAGCATTGTTTTTAAGATATAGTTGCTTGAGCCTGAAGCCTGACTGGCGTCCCTCACTGCCTTGGGCAGCCTGCTATTCTCACACGGCAATGCTACCAACTGATCAAGGAGGCCTGTCTCATACCTCTATAGTAAAAATATCCTTTAAAAAAAACCTATAACACAGGTTCTACCGCTCACACCTGTCAGCATGCTTAGATGCTTTGCTGCTGCCTTTTTTACTTACTACTCATACTCCCTTTACCTCATCCATAAGTTAATCTGTACTTTGCAGTTAAACCTATGAGCCTGTTCTATTCTGTCTGTCTTCCCTACTAACTTCTACTACTCCTGAATCTCTCACCTAGATGCTTTCAGATGGCAGAGAGCTCAGGCATCCCAAAATGCTAATCCTGCTGACAGCTGTGTGTGGGAATGCTGAGCTAACCTGTGCCAATCTGCTCACTTCTCCAGGATGGCCTGAGAACAGCAGCACAGGTGTGAGGAGACTCAGCCATGGAACACATGACACTGACAGTAGATATAGGGTGTATTCCTACTAGCTGATAAGGTTTCGCCATGCCTATCCTTCAGCCTACCTGCTTATGCCTCCTTCACATAAAGAAAAACTACATAAGGATTTGACCTTATATTTCGGATAATTATAGCTCCACACAGCACCTAAGTTACTAGTAGGTGTTTTCTAACTACCAGAAGCATCTTAGCTGACCTTCCCTTCCCCCTCCCTTTGTAAAATACTGTTTATCAAATCACAAGTAAATTAAAGCACTCCTCACATTCTTATGAGTGAGTCAGTATTCATAAATGCTTTGTAAAAAGAGCACAAAAGTCAGGAACAACAACAAATTAGATTAAGACCACTTAAGAAATGAGTGATTCCTACCGCAACTGTTGACAGTAGATGCGCATAAAAGAACTGGGTTCGCAATGTCAGGGCAAAGCAAAAGAACTTTGTGACACTGGAACCATTGAAATGAAAGAAAAAATTCTCATATATTTGGTACTACTACCAAGCCTATTAAAATAATGGCTAAAAGAAATAAAGAGAGAAGTTGTCTCTAGTTTCCAAATAAAGAACAGTTGTCGTAGGGAGTATTTTCAAAGCCAAGTCCTGCACTTACAGTGAGATCATACATTGCATCTAAGCAAGCTAAAATAAACATTAGGTGTGTTTAAGGGAAAGTGCTATGAATTACATAAACCAAGGCAGTGGACTAAGTTCCATTCTAATGTAGTTCAGAATATTATTCATCAATACATTTCAAAAGTCAGAGGAATTTCACTTCTTCTGATCTGAACGGTTTCTGGGAAACCAAAATTTTCTGGCAGACATGTGTGTCAAGTTCCTCATATTGCATAAACGTCTCTGAACTTCAAACTTTCTTGTTTGGCAGTAACCTTCACCAGGACCTGAAAAATTCAGACTCCCTGTGAAGTTATACAGTACCACATTATGGGAATTTTTCATGAAAAAATGATTAAATACATTAATCTAAAATAGCAACTTTTCATCTGTTCCCTTCAAAACTAGTTTGAGTAAGAAGCACTGAACAAAAACAATGTGAGAGAGAAGTGCTGATAGGCCACAGTTTGGAAAGTGACCCTCAAGGAACAACTGCTGTCTTTGACAAGCACAGCACTGAACCAGACACCATCACTTCTCAGGCATACACAAAAGAGACCAAAATTCCAGAACTATATGGTGGTTACTGTCTTTAAATCCCTGCAACCACACAAATCCTTCTACAAAGCTTCCTCAGGACACCCACACTACTTGGTCCACCTGATAACTGGTCTAGAAGTTCAGAAGCCACAGTAAGTTGTGACAAACCAGTCCTCCAGTCTACAGATTGCAGATCAGTTATGTAGAAGGACAGAAATGCCTGTTGAATAATCAGAGATGTTAGGTACATCTTCAGTTGTTTGCAAAATTGGAGTCAAAGCATATTTCCTAAGGGTTTAATGTGACTCAGCACTGGTGCAATGTTCCTTCTTGGATGGAGCATACATATTAGGTCATCATGTTACCTTAGAAGCACTGTTGGTCCAGTTTCACTTCCGTTAAACAAAAAGAATTAATTTTTTCAACAGCAGTTAGACTGCTGCATTACTGCAAAGGATCAACCAAAATAGGTGGGGAGTAATTTCTCCCCTAATGTCCACAATGCTTGGTAAAGTGCATGAGAAAATATCCATCACAAATACAATGACATTCTGTATGTTTTGGTTCTGTTGGATTAATCGGGTAGTCATTGGCAGACTGACAGGATTTGACAAAGGAATCAAAGTACTGTGAAAGGTCTTAATGCTAAGAGACAATGTTATTAAAGCTACTCTTACTCCCTGACATGAGTCTATTCAGGTAAAGGAATGGGTTACTTCTACAGAAACTTAAAGGGAGAGACTACAAACATTTAAGGATCCCAAATAAAGATGACAGAGTTTGGCAGGTTTTTAAAAGCAGAGAACATGGAGCAGGATGAAGAGATTTATCTAGGCATTATCTGAAAGACATACCAGCAACATGCTTCAAGCAGAGATGACTACAAGAGGGCCAGATGGGAAGTACCAATGCTTGGAAGGACATTGCTAAGCATGCTGCACGTCAGAGGTGTCCTCCTAAGCACTTACTCTCCTTGACCTATCATGTCCTAGAGAAGCAATCATCCCAAACTACCTTTTGCTAGGTCTAAAGTCTTGAAGTTTTCTTTAAGAAGACTATCCCATCATTCTACTAAGTGTCTTTTCTATGCCACACCAGCCTGAATAAACTGTTTTTGCATGTGTCATCAGATTCTGGAGTGTTTTATCTGATGAGCTTGCTTTCATACTGTACACAGTTCAATTGCCTCAGTCCTGGACTGAAGAAAATACCTTTCCACTGTAAACTCTCCTGCTGTCCTCTTCATAGAAGATTTGAATGGTCTCCATATTGGAAAAATTAGCAATAGTGCTCAAATTGAGGATTTAGGTGTTGTCTGTTTGTACAGTCTGGTCACTCAGAAGCAAAATGCCTCCTGTAACTCTACAGCCGTGCTCTAGTGTTACACACAGCACCGCTTATGTGAGATAACACATCATGCAGAAACAATGCCTCGAAATAACGTCAAGATTTAATCTACTTCTAAGATCACATACCATTTTTACCATGCAAATGAACAGCCAAACATCGACTATCACTAAGACTCCCAAACTATCAAAACAGGCAGAAAATGAGCTACAGCTACCCTAATTACATAGGGGCAGAAACTGTTTAACAACTGCTAAAATAGATGTTAAAGATAGACATAATGTATCCATTTGGTATTTGTATAATTCCATATACTTTGTGCACAGCTTGTACTTAAGGCTGAAGTCTGAACGAAATAAAGCAGCTGATTCTGAAGTGCAGGATTTTGTATTCTTCTGTATAGCAAATCTACAGCCAGCAGATGTATTTATACCAAACAGAGAGAGCAGCAAAGCATGAATCACGGCACAGAGATGTGAAACCCTGCATGACGGAGAAGACCAGTTTGTCAATATCAATAAGTATGAACCAGACTGAGATTTAACTTCCTCATGCTGCTCAAGGAGCAGGCTAATTCTCTTCTCCTCAGAAGAGAATCAGAGTCAAATACGGCATAATGGAGGCAGAGTTACACAGCTGCACATTAACTGTGTAAAACATGCATATGGATGAGCACACTTGCAAACACACCACGCGCTTCTCTAAGCATTTCTAGGATGAAACACATCTGCAGGCACAGCTGGAATCTTGATGTCAGATAGCACCAAAAGAGAAATTAACCCAACTGTTTAGGACTTCCTTAAAATCTGAATCTAATTTTATATATCAAGGCAATTAACTGCAGAAATACTTACTGTGTTCTATTCCACACCTATCTCTTGGAACACAATTACTCACCTGTGAGTAGTTTCATATGTCTGTGTTGCAATGTCTTTATTAAAAAATTTATGAAATTTTGGAGTTAATACTGAACAGAAACCCCTCCAACACTGTTAAGGACAGAGAAAATTAGGTTTTTCTCCTTAACTGAATAGACATTTAACATAATAACTAGATCAAGTTTCACACTGCCTTACCACTTGGACATTAGCAAGATCACTGTGACACTGCAGACGTCATTAGCAAGTATGTAAATTTTCTGCTCTAAATACCATCTATTATTAACTGTCTGTATTCCCCGTCTAATCAAAACCAGACTGCTATCAAATTCCATAGGAAAAAAAAAACCACAGAAGAATTCCCTGTGCTCTGAAACAAGAGACACTATAACAAGATATTTTACTAAGTTAACACTAGAACAGGAACATAAGCCATTTAGCTCTCTTGTCTTCTCAAGAGTTTCCGTTTCATATATCCACTTCAAAAAGCAAAAGCCCTCTCATATGTATCTTCACTCAACTCCACAAAATTCCCATCATGCAGTTTTCAGTAGGACGGGAGTTTCAGTAGGATCACCAACAACTATTTATCTGAACATAGGCACAGTCAGATCTAGCACACAACAGAAATCTTTCACAGACACATTTCTGGGGGAGAAAAAAAAGAAAATTAAGCAAAATACACTCATTCACCTCTACTTTGGGAGGGAGCATGTGTTTTTCTCATTCTTCAACCTGCTTACATCCTTCAGAAGAAAATGTTTTCATGTCTCCTTGTTCTAGACTACCTAATCTTCTAACCCAAAGCAATACAAAAACAGGATCACAATTCATATTGAAAAGGAAGTGTACAGTCTTAACTCAACATTTTTATCTTTAGCTTCCAGAGGTGACAGGAGAAAGGGAAAAGAAAAAATTCCTGACTTATGACTTGTTCAGGGTGCAAAAAAGAGGGAAAAGGCACTTCAGTGAATTGTTCAATACCAAATTAAATAAAAAAGATAAATACTGCATCTATATACAATTTATATGTTCACCATATAGACATCAATCAGAACTGTTCCTTAACTCAGGCAGAAACAACACATATCTATATGAAAAGGCACAAGCATCTTTACAAATGAGGCCCAATCACCAGAGAATAAGCATAAAAGTTTAGCCTCATTACTTGAAGCTGCACCTCTGTTTCTGGAAGAACTCCAGAGAAACATACCTCAACATGATGCAAGACTTGGATGCCAGTTTGCCAGCATTAATTGTGCTTTTGAAAAAAAAAAAAAACCACCTAAGTAGTTATATCAGACTCAAATACTTAAAAAACCCCCCAACCAACCAACCAAAAAAAAAAAAACAAACTCAGACACTTGCAATTGTATTAACAACTTATTAAGAATGCAGAACAGTTAGAGATGAAAGCAGAGGTTTGGGAACTATCTTACCAACACTTTTACTCCATTCTCTGCTGTTAAAAAGTGAAGCTGCCATGAAAACCTCGACCAGCAGCTTCTGCTCTATGGCACTTTTAGAAATAATGACTCACTATGCTACACAAAGTGTTTTATCAATGTAAATGAGAAAAAATAATTTTGATTCTTCTGACAGATTATATACAAAGAGAAGGAGAGCTGGATTTTCTCATAAAGCAGTGTCTTTGAAAACTGGCATTGATAAAAGATAATCCAAAATCATTGATAAGATTTCCCTGTTTAAAGTGTGTTAAAGATAGATTCTGCTCCTACATATCTTATTTACACTTTTTTGTGAGGTCCCCCAGCAAGAATAGTGTACAACAAAGCCAAATGTAAAACAATGAGATGAAAATGAACTTCTCATTGTGTTTATCTACTGTGCTTTTTCATGCTTTCCTTGTTTAAAACAACACTAATCATGGAGACAAAATCTGAAGTTTCAAGGAATACCCAGGTACATTTTTGATGTTTCATCACACATTTCACCAAGGACAGAAGTGAACCATTCACCAATGATCTGGCAATTTTGAATTTCCCACTATTATCTTTTCAACCTATGGTTACTCTTACAGGCCTGCCTATGTGTTCACGGAAAAGATCAGAACAATGTGGATAATTGAATCCAAAAGTTACTATTTCACACTAGGAAATACTAGCTTCCAAAAATGGGTCTAACCAACACTAGTCACAACAGTGCCTTTGACTGTGATGGTGAATAAAAGGAACCATTTTCCTTCCAGAGTCCTGGGAAAAGGTAGTCTTATTAGAATCAGATGTGACACATGGTAGCCAGACCCCTGCTAAGGCCAACTGGACTTTCTATTTTCTATGTCACCAGGACACTGAGTCTGAATGTTCTCAAAGCTTCCTTCTTCAATCTGAGCCCTTCCGCCAGCCACGAGCTGTCCTCCATGGCAAAACACACTCTCTCCTATGCTGGCCATAGCATATTTACACATATTTTAGAATTTCTCAAAACCAAATAGGAATACATATAATTGTATATGTATTTTGTACTATAAACTTCCTTCTTGTTGAGAAAAAGACTGAACAAATCTAAACAGCTCTTCTTGAACTAGCACAGCACAGATGGCAGCTACAAAATACATCAAGAGTCTTTCGCCTAGGTGGTCTCTCTTCCACAAACAGACTAAAACGATAACCGGAGGGCTAAACTGAGGCACGTGTAGGACATGCCAGGGTATGGCTGGTTTTATGGGGGATGTACAGAACTGCTGTTTCATAGTCAGGTAACTAGAAGGTTTCCCTCTTCTATCCACAGAGGGCGAAGGCTTCAGTCTGCCTCTATGTTCCCTACCTGCTGAAATTGTCTGCTGCCTATCTGCAGCCTACATATTATTTCCTGCCCCTCTTTCTGGAGCTTATTAACCTCCCTAAACTTAGTGCACTATTTCTCAAGGACAGAGGCAAAGACGGTCAGTGCCAGGTAGAAGTTTAGCTAAAGTAACACAGGTCTGAAAAGATCATTGGAAAGGATATGCATGGACATGGCAGCTGCTGTGTACAGAGCATAAAAGATCATTAGTCCCAGCAGTGGCATCATCAGATAAGCACATAATTTCTAACCACATGCCTGCAACATTTATGGAGATGGAAGCAAGAAGACAATACTGGGATACGATGTTTATGCATCCTTTGTCAAATACCAGCAACAAATCCTGTTGCCCAAAGTTGTAGTTATTATGTTGACTAACAAACATTTCTCACAGACTGCATATAACCATAAATAATTTGGGCATATTTCAGGTTAGCCACTTGAGGCACCTGAGTGGAATGAAAAAACTCTTCAGATCCATTTCATGCATTTACACACGGAACAATTATTTTTAAAAAGCTGCTTTTATAATTTAAGCATGCACATAAAGTGAACAAAGTAGGAAAGGCAGGGAGAAAAAAGGGAAAAACCAGAAGTGACTAAAAAACATCATCATGAGCAAATGAAGGTTCAAATCTAGCCTGGAAAACCCCTGCCACATCTTAAATTTAAATGTTTCATTTGCAAGTATGTCCTTCTTTACAGATCATGTGTTATAACTTTTGCTATAAAAATAAGGAAGAACTACTATGGAAGAATTAAAAAATATTATATTTAGTGTATGCTACTATCTTCATCCTCTGAAAGTACATACCTACACCTTTTTCCCTTCACGAAAAAAAACCTCACAGTAGAAGTTTGGCTGCTGGAAATGAGTTAACCTAGATCAAAGTTGAAATAAAACTTTTAATCAGTAATAAATAATTTCCCCTTTTTTCTCTATGTTTTGTGTTTCTCTCAAGTAAGAGATTTTAAGAAAAAAACCATAGTAAATCGTGATTAAGCACAAGTCAGTCAATTGATTTTGTTTTAATTTATCAACTGATAGACCGTTATTAAGAAACATCTGTTATGGTAGAATAATATACCAGACAAAAAAACCCCATAAAAACCACATTCTTCCTGCCAAGAAGTACTCAATTTGCTTGCAAGTGTTTTCCATTGCTTGCAGTAGCATATTTTTCCCAGTATCTGCAATGTATTTTAACTAAATAAAAAAACCAAAAAAACCCCCAGACAAAAAAAAAAACCCCACCCCAACAACCCTCCCCTCACCCCCCAAAAAACCCAACAAAACCCCCCAACTAAAACCTTCCGTATATTTCATACTCTGAAGTCCCAATGTCTTCATTTCTTTAAGTTACAAAGTTACATTTGGTAATTGGACATTACCTGATTCTGTAAACCATAAAGGACAGGATGTGCCACTTAATGTTAGCAGAATCTTGCCATACAGTAACCCATCACATCACACTTATACAGACAGATTGAATCATACCAGGATAAATACTACCCGTGGCTCCAGAAAGTGCTACATGGACTTTGTCAGAAGCAAGCATGGGTAAAAGCAGAGGGATGCTGACAAGGCATATGAACTGCTTGCTCTTACTCCTCTGCCATTTCTCCTTAATATGCCAGGCTCTTATTTTCTAAATAAGTGCTAAAACATCTGTTTCCACCAGCTGTCCCTACAGCACAGCTGACAGCTTCTACAGGAGGTCCAGTGCCACCACAAATAAAACACATCCCACTTTCTGGTCAAAAAAATAAATACCCTCTAAACACAATGCAAGGGTTAACTCCTTTTTGGTCCAAGGCCACATCAGGATGTAATGGTTAGGGAACTCCACTTGGAAGGTTTTTTTTCTGTCCACAAATTTTTTACTTGCTTGGAAGGAACTCCACATAATGACAAACTTTCGGCACATTGCTATTTTGGTTCTGCATAGTAACAGTGCCCATCTTCCACACAGTGTTGTCTCTGGGGTTGTACAACTCACCGAGATCTACTGCAAGCTTTGCAAATATATAAGTATCACTAATCATGCCAGAGTAGCCCATTTTCTGAATCAGTATGCAAGTACTTAACTATTCTGAATCACCGTTGGAAAAATACAGACTTCCTAGTTTCCAACCTTGAAATATTTAAGAAAAACTAATCCAAGAAACCCCTGCAAAAAACACCCCCAGAACAACCCAGAAGACTTACAACTTCAATCCATCAGATGCACCTATCCGCCAGGGAACGTTTACAGTAGAAGCAGCATATTAAGCTATGAAGTCCATCTCTAAACTGAACAACATTTTAAGCATACCTCTAGGAAGTACAGGTTACTGTATACACATAAATCTCTTTACACAGATACATCTCTCTCCCCCTTGAGCTTTGGAAAACACTGAAAGGTTCCATAAACCTCTATAACCCTGCTAGCATTTTTTTCAAATAGAGGTCATCATCAGCTCTGTTAGTTCCCTGCAAGTACATGAGGGGAATGAAACTCCATCAAATCCACATGCATTTTCTAAAACCAAATCTTCAACAATTCAGCTTGTAGCAATCTCACTTCTAGCTGAATTTAAGCCATGATTCTGGTCTTGAGCTGAACAATCTCCCCTGTAACTTCACATTAGTCAAACCAAAGACACCTGGCTTGTGAGGTTAACTCCCAATCAAATGAACACAATAGTTTCTCAGTTAAATGGGGCTGGAAAATTAATTCCAACTTGGTTTCCAAAGAGCAAATGCTTCACCAGTTTTCTAGTTTAAGACAAAGCTTTTTAGGTTTTTGTCTTTCCCAGTCTTTTCACTCTCCTACTGCCCAGGCTAGTATTGCTGAACACTGCATCTTAAAGTACAGCAAGACTGCCTAGCTCTCCCCTGCATGACACCTACAGAACAGCAAAAATTCATAGCTAAAAAACCCTAGAGAGTTATAGTAAGACTTCACCATTTATCACACTGGCTAAGACTGACCCTGCTTCTAAAACAGTTAATTGATGAAGGACTGAAAGACTCAACACCTAGTGGCAAAAGGAGATGGCATTACCCATGCATGTGCAATGTCTCCGAGATCAAGCACTCCGTACACTATCTTGGACTCCAAGCTCTGTTTTCAAGAGAAAAATCAGATACAGATCTTGCATACCTGAAGAACTTCATTAGGTTCACTGGCATAACTCTGCACAGGAATCAGGATCCAAGGCTTGAAGTCAGAAGACTCTAGAGAAGGTCTGGGAATTATGTTTCATTTGTAGTGTGAAGTCACTCATGTGGTTACATCATACAGGATAAAGGATACTTAGAAGACACTTTGATTCCCAGCGCTCTCCAACAAGCAAGTTATTTCTGGCAACACTTTAGGAGTACACCTGCTTAGAGATCACACATACAACAGCCGGAGGAAAAAAACCAAAAACCAACACAGACTTTCTCAGAATTTCTTTGAAGAGAAAGAGCTAGCTGCTAGTAACTTGTTCTCCTTTCTCCTGCAAGCTGTTTAAGATTAAATTTTCGTGAAGGAAAGTTCTTCGAGAAGAGGAATCATCTCAGATTAGGAGAAAGTTAACTCTATTTAACTTCTTTTGAGGAGAAAGCCCCACATGTTTTAGTTTCTTGTTTTGCAGATGCTTAACTTCTCAAACACTGTCCTTGGGACTGCCAAGACCCATGTGAATTGGGAGCCTGGTATGGAAACAGACAGCTGCTTGATTCCAGCAATGTTTTCACGGGATGGTCATTGCCATGACACACAAGCACCTGAACAACTTGAGATCTCTGCAGCAAGCAAGAGACCAATGCAGGAGACGAACCTTTAACTCTTGATGTTCCCAGTCATCATCAGAGGTTGGGAAGGTCAGCAGCCTCAGGGGAGTACTCCCACCCTTCTGAGCCCTCTGACCTCCCTACGTTCCACCAGTTACTCCAAGCAGAAAGCCTTTACCAGCCAGCAGGGCCTCCTCTTTCTCATGAACAGTATTTTTGATCTCTTCACCTGCTCAATTTTTATGGTACCTCTTAGGTCAAAAGGAAGAGCGCAAGTATGGGTATGGCCATGCTGGGCGAGGAGACCAGTGGGGAACCATGCCAGGATAGGCAAGCAACCACCATCCTTTCAGAGCACCCCATCTGTCTGGGACATCAGACTGAACTCCCATTTTAATGTCTCTTGTCTGTATCAGACTCTGTGAACTTTTAACAAAGTTCTGGGTTTTCCAGGCACCCAGAGGAAAGGACAACAGATTCCCACCGGAATCTTTAATATAATAATAAGTATCTTTAATACTTTAACTTAAGCGATAAAGCACAACTACTCTATTTCTGTGAAACGGCTCAGAAAGATTTCCATGCTATTGGGTGAAATTACTAGAAGCAGTATTTATACGCCTTGCTCCTAAAAGTATAACTTCGGAGTTCAACGCTGGACTCGAGAGCGGGTCTTGGCTGCGCGGGGGTGTTCGCGCTCAATTTAAGGCTGGAGGCGGAGGCCCCTTGGCCACTCTTCCCGGGGAACTTCCAGGCCGACGCCCCCACCAGCGCGGCCC
The DNA here is from genome assembly GCF_017639235.1 of Corvus kubaryi. Classification (NCBI taxonomy): domain Eukaryota; kingdom Metazoa; phylum Chordata; class Aves; order Passeriformes; family Corvidae; genus Corvus; species Corvus kubaryi. The sequence goes on from NW_024582075.1 coordinate 58,749, forward strand.
CACCGCTCCGGGGCTCCCCCTCCGCCCCTGCCCGCAGCTCCCCGCGGCCCCGGCGCTGCCCCGCGGGCGGCCCGGGCACAGCCCCGCGCGGGGCCCCTCTCCCGGCGCGGGCACTACTCACAGCCGCGGAGCGCCCCTGTTCTCCCTCCGGCCAGCGGCCCGCGCTGCCCTCGGCTCCTCCGCATCGCACCGCGGCTCGGTCATGAGCACCATCGGCACGGGCAACACGGCTCGCCCCGCCACCACAAGGCACTCCGCCACCGGCGGGCCGAGCCGCGCCGCCCACTCCGCCCTCGCCGCCCCGCCCTGGGGCGGACCCGCCGCCGCCGCCGCCGCTCGGGGCCGGCTGGGGCTGGAGCCGGAGCCGCCGCAAACCGGTTGAGCCCGCCCGGCCGGGCCCGGCGCCGCCCGCGCCCCGGAGCTTGTGACCGAGGCGGCCCCGCGCTCCCCGGGAGGCCGATCCCTTACGAGCCCTAAATTATTCAGTCGCGACGCTGTCGCGTGAGACGCCGGCTCCCGCCGGCTCCAACAAAAGCCGTCCTTAATGTTTTATGCGGGGGTACAGGAGATACACGGTTTCACACAGACGCGGTCCCAGGGGGGAAGGTGGCATTGGCCGGTTTCTGTCAGCGCGTTTCCCTGGTGACTCGTGGAAGCAGGCAGTTGTCCAAATACTGATGCTGGCCCTGGACTGCTCTACTAATCTGAACTTCTGAGGTGATTAGCCGATATTTCCATCTGTGGCTTTACATCTTGAGCAGACAAGCAGGTGGTTATGGTTCATTTCTCATCAGCAGCACCCCAGGCTGGCTTGTCTGCACAGAAGAATCACAGAACAACAGAATGGGTAATGTTGGAAGGGACCAGTGGATCACCTGGTGTAAACTTCTGGTTCAGGCAGGACTATCTTGGAGTAATGGCACAGGATTGTGTCCAGACAGTTATTGAATATCTCCAGCAAGGGGGACTCCACAACCTCTTTGGGCAACCTTTCCAGTGTGTGGTAACCCGCACAGTAAAAAATTCTTCCTCATGTTCAGGTGGAACTTCTAGTGCATCAGTTTCTGCCTGTTGCTTCTCTTCCTATTGCTGGGCACCACTGAAAATAGCCTGTCTCTGTCCTCTTAACACTCTCCCTACAGATACCTACTGACATTGAGTAGGTCCTTGCTCACTTGTCCCTTCTTGTGGCTGAACGTGCCCAGCTCCCTCAGCCTTTCCTCATAAGAGAGATGTCCCAAACTCTAGATCAACTTAGTAACTCCCTACTGGAACTCCACGTCTTGTACTGAGGAGCCCCACACTGGACAGAGCACTCCAGGTGAAGCCTCACCAGGGCCAAGTAGAGGGGCAGGATCACTTCCCCTGACCTGCTAGTAATGCTCTTCTGAATGCAGCCCAGGGTACCATTGGCCTGCTTGGCTATAAGGACATGCTGTTGGCTCACAGAGGACACCAGGACACCCAGGTCCTTCTCTGCAAGGCTGCTTTCCAGCAGGTTGGCCCCCAGTCTGTGCTGCTGCATAGGATTACTCTTCCCCAGGTGTAGGATCCTGCATTTGCCTTTGCTGAATTTCAGAAGGTTCCTCCCTGCCCATCTCTCCAGCCTGTCAAGGTCCTTCTGAAGGGCTGCACAGTACCCTGGGGTACTGGCCAGTCATCCCAGCTTTACATTGTCAGTGACACTGCTGAGGAGGCCTCTGCCCCTTCATCCAAGTCATTGATGGGTAAGTTGAACAAGACTGAGCCCACTATTGAACCTTGGGAGACACCACCGTGGACAGGCCTCCAGCTAGAGCCTGTGCCACTGATTATGACCTCTGGGGTCTCCTGTTCAGCCCGTTCTCAATCCATCCATCCAGTCCACTCTTCCTGAGTTTGCCTGTGAGGACATTGTTAGAGACAGTGTGAAAGCCTTGAAGTCGAGGTAGACAAGATCCACTGCTCTCCCCTCATCCATCCAGGTAGTTATTTTATTGTGGAAGGCAATCAGGTTGGTCAAGCATGATCTGCCTTTTGTGAATCCATACCGACTACTCCTGATCACCTTCTTGGCCTCCCTGTGGATAGAGGTGGCCTCCAGAATGAGGTTCTCCATCACCTCTCCAGGGACTGAGGTGAGGCTGACTGGCTGGTAGCTCCCTGCATCCTCCTTGCCATGTTTGAAGACTGGGGTGATATTTGCTTTCTTCAGTCCTCAGGCACCAGTCCTGATCTCCATGATCTTTCAAAGATGATCATAAGGAGCGTACCTATGATGTCTATCAGCACTCTCAGCACTTTTGGGTGTGTCCTATCAGGGCCCATGGACTTGTGTATGTTGAGTTTGCCTGGGTATTCTCTAACCCAACCCTCCTTGACCAAGGAAAAGTCTTGCTTCCAACATTCCTTTACCCTGGTCACTTGGGTCAGAGATTCCTTAGGGCTGGTCTTCCCAGCGAAGACCAATGGAAAGGTGGCGTTCAGTAACTTTGCCTTCTCTGTGTCTTCTTAATTTACCTTTTGTTATTGATGTATTTAAAGACATTCTTCTTGTTGTTCTTGACATCCTTGTCCAGGTTTAATTCCAGATGGGCCTTGCCCTTCCTTGTCTCATTTCTACTAACTGACAAAATGAGCTAATATGGTGCAAAAAGCCAGCAAGCATGACTTACCCCTGGCCTTCCCTGGGCTTGTGCTGGCAGAGCTGTGGGGCAAGTTGAGTGCCCTCAGGAAGGTTAGATTTAAAGTGGCATTTGGCACAAGACATCTTGCATGGCAGGCACAAACTGTCAACGTGCATATGAAAATGTTTTTACTACCTGGTTAATACCCAACTTAGGTTTCAGTTTGGTGAACTAATGTTTTCAAAAAGCTAAGATGGAGTCTGTGGTTGTAAGTACACAATGAAAGGAGAGAAAATCCTGGGATGAGAGTTCAAAGTTACATGTCTAGACGAAGGTCTATATTCATGTTTGAATGAGCTAGAACATATTAATAAAATTAATAATAGAATAACTTCCTAACAGCTGACTACTCACATGAGCTAAAGGGAGACTATGTAAAGTAGAGTGGTTTCTTTTAGTGGATATCTGTGTAGGAGATAGATACTAAGGTAGGTTTTAGATTAAAAAGTGTATGAAGTGAATTAATTATTTTTGAATACCTAGTCTTTAGGAGGTGCAAGAACTAAGTGTTAGGTATTATTGCAATAAGTTCAGGAAATCAGTGATAAGAAAGAGGTGCTAATGGTGAACTGGCTCAAAACTGCCGTACCTGTTGGGCACGCAAATCCTGCAAAAAGTGTGAGATTGCTGTATGATTTTAGCTAGACCATGTGGGTTTAATTGGCTCCAGTACAGGAAAATTTGAAGACTCTGCACTAAGCTGCATAGAAAGGATGACATTTAAAATGGCTGTATTTCTGGGAGACACCATTAACTAATATTCATAGAGTATTTAAGTCAAGGCACATGTGGAAAAGAAATGAGATTTAATTTACAAGAGAGATTATTCAGCCTGTTAGGCTCTGCACCTGTGAAACATTGCTCCATTATTTTTCCCTGGGGAGCAGCTGAGTGGACTTGGCATTTCTTTGCAAAGCCTCTCCCACCCCTTTACACCAGGCACAACCTGTGGTAATATACAGCATCTCATTTATCCAACCATAACAGAATAGGAGCCATTTCAGCTGCCTGGACTGTGAGTAGAGCTGGAACTGAGAGGGCTGGGGAAGGTATCATGTGTCTGTTCAGGCCCAGCACCTTTTTCTTGGGTGCAGCAACCTGTGTGGGGTTTTAGGTATGCTGGGGATTGTTCTTGTGTAAGTGTGCACTAACAAGGCATGCATGGGAGGATTGGAACCAGTAGGAAAAGTGACTGCCTACCCCTCATCTTGTTTTTGGAGGCTTTTTATTGCACTAAAAATGTATCTACTAATTTTGAGGCAGACTTGTTGAGTAAGTCCTGTGTAACTATACGCAGTTCATCAGAAGTGCTGGTTTTAGGAGCTGAGAATCTGACTTTTAGATATTTAAGTAAATAAAATTTGCTTTCTTTCAAGTGCTTAGGTTTTCAGTCTGGCAGGTTTAGCTACCTGTTTAGGAGAGAAATGCTACCACTGCCTGTTTTGTTCATTCATCTCCAGAGGTTTCTGCGTTTACCTCAGTGGTGCAAGAACTAGAAAGGAGTTCCTTGGTCCTGGAGCTCAGTTTCTCTTGTAGTTTCATCTGGCTCTGTTACCAAGGTGTGCACAGCTCTCTGATTTGAACAAATCTGTTATTTAACACAGAAGAAACTTACATTCAAATAAATTGATGCCTAAAGCCTCAACACTAAAAAAATGAACCCTTGCTTAATAATTTCTTCCGTATCACAATATCTTAACTTTTATCAGACTCGTTTCTGGCAAATTGCCAATACACATGTCCTTAGTCCAGTTTGCTATTATCTGATAATGACAGTGGTAGTAATAAGCAATGAGCAATGATATATATAAATATAGCTTGTGAGTTTTTTGGAGGATTTGAAAAAGAAACTGTGGCCAAGCTCTGTCAAACTGTACATGGTGTAGCAACTCCAGAGTGAGAGGACACAGTCATGAGTGATAAAAGCTCTGAATAGCAAGATTCTTAGTAATATTCATGGAGGAATGCTTTATATTAAACAAGCAAATGTGGAACTGCTCATGTGAGTGGAATATACTTGAAAACCATATGCTTTTATTATGATCAAGTCTTACAGAAAAAGAAAAAAAAGCACAAAGGACCTTTTACTGTACTGTGATAATTGCTCATATATACATATACTGTAAAGCAAGTATTTGAAGATCAAGGAGTCTCCAATGGAGACTCATTGTGAGAAAATATGGGCTGTGTTTTTCTTTAATTGGTGAAGGGCAGTCTGGGGAGAGAAAGTAGTGTACTACACGAGCCTCTCGTCTCTCTGGTCTGGCGTGGAGACTGCCCTGCAGAGCTGAGCTGGAATCACGAGCTGATAATCACTAAAGAGCTGACAGTCTCTGCAAGGGCCCTCCTGCCAGCAGCTGAGAGGAAGACACCGGGCCTCGGGAAGGCGATTCCTTATGGGACCATCTCTCCGGACCGGTCACCTCTTCCTGGGTCAGAGCTGTCATAACTGGCACCTGAACAGCCACTGGACCCTGGACCTCGGACTCCTGGCCTGAGCTGCATCTTGACTACGCTAAGACAGAGCCAGCCGTTCACGTGCTGATCCTCTGAAAATAGACCTACGTTTTAGCAGGCCTTTTGGACGGGGACAGTTCGAGACCCTCGCTTCTCCAAACTAGGACAGAAGTCCCTGAGGATTGAACTAGCCGGACCACCTCCCCAGCAGACCTTTTTTGGACTTCAACAGGAGCCAGCCTCACCAGAAAATGGGATTTATAAGTTTAAATTTGGGGCTCTCCTCTTTTTCTTGCGCGCAATTCTTTTAAAGTCCTTTTTGTTTTTTTTTCTCTTTTTTCTGCTGAGGGAGGAACTTAAATGGGAAATAGGCAAGCTAAACCCAGCCTTTCCCAATCTGAGACCTATACCCCTTTCTTCTAACCCTTCTCTTAAAATCCGACTTTAAATTCTCTACAGGTGCTCTTTCTAAGAAAAATCTCAAATCTTTCACTAATTGGATATCTCAAAATTTTCCTGATGCCACCACAGACTCTGTCCTTTCTGGTCCATTCTGGGACAAAGTGGAGAAGAAACTCTATTCCTTTTGAGCCACGGGAAACCTCTCTGTTTCCAAATTCATTCTTTTATTTCATTTAATGGTTAAAACGTATTGTGCGACAACCCCCCCTCAGCCAAACCCGTTCTCTGCCCTCCCCCCCTCCAACTTCCCCTCTCCGCCTCCAGCAATGGCCAGCCAGAGCGCGGACCCCGCCTGCTGCCCCGACCCTGGCCAGGCTGGGGTGCCGGCCACCCCACTTCCCTACCCCGATCCCTTATTTCCAGCAGTTCTCCCATACCCAAAGCCCCCCGCTTGCCCCCTTGGTCCCGCTGCCACCCCCCAGGCAGTGTGCGCAGGACCCATCCCAGACCCATCCCCCCTCCCCGGGATGGATGCCTCTGAGCCGCCCCCAGCCCCATCTCCCTGTGCCCCTGGTATTTCTCAACCCTTCACGCACGACACCACCCTTCCCCCTCTCACACCAGCTCCCGGTGCCTCTGACTGCCCCCACCTTGCCGTGTCCCTGCTCCCCGCGGCGTCGCGCCCTATCCCCCCACCCCAGCACCACTGCGGCGGCCCCGTCCCAGCAAGCCGCCCCTCCACCACTGTCTCCCCCCGCGCACCCACGGAGCAAGCATGGTACAACACGGGACCGGTCCCGCAGAGCCCCACGGACGCACTGAGGGGCACGGAACCGGCGTCACGCCCCCCGCCAGCGTCTGTCCCCTCACCGCTGGCAGGATCCAGCTATCCACGCCACTGCCCCAGGCTGCCACCCAAGGAGTGGAATCTTCCTCTCCCCGCACCGCCAATAGCCCTGCCACCCTGGCAAATGCCAGCAGACCCCCCTCTCTCCCCCCCCAGCTGCATCGTAATGCAATCCCTGCTACTAATCCCTCTCTCCCTACACCCCCCCTCCCCCTACCACGGGTTCTTGCGCAATTCCCATCTCCGCTCCTGCCCTAGAGCCCACCACCCCCCCACACCTTCCTACAGCCCATGCCGACTCCACATGGAATTGCAAAACCGGCACCACCTGCAACCTGACCTCCCCCCAAATGACCTGCTGCTGTACAACCTCTCCACCCCCATGCTGCCACAACAGACCCCCTTCCTATCCCTCAAAACACCCCTGACCCCCTGCTACTCCTGCCCTGGCTAAAGCAAAGTCAGCATTTCAAAAATGACACGCTACGCCCCCTGTATCCCAGCCCCGCCCTGCAACAGCCAATCCCTCATTTTCAGATGACAGTAGTAGCAGCTCTGGCTCTGAATCTGAGGATCGATGGGCACAGACACGCAGGGAGGTAAACTGGGAGGGAGATTGGGAGCTAGCCCAGAAAATCTCAGCCTTCCCAGTCATTATAGGGAAAGGGAGGAGGGGTGGTCCATCAACTACAAGAGCATGGAAACCTATTCCATACAAAGAAGTCAAAGAGCTTTGCAAGGCAGCAAAAGAACATGGGAGAGGGTCACATTTCTTTAGAAACTTATTGGAAGCCACCTTCTCTGCCTATACATTAGTGCCACATGATATTAAAAACATTATTAATTGCATCCTTTCCCCTGCCGAATATATGTTATGGGAAAGGCATTGGAAAAGACATTTAAAAACATAGTCTGACACTTATACTAAAGATGCAAACCAGACAGATTGGACAATAGAACAACTGGCTGGAGAAGGTGACCTCCAAAAAACCCTCAGATCAAGCTACCACCTTACCTGAAGTGGCATTACAAGACATAGCTATTGCAGCAAAGACATCGCTGCTCCTTACTCGAGGTGATTCTGTTCCTACACAATATTTCTCTAACATCAAACAGTCAGCAAATGAAAGTTTTATTCAGTTTGTTGATCGTTTAAAAGCTAGCTTAGAGAGACAGATAGAGAGCCCAGATGGGCGAAAAGGACTTTTAGGTAAACTTGCCATGGCAAATGCTAACAAACAATGTAAGAATATCTTGAGGGCCCTACCTATGGACACAGAACCCACAATAGAACAAATGATAGAAACCTGTATCAGACACACATCCACAGAAAACACAATGACCCAAGCAGTTGTAAAGGGCATCACGGAGTTTCTGGTGCATTTGCTGCAGCAGTCTCTAAGGAGAATGTGCGCTGTTTCTATTGTGGTGAACTTGGACACTTTATAAAGGACTGCCCACAAAGGTCACCCACCCAGGACCGTCGTGCCGCCTACCAAAGGCACCAGAGACAGCAACAGCACCAGCAGCATCCAAAAAACTTCTATCAGAGCGCAGTGTCAAGGCCCCGCGCCCAGACAACAAATCAAAGGCCATACTACCCCGCCCCGGCTGCAAACTCCACATTGGATCACTAAGAGCAGACAACTGGACCTCACCTGGCACCATCATCCCAGGCGATCCCAGAACACATGAGAAGGACCCAACACATGGAGCACTACCGATGGGTACCAGACACCAACTGGTAACATCACTGCCATTTAACTTTGTTGACAAGCGTTTCTATCGTATTCCCACAGGAAAGTATGGACCGCATGATGGCCCATGGGACATTCTTATCCTAAGTGATACCCTCCATGGCCCAGAACAACTCTTTGTATTACCTGAGATACAAACAGTGCACCGTGGACAAGAGATTCTTGTCCAGCTTTGCTGCACGGACACACCTTTCTTTCTCCCACAGGGAACACTGACTGCACAAGCCTTTTTACTTCCACAGACCTGCCGAGAACAGCTCCCTCTCAATCCAACAGCAATGTGGATAGAGATTGTGGGCTCAAACAAACCGACCATCGAGTGCAGCTTGTTCTGTGAAGAAGAGAGGGTCTACTGCCCAGGGATGCTGGACACTGGAGCAGATGTGACCATCATCGCCTGCTCCGAGTGGCCAGGGAATTGGGAACTGGAGCCAGTGGCAGGTATGATCTCCGGGATTGGTGGAGTTGCAGTATCCACGAGAAGCAAATGAAATGTCATCATCGAAGGACCCGAGGGCAAGATAGCGACCACCTGACCATTCGTGGTAAGAGCCCCCATCACCTTATGGGGCAGAGACCTTCTATCCCAGTGGGGGGGCTGCCCGCACCATTCCCAGCCAGGATTTCTGACTGGGGCCACTGAGAAATGTGCGCTACCATCTACTCCCCCACTCACTTGGAAGACTGACAACCCAAAATGGGTGAGACAGTGGCCCCTTGAAGAAGAAAAGCTCAGCACATTGGAAGCCCTGGTGGAAGAGCAGCTCGCCAAAGGTCACATCACCGAGACCACAAGCCCCTGGAATTCCCCTGTCTTTGTGCTGAAAAAGCCTGGCAAAGACAAATGGAGACTACTCCATGACCTATGGAAGATCAATGAGGTCATTGAAGACATGGGCCCCCTCCAACCCAGCCTGCCATCACCATCGATGCTGCCCTGAGACTGGCTGCTGGCCATCATAGACATAAAAGACTGTTTCTTTAACATTCCACTCCATCCCCAGGACACACCATGGTTCGCCTTCTCCGTCCCCTCTCTTAACGAACAAGCCCCACTCAGAAGATACCATTGGCTCGTCCTCCCAACAAGGCATGAAGAACAGCCCGACCATCTGCCAGTGGTGCGTCGCCCACATTCTGTCCCCCATCAGAAGCCTGTTCCTGGAAGCAATCATTTACCACTATATGGATGACATCCTAATCTGTGCATCAGAAAAAACTTACTTGGACAGAACTCTTAAAAAGACAATTGAAGCCATAGAAGAAGCAGGGTTCGAGATCCGTGAGGACAAAGTGCAGCACTCCAGCCCATGGACTTACCTCGGCCTCCAGATCCGTGAGAGAACCATCGGACCCCAGCAACTCGCCATCAAAGATGATCCCAAAACCCTAAGGGACTTACACAGCCTGTGCAGATCCATAAATTGGATACGCCCCCTACTGGGAGTCACAACAGAAGACCTCACTCCCCTCTTCAACCTCCTCCGTGGCAGCGAAGACTTGGACTCTCCACGTGCCCTCACACCTGAAACCCGAGGTACCATCACCACAGTCCAGGAAGCCCTGTCTTCACGCCAAGCCCATTGCGTTGAACCCAGCCTGCCTCCCCAGTTTGCAGTTTTGGGTAAGGCTCCCCGTTTACACAGACTGATCTTCCAATGGGACCCTCAACTCAGAGACCCTTTGCTGATACTTGAATGGGTCTTCACAAGCCATCAACCTACAAAGACATTAACCACCTTCCAAGAAATAATGGCACATTTAATAAAAAAGGCCAGAACTCGTCTCCGCTCTCTTGCAGGGTGTGAGTTCACATGCATATACTTGCCATTGATCACTGGAAATCTGAAGCATTTGCTCCAGACCAATGAGAGCCTCCAGTCCGCCCTAGAAAGCTACACAGGCCAAATTTCCATCCACATGCCAAAACATAGACTTTTCTACCGTGATGCAGCCTTTAAATTGATTCCAAAATTAATCCAAAGTAGAAAACCTCTCAAAGCTCTGACTGTCTTTACCAATGGGTCTGGCTCGTCACATCAGTCTGTCATGACTTGGAGACAACCCAATACTCAAAAATGGGAGTCTGATATTCAAATAGTAGAGGGATCTTCACAGATTGCCGAGTTAGCAGCCGTCCCCTTCAAAGAGCCTTTGAGAAATTTAAAGATGAACCTTTTAATTTGGTCACAGATTCAGCTTATGTTGCTGGCATAGCTATGAGGGCTGAACATGCTTTTCTAAAAGAGGTCTCCAACCAAAAATTATACCAATTGGTTTCTACATTAATCCATTTAATCTCCCACAGAAAACAGCCTTATTACATTATGCATGTGAGGTCACACACTGACCTCCCTGGTCCCATTGCCGAAGGGAACAGGAGAGCAGATGCACTGGCCATGCCAGCAGAGACTGCAAACGTCCCTGACATCTTTGCCCAGGCAAAGTTGTCACATGCATTTTTTCACCAAAACATTCCTGCACTCGTCAGAATGTTCAAGCTTTCAAAAGATCAAGCAAAAGCTATCATTGCAATGTGCCCGAACTGCCAGAACTACCAAATACCATCTATGGGTACCAGAGTCAACCCCCGCAATCTGAACAGCTGCCAATTGTGGCAAACTGATGTAACCCACTTCCCATCCTTTGGGAGATCCAAATACGTGCACGTGTCAGTCGACACATTTTCTGGGGCAGTGTTTGCGTCAGCCCATGCAGGGGAAAATGCCATCCATGTCATCAAGCATTTTCTCCTTGCCTTTGCCACCCTGGGAGTCCCTGAAGAAATCAAAATGGATAATGGGCCTGCCTACACCTCTTGTAAGTTAGAAGATTCTTCAACCAATGGGGAACGAGGCTGACCAGGGGCTAGGTAAACCCCATGTCTCCTGCCCGGAGGCCCTCTCCCAGGGCTACATGGTGGGGGGGGGAGACCCTGACAGCGTACTATAAAGTTACTGATTACTGTTCAGTGCCTGCAGTACTGGTGATGCCATATAGACAAAAATTCACATGTTCTTGCTCTGAAAAGTACATTAAACCTCAGAGGGGATTTGGCATTTTCAGTAATTAGGACCTTCAACATTATGTATAACACAGCAAATGATAAAAAATTAGAGATGAAACAATAGGAAAAAACTTTCATTGCAAAATAAAAAGATTTAAGATACATTTGAAATCACAGAAAAGCAGAATGGGGAGAAACTCACTGGGTCATTGAGTTCACTCCCTGTCCCAAGCTATTCCTGTGTCCCTCCTGACAAGCCTCCTGTAAAAGTTGTTCTTGAAAGCCATCAGTGTGTCCAGGCAGCCAATTCCAGTGTTTGCTGTCATCCAGGGGATGTTGTCTGTGCTTAACATGGTTTTGAATCCTTGTTGCTAAAATCTAAAGCCATTACTTCTTAATTTATTCATTATGAAGAACAGTGAAAACCTGTCTCCTGTTTCTCCTCATTTTCATCTTATTTTTAGTCTGAGATAAAACGTATAAATTGTGGGTTTGGACTGCCTCTTTTTCTATGAACTGCCCCTCGTAAATTCAGGTATTTTCTGAAGTGTCATCCCCCAGGCTGGACACCAGTAGTCTTATGAAGGCTGTGTAGAGAGGAGTTTAAAAGATTATGTCATCTGTCCTATACACAGTACCACTGGTCATATTTTGCAGTAAAGTGTTTGTGTTTCACAACAGGGTGAGGCTGGCTCAGGTTTAGTGTTCAACCACTATGACCTAATGAAGCTTTTATAAAGGTCAGCTGAGATGTTCTCTAGTGCATTGGCAGCAAATTGTAAGACTTTGACTAAGTATGATGGTCTACATATCCTTTGCTCATTCTGCTCTGTTTTTTTTTCTTTCCAGTCTGTTTCCTCAATTTATCAGAATAGTTATGAATCGTATCTTGAAGGACATGAAGAAAGAAAGAGTAAAAGAGCCTAATAAGACACACTAGAAAGGTCAGTATAAAAAGCAGTGAAACTGCTACCCATGCCTAGAGATTAATGGCCAGGATATTGCTGTTAAATTATAAAAAAAACAATCTCGCTGAAAAACACTGTTAAAGATTGTCTTAATCAACAAGGTTTATTTCAGTACAGTCATTGAGTATGTTCATAAAGTATTTTTCAGTTCATATGCCGAGTATCAACATGCCTGAATGTGAGGAAACTTCCTTGGAAAGTAACAAAGCAGAAAATGAGTAGAGTGATTACAAGCATTCTATATACTTGGAACACATTTCTCCTCAGTAGAGAATTCTTCTGTATTTCTTGGCAGGTGCAAATATGTATTAAGAAATACAGCCTTAATAGTACCTGGATACAGGTACTTTTGCATAATAGGTCATTATGTATGTCTTGTCTTCAGTTTTCTATATGATATTCTGCATTGGTAGGATTCTGTGAAAGCTAGGCAAATGCCTTGGAAGCCATTAAGTGTTGAAAGACCTGCTAAGTCCTTATATTTGAAATGTGATAATAAAGCAGTCTTATGTTAGATACTACAGAAATAGGAGCTCTGATAGTATGAGACACAAACTAATAGACATTTAGAAAGATGTCAAAACAGGGAAAAAGTTCTAATTTCTAGAATATAGACAGGTCATCCACAAATCACAGTGAAACCAGGCTTACAGCTTGGGAGATACACACTAGAAAAGACAAAGTAACTGGACTAAAAAGGTGGTGCAGCCTTGGAAGAAATTGCCCAGAGAGGCTATGGTCTCTGTCTTCGGAGGGTACAAGACCCAATTAGACAAAGCCATACCTGATCTGATCTGGTGTTGATTATACTCCTGACTCAAGCAGGAATGTTCAAAAACAGTGTTCAAGTTACTCAAGTATGCTCAAAAGATGGAGCCAAGGTCCAAAATGGTCTGTGAAAGATAACCAGGGCCAGAACACAGCGAATGGTGCAGTTTTGTGAGGAGTGAAAAGCAGTTTTGGCCAGTTGAGTCTTGTTCCTTGCCTGGATTAAGAGTTTAGTAATTTATTTGTTTTTAAAAGTTGAGATTACTTTATAGATACCCATATCAGGTCATATTTTTTTTCTGAGCTGTTTACTGGAAGTCTTATCTGCCTATCAATTCCTGTTTTCTTGTGTAAGCTAGCCTGGATTACTGTATTGGTTGAACTTCCCTTTGGACAGGGCAGTGCATCAGGCAAAAGAAGTAAGATGGTCTGAAAGCTAGTTGGAGCACTTATCACAAATGGTGAGGCATGCCGGGGCTGTTCCTTGTGGCTCTGCACTGAAACAATTGGGTGAACTAAACTGCACTACAATCGTGCTGTAACACCCAGCAGGGAAAAGGAGAGAGACTGCCACACAAAACTTCTGTGGATTTCATAATATGGTGTCAGCCCACCTCTAAGTGAACATGTAACACATTGCACATGTACTTGTCACCACATTTACTGCCATTTTGGTACCAATGACCTCCACAATGACCTGTTTAGAGTCATAGAAGACACACTGCATGCTGTGATCCTCACCACTCTTATGGTGCCATGTTGATCAAAAGAACAGTGTGGGAAGGAGGATTAATGGCAAAACTTAGTGGAACGGGTGAAATAAAGGAATATTCATCTCCCTCCAAATTGTCCATGGCAACTTTCTTACATTCTGGAAAAAGCAACCTTGTGATATGTAACAGTTCGGTTCTGCTAGCTTTGAGAAAGCACTCAGCCAGCTGGCATTTTTCTGAAAAACACACAAGTCAGTGTCTCCTCTCAGCTCATGATAAAAAAAAATAAAGAGCAGTTGTGGCATATTTTCATGCAGTATATTGTCCTGGATGCGTCATGGATGGCAATGCTAACATATTACAATAAGGTGATGCCTAGATCTTGTAATTTAAAATGGTTGTATTAAATCTCATGGCAGTGAAATCTGCTTTCTCCATTTATAATTAAAAAAAGATATTTCTATTTATAATAAAAGAAATGTATGTTCGCATTTAATATATTGTCCAGCTATGTTGAAAAATATAAGTGTAAATATTGCTTGTTCTGCTCTGGTGGGTCACATTAACTTGGTTTGTCATCCTCTGATTATAAATGTCCAAGGAAATCCTGGACAACATCCAAGTGTGACATCTCTGTATCCTGATGGTTTGGACAGAAATTTCAATCCAGCTACAGCTGTATGTTTAGGGTATCAAACAGGTGATTTGCATCTAATGAATAATGTGCATGCAACATATGTAATTACTCAATCTGTGTGTCATAAAGGAATACATGTGGATCTTTTTTGGTACCAGATGTGCCTGAGTGCATGCAAATATTCATGATATCTGTAACTACAGTGATCATTTTGTTGAAAGAAACCTTTGGTCATCTGGCAGTCTCTGAAGTGCTGCAGTATGGTACATTAAGTACCAAGAAAATGAAAACCATCTTCTTTGAGGATAAATTGAATCTTCCACAAGAAAATATAGTGCCCAGACTTTCCAGAAGCTTAGAAAATGTTTATTCTTACTTTTAGAAGAGGAAGGTTAAAGTGAGGAGCATAGGATAATGTGTAAGAGTTAATCATACTGTCAGTTTTCTCACAATCTTTACATAGATGGGGTTGTGAATAATAAGCTATTCGACTGAGCTTATACAGTTACTTTTCTGTTTCATTTAGAACTAGGAGAGCTATTACTTTGGGGGAAAAAGAAACTAAAACAAGTGTAAATATGTCTTCATAGTCAGGCCACAAAGAGTGAATGCCAAATCCCAGATGCAAGCCATTGAGCAGTAAAGGGGTTGCCAGTGTTTCAGGTGCTCATAATTCAGCTATAAAGACAACACACATTTTAGAAGGGAGTATGTGCCTATCTTTTTAATGTGACTTCTTAAATTAATCTGAACTAAGTCTCAGTCTTACAGCAGTACATTGGAAGATTCTGAGATGTATAATTTCAATGCAGAATTTCCTTAAAAAAAAGTTTTCTGTCAAAAATCTTCAGAGAGAAAATCTGGATGTAGGGTTCCTTTTTTTGTCCAAACAAAAACCCATCTGTAAGAAAACCATCTTTAAAGTTTATGTTAGTAGTTGTTACAGAGTTTTTCTGTTATTTTGTTGTAAGCAAAAGATAGGTAAATATTAATACCAGATCACAAGTGCAATAAGGGAGAACTGCATTTAATTTATTTGCATATTGTAAAGCACCAAATGAGCTTCCGGGTCAGGACTAGAGTTGAGGACCCTTTTGACTCCTATTTTCATGAGACTGCATTTAGCAAACAAATCTCTCCATGCTGTACATTTTTCTGTAATTAAAAAAAAAATGTTTATAATTTTTGCCTAATATCAGTGTTACTGACAAATGCTGAATCTTTTTTTTTTTTTCTACAAGCATTTAATATATAACCAGCATGATTATTGCTACGATTGGCATAAACATACATAGCATTATGACATTCACAGAGCTGGTGGTCTGTAGTCCTCATCTAAATTGCTGAAAAAACTAGTTTTCTTGTGTTTAATATGTTTGGGTTTTTTTTTAGAATCACTCTGAAGATTGTTCAAAACCAAAAGCCTTGAGATTTTTCTAAATTTTAGGAGAGGTGGATAACAGGGTTATAACAGACTCATATTACAGGGATGGGCTCCAAATGGGAGCTTGAGATCCCTATTATTTTAGTCCATATTTTGATCTGGCATACTGGAATATGTTTTGTTCTAATGTCAGAACAACTCTATACATTCATGCTGATAAAATGCTGTATACACATGTGGCCAATACTTTTATCAATATGAATTTCTGATCTATAATGCATGGCTGACACCTCAGCTTTAGCTCCAGAGTCTTAATTTGCTTCTGAAATCAGTTTTGCTCTATGTCAGGAATAACATGCTGCCATGGTGATAAACTGTGAACTCCCCTTTACGAAATGTTAATAACTCCCTGGTTTCTGCCAAATTCATGCTCATCCACATGGTGCCAATTACAGTGAGGTGAAAACAGACGTATATAAAAACTTAGGCGTATAGTCAGTTTTTGTCCTCAGGCATGAATAATTAGTATGAACAAGAACAATCATTAATATAGTAAATTTTCTCTGTGGATGTATCTTCATATATGGAAAATATGCTCCAAATAAACAGGACTGTATTGAAAATAGTACCTAAAAATGCAGAGCCTGCATTTATTTTTCCCAAAAGCATTTTCCCTGATTTTTCATGTGGCTCATTTTCAATAAGTGTATCATGACTGCGACAAGCACATGAAAAGCAAGTTTGGTGAGAGCTCAGTCCATCTCCTAGCTCATTGTGTGCTATCATGCATCCTTCTTATTAGATTGTCTGTATTTGCAGCCTTCTACTCCATCTTTGCTATTGATAGAGGTATGGTTTCACAGCAGGGTTTTATGATCATGTTATCCTTACTGAACCAGCAACTGAGTAAACTGGATTTCTAGAAGGCCTGCCCCTACCACTCCATACTTGGCAGGCAGGTTGATTATTGAGAAATCTGGGGTAAAGGACTCTGTTCTTTGTAAGGGCCAGTCATGTTGCCCCCACAGCATATATGGCAGCTTTTTGTGTACTGGTTATCTAGTGATAAATAAAAAAGTAGGTAAATCTGTCTGCCCAGTGTTCTGGACAAGACACAGGAAAGAGGACAAAATTTATATTGTCCAAATTAGGAAGTGGTTAAACATTGCCAGCTTGTGTTGCACCCTCCAAATACCACTGTATGTCCCAAACCTAACTGGAAGATGAGATCAAAAAGCATATGAAAAGAGATGTATTCTTTTTAAACAAGCTCTAAGTGATTAGTTCTAGATAAGAGCCTTTAAAACCTCTAATTAAAACTTAAAATTTCTGATTCTCTATTATCTGTTCAAACTGTTGGACATTATCTCTCTGACATTCAAGTTGGAAGAAAGGATAGTATGCAGATATAATATTAAAAGGCCCTAATAACATTTCAAAAGAGAAAAAATGAGGCCAACAGACTCATTTATAGTAGTGACCCAATTAGTGGTAAGATCTGTCACCCCATATAAAGAATCTGTGCACAGCCACAAAGAAATGTAATTCAGCAACACAAAGGCTGTGTAGAGGTTCCAAATCACTCTTCAGAGTTGTTTGGCACCATGCAACAATTAAAGACCAGACTTTAGCAAAGAATTTTCACGCAGATTAAGAACCAATAAATGTCTCAAGGTATTTTGAATAGCTTTCTAAGCTCCTGTATTCATGATGGGTTGATATAAGTATTATGGGTGTTTACTTGTCTTGCTCCCGCAGTAGATGAGGAAGGATAAGTGGTAAGTGCCAGTAGCCCTTTGATGTTGCCTTCCCTCATTTGTCTGTGCTGTCTAAAATGCGCATGATTTATCCAGAACTCTGCATTGCAATGAAATCCACCAGAGAGAGAATTCAACAAGTCCACCCTTCCAAAGTAGGAAAACAGATTTTCCCTAATTTTTTTTTTTTGTGATGTTCTATCAGGAAAACCTTTACCAGTATTCATTTAGCACGTGTTCTACTTCCATGAATATTTCTTGTGAATAAAGTGGCATTTATCTTGCAAATTAGTTTAATGAACATTATGAAGTTCCTTTAGGCCAAAACACACATGAAAATATTTTGTTAAACTCCCTGATCTAAAAAAGTTTACATTTGTTTTGTACAGAGATTAAATATTGTAGGTATTTGGGTGATCCCATAGAGGTCACTTTAAAACTTGAGTTTCACTAGTATATAGTGTTATACACATTCAAAAATGGAAACGAAAACCGTCATTGGTTTCAGTCAATTTCAGTGTAAATAGATAAGGAAGGAGAAAACAATACCCTTTTGTCCTGCCTTACAAGTTTCTCCTTTACAGTAGCGCTCCCCTTCCCAGTGGAATCAGTAACATATGCGAAATTACCTTCTCTGCATGCATTGCATACTCATATTAAGCTTCCTTATCTGGGTATTTTTGTTAGTGCTTTTGTTCCAGTGCCCTCCCATGTTGCTGCCCTGTTCCCCCATCATCGAGCACATGTGAAACACTCAAACATATTAGGATTTACCTTATAAATACGGATCCAACGCTCTCCGTAGGACTGGCTGGGGTGTCATTACTTGACTTTCGGAAGCTGTTCTGACTTTCAGAATGAAAAACTGAGTCCTCCAAGGAGCTTCCTTTTTTCAGCATTTTAATGGAGCTAACTGCTGGACTTAGGGAAGTTCAATTCTAGAGCGATCCTTGAAACACACAACTTTTCACTGCTGTAGGAAGTGCTGTCTTGGTGCAACTCCAGCTCGAACTAAGTTTAAAAACCAGTTAATGAGTAACGCAGTGTTGTGACATCATAAGGGAGTTTTCTTTTTTATCTGCAGGACTTCATAAGTTTACTTGTAAACAAAACTCATCAAATCTAGGTGAACTGTGTTTTTGAAATTTCATTATAAATAACAATAACTTGTTTTAATGAATTGAGGAATGTAAAAGAAGAACTCTGTTTCAAATGATGTTTTGTTTTCAGGTTTCTAACTAAAACTCTTACATGTTCCATCATAAATTCTACTTTGTGAATTACCTACCTAAGTATCCAAGTCCGAATAACATACTTGTATATGTTTAAGAAGTGACATCCATGTGTTGTGACATGCCAAAATTATTATATTGCACTTCTCTGGTGACAAATTGGTCCACATGTGTGCATGTAGCTGCTGTGAAGTCAACTCACTGCAGTTCAATTTAAATACAGGTAGTATTTTAATTCTCAATGCACAGGAACCCAACTGGACAAAACCAGTTTGTCTAATCAGTTTTTCTATAGGAATTGGCAAACATTAACTGCAAACTTACATGGGTTTCTGTTTGTTGAAGATTACTATAATGATTTGGTTAGTCAATGAAACAATTGGCAATCTTTCTTTATATTGCAAATCCTCTTATAGACTGATTTAGCACCCAAGGCATTTAGAAATTCTGTTAAACTTCATCTCAGACCTGCATGGTAATGAAGATCTGTCTGAGACTGACCAAAAATGTTTAATGTAATGCACTCTTTCTGTTCTCAGCATCTATAGACAGCTTGTGAAATAGTACAAATCCATTTGGACTGTTCACAGGTTTTTTTTTGTAAACACAAGACATCTAAGCAAACTGATGTCTTTCTCTCTTTTTAAATTTCTTTTGTTTTGGGTTTCTTTGCATAACTAAATACCTAGTCTTTTTTTTAACATAAAATTTGTTTGTGATCAGTGTTAAGCAAATTGTAATGAAATCTATAAATGTGTGAAACAGTAACTATTGAAATACAGGATTAACATAACAGCTAAGGAAGGTAAAGATGAAACAGCTACTTCCTTGGAAGTGAAAATTCCAAATAAATGTGAGAAGACTTTAAAGAAAAAAGGAAGAACAGGAATAAATACATGCTTTTCATCATCTTAAGTATTCCCCATGAAACTTGGACTTAAGGAGGTGTATTTAAGCTACTTGGAATCTGAATTAATGCCTCCTTGAGATGCTGTACATGTTTGGTTTCTTGCTATCTAAGCCTTTTTGTTACTCTGCGCTTGATCCTGTGTGATCATACGCTACAAACCCAGGGGTGCCTAAGTAGAAAGAAATCTCTGTACTTTATTACTCTTCCATAAAACAAGTGATATAACCTTCAACAAATACAGAAACTTTTTCCTTCTCTAGTCACAAGAAGAATTTGCCTTGGCTCTGTTGTGTTGTTCATATCTATTCCCTTAGGATAGGAAGTCTTTATTCTTTTCAAAGAAAGAAACATTCGTAATACTCTTTAGAAAACTTAAGTGATGTAGTGAGCTTGTAAATCATTAATATGACGTATTTATCTTTGAAAACAATCTATTTGTACAGTGAAATGTAATGCAATCCCTTTATTAAAAGTCAGAATGGCAACTGTGTTCTTTCTGTATATTAAAGAGCAATTACAGTGAGAGGGCAATTGAATTTTTCCCCAAATGGGTAATTGCAGGAACATTCTTAGCAAGGAACAACTATGACATAATTCCTTCCTTCAAATTTATGCATCTTTGCTGTTGTTCTACAAAGCAGTCAAGTCTTGCAGTTTTGTACAGGGTACAGTGCCTGCTTCTAAACTACTGTTTTCCATCCCATATCACCATAGTAAGTGATAATTCTGTGCTTTCCAGCCTGCAATTATGACTACTTGCATATGCCTGTACTGATAGGTTTCTAGGTTTGCCACGCTAGTGCAGTGCTAACCAGGTCAAGTACTAGGCTGGGGAGTTAAGTGCTTGTGCCTACACAGCTGGTGTTATTGAGCTAGTTTAGGTCAGCTCAGGCCTGACTACACAGAATCACAGAATTATTTAAATCAAGTCCATCTGTAAATCTAACACTGCCAATTCCACCTCAGGAGCTTTGTTGTAGTGACAACTGGTGTTATGTATGGTCATGTGAAGAAAAACAGGTTTTTGTCACAGTGCCTTGAGACTCTCACTCCTCCTGCTTATTAAGAGGTCTTATCTGTCTTGAATGTTGCCGCAGTAACTGCCTGGATTGATGAAAAGAGGAGGAGCAGGCCTACAAGATGCATTTCTAGAGGGAACAGAGAGGTAGTGGTGCTAGTGCTGTTATCATATGCTCAAGAGACGATTTTCTCTCCTTACTCTCAGGCCCATACAAACTGAGTTTACTATTGATTTCTGGTGTCTGCACAACTGTGATCTTGAGCTGTTTTGGAGATCCTTTTAGGGCTGGAAAATAGTAGATGGTTGGTTGCAGTTAGAAGGCCAAAAGGGCTGACCTGATGGTGCCTGTATAAGACTTGAAATCATGCAATTTTTATTCCAAGTGTATCTAAGATGTATTATCGTCTTTGGGATTGCCCTATTTTGATGCAAGGATATGAAAACCTTGTAGTTTATAACCACTAGGCAAATTTTTAAAGCATTGATCATTCCCTGTCTTTCTGATTCCTGGTATCCATAAACATTTTCAGGGAAGGTTTAGATGCTTGCAGAAATGTCACCAGTAGAGATGTGGGGCAGATACAGAACTAATTTTCATAGCTGCTAACTTCAGACCTCTTAGAAGTAGTTAACAGACACCAGTATCTT
The DNA here is from genome assembly GCF_017639235.1 of Corvus kubaryi. Classification (NCBI taxonomy): domain Eukaryota; kingdom Metazoa; phylum Chordata; class Aves; order Passeriformes; family Corvidae; genus Corvus; species Corvus kubaryi. The sequence continues at coordinate 79,923 of NW_024582075.1, forward strand.
TTCTCTTTCTGATGCGATGGATCAGGTGTGGGAAGAAGTTGATACTCCTGGTGATGTGGCTATCTGCTGTACACGGACTTCTCCCCAGAGAATTGTTCTTCATGTTCTGAAGAAACTGGTAGCTCAGTGGCTTGTAAGCTTGAGTACCTTTTTTTTACTCTGTCTCTTGCTGTCTCATACAATGAAAACAACTTTTCCCTTTATTTCTTGAGTTCCTCTTCCTTTAATCTACTTTTCTTGTATACCATATGCATATTTGGCCAAGTGTATCCTTATTTTTCTCAATTATCAAGCTATGCCCTTTAATGCTGACCTTTGTCACTGACACTCAGTTATCGCTTATCAGCTAGACTATATCTTGTGGAGTCTAGGACTGTTGCAATTGTTTCTGACAGGCAGGCAGAGGGGGAAAAAAATGTGGCTGGTGTCCTTGAACCTCATACAATTTCATTTTCAGTCTGCAGCAGTTGTCACTAGAAGTTTAGAGCTTGTCTGAAAAAATGTATTTTCTTTTTCTTTTTTTTTTCCTCATGACTACAGTGATTTTTTGTCTTTCCTTTTTTTTTTTTTTTTTTTCATTTACAATAAAGTGAATTACTCCAGGAAAAGAAATGATAGATTATTTTTACTTTCTCAATCCCTGGAGTATTTCTTCTGAAGATACAGATATTCAGAAATATATTAACAATGCCATGTTAATGTTACACCCATTTTAAGTCCTTATGTCTTTAGTAAATGTTCTTATGTTATCATATAGGAACAAAAAAGTGATGAAATCTGGGTATTCAGAGCAAGAGATTTCATTTATGCTAGGAAGGCCTTTGTGCCTTGTGATAGGTGACTGCTAAGAAACTGCCTAAATATTGCAAGTTGAAGTGATGACACAGGGAGATGTTGTTACGCAAAGTATGTAAAGAGATGTCAGGAAGTATTTTTTGAACAAAACATTCAATTTTATTACCATCCAGGAATGAACCAAGTGAACAATAAATCAGCTGCTGAACTTGTGGCTGAAGGTCATACTAGTGATTTGAGATAGTAGTGAACGTTATTATGTACAATCTTACAAGAGTTTACATCTTGGCTGGAGTGTGGCCACCTAACCTCACAGCTTTTTTAGTAAGGAGCAGGGAGTGGTCATTTTATCAGTTTGTTCTGAGTCTCAGAATTTACTGGCCTGTAAATTGGGCTGCATAATTAGTCTGTTATGATCCCTAGAATAATCGGGAGGTGAGTTCTTCTTTATGGGTTTAACTCGCATAATTTTTCTGAGGTATATGCAGAAGCAGCTGCTCTGATTCTGAACCGACATTGTCTTTCATGGTTAGGACTGTCTCAATTTTTTCTTTTCCTGCTTGGACCAAGTCTGTGCAAAAACTAGTATTTTTTTTCCTCTGAATTGGACACGTGAAAAGTCCACCTTTCTGCAGATAATTCCAGAAGGAAATATGGGTCACATGTTGTTCACTCTAAAATCAGTTTGGACATTTTTAGATAAATTTTATATCTAGTTTTTGATATTCTGTTCCTTTTCCTGATCTTAGATTTCTTGGTTTTCCTCTTGAAGTGGGGTTTGATCTGTTCTACTCAATGCTTGATATGCAATAGTGAGATACACTCAGTTGTGCTGTTTCTGCTTGAACTTACACAAATGCTGTGTTGAGTATGTGGGATGCTATGGGCAGATATGTAGGATTGTTGTGCCTTCTCCTGTGCTACTCTGAATGCTGCATGGGACCAGAACCACAGACAAATCTGTGGAGCAAGGGGCAGAAAACTGGTGGGGTGGAGTGAGAGAGGTAGACGAATATGTAGCATAGAAGAATTACACCTAGAGGTACATAGAACTGAAATGAATGGTGTGGCATCCATGTTTGTGGAAGCCAGTGACCATTTTCAGTAATCCTGTAGGAACATGCTCTTAAAAACTATGTCTTTTCTGCTCCCTTGCATGGTGGTACCTCAGTAGATGCTGTTTTGCTTACTCCAGTGTATGAACTTCCAATTCCCTTCCTCATCCTGGAACTCCCTTATGCTTAACATTTGGAGGTGCACATTTGTGTTTGGAAGCCTCTACTTCCAGGCAGGAAAAGCTTTTTTAAGAAACAAACCCTCACCCAATGAACTTGGAAGAAAGCCATTGGGGTCTAATGTGGTGGGGTTAATAAAGGCAACTTTACCTTAGAAGATGAGACTTTGCAAAATTTTCTTTTAACATAAGGATACACTGAAGTCTAAAAATTCAAGCCTTAATCCTTGGGCACCTGAGGCTGATAAGCAAATATAAGACAAAAAGTGTCTGAGAAAAAAAACCCCTGGGTTTGTTGCCCTCTGTGAGCGAGAGACTTGGGTTTGTTATTAAGAAATAAAAAAAATACTTCATCTGGTTGACTGAAAGACCAGTGCTATTAATAAAGACTGTTTGTAGGGTATACCATAAAAAGTTAAATAAATTCAGCTTTGTAAATGGCTGTGTTTCCCATTCTCTAAATGATACCTTGAGTCTTGCAGTACTATCAGTCCCTGCACTAAAAAATGTGAATTGATCTATTCTCTTCAGGACTGTAATACTAATACTAATATCTTTATTTACACAGCTGAATCTGATGAGTTTGTCCAGGTCATGTTTTCAAACTGTCTGTATTAATGATGAAGATTATGGACAGGCCTGGAGTAAAATGTTGCTAGGAATGAGAAGTAACAATATTTTACCAAGCTGGTGGCTACTGACATGAAAGGAAGAAATAAATTCAATGAATAGCACTGTGAAATGTTGGAAATTTCTCGTTATCCATACTACTGCCATCTTTGTGGTGAGCTAGCTGCCTCCTGGCTAGACCTCTGCTTTATTAAACACTTCATTTGGTAAATGAGGTATTGGTATGTAGAGTGTAAAATATCACTGCTGACTGTATAGTGACACCCCTCTCAAGAGGTGCATGGGCAAAGGCATTAGTGAATAAAATAGGAAACTCCAGCAATGTTCAGCTAGAGAAGCAGCACCAAGAAGATGCACAAGACCATGATAACATCAATGAGATAGCAGCTGGTAATACAGATGTCAGCAAACCAACAACAGTGTGGTAATAGGAAGCCAACAAGGTCAGCTTAATATGTCATTGTAGCAAATAATTTAAACAGGAATGGCATTTGAGGTATTATAGAAAGCCCCACCCAGGTGAAAAAAAGCTTCATCAGAATTCTGATCCAATCACTGTCAGACAACCCTGTGCTACAACACTGAACTTAATTTGCAGGTAGGAACCGTGGAAAACCCTCACTGGATAGAAACTTGCCTACAGTAATCAATTCAGATGATCTGAACAACCCATGGATTTGGTTGCTTTGATTTTCTTAGGAATTGATTAGACTGGTCCATGAGGAAAGTAAACACATCCATGAAATTTAAGCACTTTAAACCTGTTTTTCTGTTTATAAGAATGGTGGTAGTTTACTGCTTTCATGTAGTCCCAAGCAGAATTTGCCTGCACTTGTTTATATGGTCTCTTCCTAGCTCTTAACCATATATTTTTATTTAACACAAACAATAGGAGGAAGGGTTAGAGATACAAGATTAATCTTATGTGATTGTGCAGTAGAGTACTTCCTGAAAATAAAATAAAAAGACATGTTTTGTTGAAAAGAAACTTTTTCCTTTGGAATGCCTTTTCAGAGGTAAACTTCTATCCCTGAATATACAGAAATGGTTTTATCTGCTGTCTTTCTCTATTCAACTGTGTTAAAAGCAAAAGACTTTTTGCCCAGTCATGACAATTAGAAGGAGCCTTGCCAGTGCAAAAGAAGAACTAAAGCTTTAGGTGCATTTCTTTTCCCTTGAAGGGAAAAGAAGCTATTCTATTTAGTATGATTTAAATTTACATAGGCCTCGCATCCTTCCTGCATGAAGGGCACAGAAGAGCACAGAACTGACACTGTTCAGACACACAATTCCTGTTTGCAACCTGGATATTGTTTTATTTGGTTTTGCTTTTGTTTTTCCCTTGATTTGCTTAATTTCTTTCATTCCAAGTGATTTGTTGTATGTACTTGTCCTGTGTAGAACATTGTCTGAGGCATTTGCAAGTTCAGTGATTTCATCTGTCCCTTTTATCACCACAAGCACTGTTGCAATACCACAGTTTAGCTCTTGTGACTGTGCACTTGTGGGAGTAGACTGTCTATACTGACCTCTGGGTCTGCTTCTCTTCTAGCATGAGAGAAGGCAGTGAATTACCTGAACTGAGGGTGATGATGAAGGCTGCTGCTGGAAAATACAGATGTGGTGAGCTGAAATCGATCATCTCTGGAGGTATTTAAAAGACCCATAGATGTGGCATTTGAGGACATGGTTTAGTGATGGTCTTTTCCAGCCTAAATGATTCCATGCTTCTATCTCATTGGTAGCTGTAGAGCCCATCTGTTGGTGCTGTGTGTCTGGCTGTGGTAGGGGTCCAGAAAAGGAAGGAGTCTGCAGCACTCTTCTGCAGATGGGTGGGGTCCATGGGTGGACACATGTACTTTTCTTTTTTCTTTTAAAAATATTTTTTATTCTCCGAGGCTAATAGGCATACAACCTGCAGCCTAATGGGAAGATTTATTTTAAAGTACCCATCAATTAAAACTGATTGTTGTACCAGTATTTGCCATTGAAGAGAGTTTGCACCACATCAGCTACTTATAAAGAAATTGCAATTAAGCAGGGATAGGTTATAACAATAGAGCCTCATTAGTCTAAAATACCTCTGTGCATGTTCTAATGAGGAGCTTAACACATTGTACAAACAGCACCTAATGAAGTTAATGCCACCCGTGAGAGCTGAGTAACAGTAGACCTGTTTTTAGAATTACATTAAGTGAAACTTGAAGATGTGAGGGTATTTGGGGAAGGTTAAAAGAACTCGACTGATTTCAATCTAGTCTCTGTTACCAATTAATGCTGAGTGTTTAAAAAGCCTGTTCAAGCAGCCCATATCATTCAAATAAGTGAGGTAGGGAGAGCCTTCAAAACTTCAGCTCTTCAATTTGACCAGCAATACAGGACTATGTCCTTGAAAACCCTTCTACTTTAGACGAATTACATAAAACTAGGGTTTGGATCAGTTTGCAGTAGATAGTATTGCTTAAAGGAGCTGAACCATGGTAATTTTAGTTAGTCCATGTCTGCATGCATTCTTCAGATGTTGGTAACTGGGCTTAGGTTTTTAGCAATGTTTTTACAAATTTGTTTTAATATTCTTATGGCAAATTTTCCTATCCCTTAAATGAGGGTGAACAAATTTAAAACAGATTAGTGCAGCAAAGTTGAAAACTTTGTATCAGTATTAGTATAGCTAGAAATTTGTATCAGTAATTAGTATATCTAGAAACATGTTTGAAAATATCAGGAAGCACTTTAAAAACGTTTACTAGATCTGACATTATACAACAACCCTTTTTTACTTTTCAGTGCTAACATAGTTTATAATTAAAAATTAGAGGAATTGAAATTTTCATCCCATCATTACTCTCTAGTATGCTGTATTCTATAGTGAACAATAAAATATGTTGTAAGCTACCTGGTAAGCTAGTAGCATAAGAAGTTGTTGATGTGTGCAGAACAATCTTTTATGCTGACACCTATGTTTTGTAGGTCAGTTTGCTATGCCAAGCTGTCAATTTGTTATTGGTAGTATAGTAATACCCTAAGTGAACAAAGGCTGTTTATGCTTAAACAGAAGACACAGTAAAACTGGAAACAATACTTCAAGGCTTTTAATATCTTTAACTTCACTAATGTTGTTTTTAATTACTAGCAATTAAAAATTATAATAAATATTGCCTATTAATTTGCTGAATAATGTAATCTGGTAGAAAGTTATTCATGTTAATGAAAGAAAATATCAGAAACATTTTCTTTTCTCACTTGCAAGTTTTCTTGGTGACCTTTAACATTTTTGTCAGTTTTATATCCAAAAGATTAAATTAAACCTCTGCAGTCATACTTTCAATCAATTTTGGTTTATAATCAGAATTGTTGCATAGTTTAAGAACTGTGTATTTTATGCCCACCGTTCTAAGGCTATATTAATCCTGTGATAGAATTGCAGAATCACAACAGTTGGAAAAGACCTCCAAGATCATCAGGTCCAACTTGTGGCTGAACACCACCATGACAAGTAAACCATGGCACTGAGGGCCACGTCCAGTCTCTTCTTGGACACCTCCAGGAACAGTGACCCCACTGCCTCCCTGGTCAGTCCATTCCAATGCTTAATAACTGTTCTAGTGAAAAACTTCATTCTGATGTCCATCCTGAACCTCCCCTGGCACAGCGTGAGGCTACATCCTCTTGTCTTGTCTCTAAAACAATGTCCTTAAAAACACCGTTGAAAGTCACTGTTTTGTACTAAGTTCTAAAAGTGTGATGGTAAGTTTGCACGTATAACAGCAGTTTTCATCAGCAGATTTGCTATCTGTGTATTGTTACTCAGGCAAATTTGTTAGTTGCCTAACATATTGAAGCTAACTTTGGGTTTCAGCCTTGTTTCTGAGCTTTCCATGAGAAGCCAGGAAAGGTAGGTTGTAACGTGATTCTTCCATGACCATCTACAATTGCTATATTGAATTCTTCTCTGCAAACTTTATTTAGGCCTCCAGCAATAAGAAACCTATTTTCTAAATTCCACTGAGTCTGCTAATAAAGACACCTCCACCGTCTTTCATTATAACTCTTATTCTTCTGATGCAGTCTGCTGTATGTTAATGGCTTAGTGCTTTACACAATTTGTCCCTGCCCCTTCAGTAAAATTTCCCTGTGACTCAACCCATTATTCCTCACCACCTAATCCTATGTGTATAAATTTTTGCACGTGTGTGTGTATCTTTCTTTTTCCAGGACAAAATTACCATATTTTGTGGATAAGCTGCCATTTTTACACCAAAACTTCCTAAAAATACTATATATTTCCCCCTTGCCACTCCCTGCTATGCCCTCAAGGTTTATAGAAGTGTATAGACTGTTACTTTGAAATGAAGATAAAATGGAATAAGCCATTTGGAAAAACTAAACATTCCCTTTGTGTGCAGTGAACTTATGATATTTATCAGTGAAAAAATGGAAAAGGTTCGGAAAACAAAAGGTTATGTTCTGTTTCCTACAATCTAGATTTTGTTTTTTATTTAATTTGCAATGTAAATTATTTTCAAATGTGACTATTTTGTAGAATTAATAAAATCAGAAGTCTCTTCCAGGCTATAATTTAATATATGGTTGAGTAATACATAGTATCACTAGAGCAGCCTAAGAATTGGATTATTTTAGAGAACAACCGTTAAAAAAGAGAGAACATATCTCTAAGCCCCCCAGGCCAAGGTTTAGTTTTCTGATCTAATGTTGCTTCAAGAAAGGGATGTGATGGAGGCCAGTACCATTCACATGAGTGATGAGGAGAAAGCTGATAAAAAAAATCTTCTGAAACTTTATGCTGTTTTCTTATTTTTTTACAAAAACCGCTGCCCTCAGAGGGTCATTTTCCCGTCCTGTTTTTTTTATATTTTTCAAAGACAAAAGTACTAAATATGTGGGCGAACAGCACCATCTAGTGGTCCCTGCCACCGTGGTGGCCTGTGCTGCGGGGCGTTCGCCTTTCTCTTCCCGCGGAGCCGCAGTCAGGGGGCCCCACACTCGCACTTCTCTCGCTGGTGCTGCAGCTACCAGTTCCCATGTGCTTGGGATGGCGCCCAATGCAAATGATAGGCTGCAGATCCTGCAGTCAGTTTTGAAAGCATTACGCAGAAATTTAGTGCATGACTTTTCTACAGCTTGGGGTGAGTTCAGGATCTCTAAGAATTCATTGATTGGTTTAATTGTTCTGAAAACTATTCTGATAACATTTCAGTTAAAAGCATCCTTTACAAAGGTTCCCTATTTGAGAACGCTCTTGATTATCTCTGCAGTGCATTTATGAATAGTTAACAGAGCTCTTCAGCAATGGTCTTTTTTTCAATGAAAACGTTTTCCACTGTGAGTCATTCACCCTTCTGACTCTCATAAAGTGGCTTAAATGTAGATTTTTTTTACAAGAATTTAAGTTAGAGCTACTTTAAGTGTTTGAGCCAAGAATGATGGAACAAACAAGGAAGTTGATATCTGAAGGCAGCCAGATGTCAAAACAGGTGCTTAATAATTTATTTTTTGTGAGTTGTTAGTTTTAGTGCAAAATCAAGAAATTTATAAATGGATGTTTCATAAATTTTTGCTTTCTAGAAAAAGTATGTTTATTATGCGGCTTTTTACTCGATGTTGTCTATGTTATGTGTCAATATTGCATTTTCTACATTTGAGATTACAGGATAAGAGATAACATGTGTCCACCAGGTATGAGTATTTATGAGATCCTGATACATAACCTGTATCTTATTTTGTGATGGGGCTGTTTGTGGTTTGTTATGTATAAGGTAGGCTATAAAAGTTAAGGTACAGAACTCATAGAATCAGAATCATAGAAAAGTTGGAGAGGGCCTTAAAGACCATTTATTTCCAACCCTCATGTCAGAGGCAGGGGTATCTTCCACTAGATAGATTGCTCAGGGCCTCATTCCAACCTGGTCTTGAACACTTCCAGGGATGGGACATTCACATCTTCTCTAGGCAACCTGTTCCAGTGCCTTGGCCACCCCCACAGTAAAGAATTTCTTACTAATACCTAACCTAAACCTACTTGCTTTCACCTTAAAGCTATTCTCCCTTGTCACGTCACTGATGCCCTTGTAAAAATCTGTCGTAGGCTCCCTTCAGGTACTGGAAGGCTGCAATAAGATCTCCCCAGAGCCTTCCCTTCACCAGAGAGAACAACCTCAACTCTCTCAGCCTTTCCTCATATGACAGCTGCTCCAACCCTCTAATCATTTTCCTGGCCTTCCTCTGGACTTGTTCCAACAGGTCCACATTCTTCTTGTGCTGAGAAACCCAGAGCTAGATGCAGTGTTCCAGGTGGGATCTCACCAGGGCAGAGCAGAGGGGCAGAATCCTGTCCCTCACCCTGCTACCCACAATGCCTTGGATGCAGCCCAGGACACGTTTGGCTTTCTGGGCTGTGGGCGAGTGCTCATGGCTGGGTCATGTCCAGCCTCTCATCCACCACCACCCCCAAGGCCTTCTTGGCAGGGCTGCTCTTGATCTGTTCATTCCCAGCACATCCTCCAGGTCTTAGGATATTTTTCATAATCCAATTAATATGGAAGAGCTTTAAAATATTACATGTTTGGTGTATTAAATCATATATCTGAAATTAATTATGGAAAGTAACACATAATAGGTCCTAATCTGATCTGCTTTTGAAACACAAGAATTGAATATGTTCTGAATACAGTTGGGAAAAAGGTGTAATCAAAGGAGGTTTAGCTCTGGAAATTTGATTTTGAAAGAAGCACTGTTTTTGTGTATGCTAGGGAATTTATGCTTAGTCACAAACCCTTCATGATAACTGTATAGCTTGTCTGCTTTCTGCAATACATTGGTTAACACGATGAAAGCTAATCCAGACTGCCTAATGTATGATACGAGCTTGCAGATGCAGATGGTGCAGTAGTCTGTCAGTGCATCAAACTTAGTTTTAAATCTGTTGCCGAGATTGTGCTTTGATTGCCTGTTGAGAACAGTCCTTCCTTTGCTAGGATGGTAAACAGAAATGCGATCAGGACACTGAAACTTCCTTAGGTAATTGAGAGATCTCTGGGAATAATTCAGGGATCTGACTTTTGCTTTTCCCCCCTGTAGTGGTATACCTGATAGTGTGAAGCTCTTAACCTGTTTCCCATTAAATGTCTGTCTCACATTTCTTCATATGCACAGATACTCGTATTCTGGATATTTCTTCCTTCCTTTTTAGTTCCCCTTAGTACTAAAAGACAAAGGAGTATGATAGTGGTAGAACATGTTGACAGACTGAACCTCTGGATGTGAACGTGCGTGACAATCTTTCAGCAATATTCAGCTGGGAACATAGAGCTTTCATAGCTAAGTGAAACCTCACTTGAAGTTGGAGAAATAGAAGTGACACAGTGTTGTGGTTTCATCTCAGCCAGCCACCAACCCCAGGCAGCCACTCGCTCATGCCCCATCAGAGGAGAGAGAATCAGAAAGGTAAAAGTGAGAAAAATTGTGGGTTGAGATAAAGGCAGTTTAATAGTGAAAAAAATATCCATGTACACAAGCAAAGCAAAAAATGAAATGATTTTACTGCTTCCCATGGCAGGCAGTTCAGCCATCTCCAGGAGAGCAGGGCCCCATCACGTGTAACACTTGCTTGGGAAGACAAACACCATCACTCCAAATGTTCCCTCCTTTCTGCTTCTTCCCCACAGCTTTATGTAGTGACCACAATGTCACATGGTCTGTAATGTCCCTTTGGTCAGTTGGGGTCACCTGTCCCAGCTGTGTCTCCTCTCAGCCTCCCATGCAGCCTCAACTTCCTCACCAGTGTGGAAGTACAAACAGCAGAGAAGGCCTTGGCTCTGTGTAAGCCCTGCTCAGCAATAACAAATACAACTCTGTGTTATCAACCCTGTGTTCAGCACAAATCCAGAACACAGCCCCTTGCCAGCTGCTGTGAAGGAAAGGAAATTAACTCTCCCCCTAGAGTTTCTAGCTGAAACCAGCACACACAAAAAGCTGGTATGGAAGTGCATACAGCGCTCATTGGTATTAGCAAGAAATGCTACTCATGGAGTACTTGAAATTATATGTAGAAGTAAGTAACTCTTAAATTCTGAAAACACAGAGCAAACTCTTAACTAGAATTATTTATGGGGGGAAAAGTGTTTGTGTGATTTGCTTGTTTGGCTTTTGCATGTTCAAAATAACTCCTCACCCCTTGGTTAAAAAGGACCCAAACTTACTTTTAGATTCTTTAGGACCAAAAGTATCTGAACAACATTTTATAAATGACACTTTCTCAAAGGAGATGGATAGAAGAGGGGTCAGAAATATCAATTTTGCCATAAAACATGCTGAAGTGTTCTACTTTACCTTCTTTTCACCTACATCTGTTTCTGAACTCATGACTTCTGAAGGCTTCTGCAGTGTTTGACTTTATTTACTAATATGGACACTAAATTTTCCTGCCCAATTTCTCTAAGCAGTGAGTAGTTCTGCCTCTTGCATACAGATAGTCACAAAGTCCATAGTCAGGATTCTGCATAGCTAGATTGCTGATTGCCCATATTTGCATCCTATTGAAAATTTTGTGCTTTTTTTCTTATAAGAACAAGCTTTGTGGTCTTGAGAAACAGTACTGCAGAAATTAAAACAAAGATTGAATGTGCTTTAGCTCTGTTTCATCATAAGTGATAAATTTCATGATTTAGTTGTATAGATACATGATCAAGTACCTTTTTAGTGGACATTGAGTGTCTTGGCATGGTTTCTTTGACCTCCACACAGCTAGAGTGTTGAGGCTGGAAGAAACTTTGCTTCAAATTTTCCAAATCTTACTACTAGTATATTCTCTCCCTCTGTTAAATTGCATCTTCATTCTTGTAGGTTTCCTTCTTCCAGCAGCTTTTCGGCCTCAAAGAGGTTGCAGTCCTTTTGCAACTGAAGAAGAGAATATCTAGTATTTTTTCCTGAGGAATGTAGTTTTTCAGATATTTCAGTGTTAAAAGTAAAGTCTCATCCACTGTATCTTTCGTTGTTGTTGTTATGGTAACAACTGGATGTGCTAGTGTGCACTAGGAAAGACTTGGAGGTGTTTTGATTTCCTATTATGTTTGATTTTATTGTATGAAGCCTTTGTGTGCAGAAAGGCAGAAAGGTGTCAGCACACTTCTTTCAGCAAGAACACCATTGGCAAGAAGGAACTATTAATTTTGGTAATGCTACCAATGTTACTTATTGAATGGACTTCATTGTAATAAATACAAAACTCTTCCCTCATCTGCCAGTCAATCAAAATGCAGGCAATTGTGTGCTGTTGGCAAATTGGCCTTTCAGCTTATCCCAAACCATGGAAATTAAATCCAAAGTGTGCAGATGGTGATATGTAATCTCCAAGGCCTGTTATGAAGCTAGATAAAACTGCTAGCTGAACATGCCTGTGTTTACTTATCCTCAGAGGAGCTTCAGCTGGTATATGAAATTCATGATGCCTCGCTTTTATTCCAGGGTTCAGAATACCTAGTCTTTAAAAGGTTAAAGAGTATGTTGGTGAAATGTGTAAGGAGTGCAGTGAAGAAGGCAAAGCTGTCCTGGCCTGTGTTGCTTCTATTGAGGGTACACAGCAAAGGCTGCACTGAGTCCTGTGTTGCTTTTTGATTTTGGGCTATGTAGTATCAAAAATGCATGCCTGCCCCGTCAGGCTTCGGCTTTTATTCTTGATATCTCATTTAGTCTCTGTATAGTTGTTTTGGTTCTTTGGATAAAAAATGTGCTCTTGCTGTACTAAAAAGAGCAATAGTCTCTTCAATTTCAAATACAGAGTTAGAAACACCATTCTAAACTGAGCTAATGGCTGGCTACACCTATGAAATGTTTCTGTATCTGAAAATACAGCTAATACTGACAAAGAAAAGGTAAATAATTTGAAAGAAGGTTTTTTAATAGTCTATACAAATGTATGGTTTGTGTAATCAAAATACGTTCTTTTTTCAATCAAATAGTTCTCTACCTTGGATGATCAGGAATGGGCTTTCATTTTTATTTGAAATTAGGGTGCAAACAGAGGCTTGTTAGCAAAGTACTGTTCTCATTCTTGAATATTTCTAGGAAATTATTTCAATAAAATAAAAGAAGGCAGAAGGAGACCACATTATAGGTGCACACCCTAAACCACAGGAACAATCTGTAAACTTCCAGGTTGACCTAATCAGATGCCTAAATGCTGTAACTTTGAGTATGTAATTTTAGGTAAGTTCACAGAGTGGAGGCCTGCAGAGGAAACACGCAGAGGAAACAACTGTTGCAAAAAGATGTTGAGATACTAAAAGTCTGTTAGGCCCCATGTCTTGGTGTACTGTTGGGAAAATGTGGTGGCAAGAGGTTGGGCCACTTTGTGCACCAGTTAAAGGGCTATACTTGTGCCACATCAGAACTGCAACTTCCAGACACTCCACCTTGTACCTCAGGTGATGCAGGATTAAAAGAAGGCTGACATCTGCCTAGGGGTACTGAGAGGAGATTAGCTCATTTGGTCAGAACATGGTGCTAATAACACCAAGGTCTGTGGGTTCAATCCCTGTATGGGCCATTTACTTATGAGCTGGACTTGGTGATCCTTGTGGGGTCCCTTTCAACTTAACTATTCTGTGAATCTGTATGTGAGACAGGAGGGTCCATGCTAGTTCCTGGGGAATCCACAAATGTGTGTGTGTGTATGAATCTACGAAGGGGTGTGTGTCTGTGTATGCCTGTTTGGAAAGGTAAAGTCATCAGCTTCACTAGAGCACTCCTCTGACCAAAGGAGATGGATTCTGTTGGTACTTTGGTCATCAGTGCATGTGGGGATGCTCTTCTTCCTTGAAGGATGCTAGACCAGCATTACAAGCTGCTTTCTTGTCCTGTCCTGGAGGGGCAGGAGAAGCTGAGTCTTTCGGCTGAAGGTATTCATCTTGAGCAGAAGCAGATTATGCTTTTCTTGGAGATGGCTCCCATTCAAACTGTCTTGTCAGGGTTAGAGCAGAATGATTCCTAGCCATAGGCATTTCCCTGGGCAGCTGGGCTTGGTCCTGCCAGACAGCAGATGCCAAGGAACTGGCACTGGCTGGCTGCAAGGTCCGAGGGAAAGTTCTCAAATGTCACCGTGATACTCCACGGTGGTGACATTGCAGCCTGGAGCCTGTGCCCTGGCATGCTGCAGCAGCAAGACGGGAAGATGACAAATAGCAGTTCTCACTTTTCATTTCCAGAGCTGCAGGTGTTTGGACTCAGGAGTCAAGCAGTAAATCCAACTGTTGTGAAATGCTGTAGGCAATGGCAGGGCAGCGCAGAGTCTGTAGGAGATGTTGGCCAGGGACAAAGAGAGAAGACTGCAGCATTAGGTCTCAAGTGGCCCACTGTGCAGGTTAGCCATCTGGGCACCTTTCCGCCATGCAGAAGTGTCCTTGTAATTTTTGCTGAAGTGGTGGCTTTGGAGCTTCTGCTTGAGAGCCTCTTGAGTCAGAGTGGTGATGGACAGGTCTGGGGCTTCAGCCAGTGCCCAGCTGCTGGGGTTGTGGGGTGGCTCCTAGCCTGGACATTGGAATTTATGCTGCACGTGCAAGTCAGGCTAGGAGGGGCATCTGGTATTTGGGCATGCGGTGGCCCTGGCATAGCCAGAGCAGGGGCTGCTGCCAGAATGGACAACCATGGGAAACAAGTGTGCCCAAAGGGAGGCAAGACAGCCCCAGAGGCTTGCAGAGCTGCTGTGCCTGGCTGCAGGCATAGAAAGGTGGGAAGACCCAGCTATCATGCGCAATGTGTCCCGTTCCTTCTACTCAAGCCTTATGAGAGTTCTGTGATTGCAGAAGCATTCCTTTTGTACTAGGATGCTCCCAGATTTCAGCAGGCTCCCCATGTCTACTCTGTAGGAGCAACTGGAATTAAACCACTAAGTGCATTTTGCAAACAATACAAATGAGAGACATGTAATGTCTGCCTCCAATTTCTTTGCATGGGATCCTTTGCTTTCATTTTATATTTAGAATTCAGGAAGCAAGTCGACAAAATCTGTTATGTCTTATAAACATTTTAAATTAACCACTCCCTACAGGAGAACTCAATTTGTGAATGTTTTCATTTTGGACCATTCACACATGCAGAAACATACACACACCTGTACACACTTTGCCACAATCCTGAAGTTTTTTCTGACAGTCTGTGTTTTTTTCTGACAGCTGCTACTTCATGAGTAAGTCCTAATGCTGTGTTGAAAGTTATTACTTCAAACCATAATTTAATTTTAATAATCATATTAAGCCTCAGTAGCTCTGAATTGATCTGCCAATGACGTGCATCTGTATTATATTATTTCATTATTTTCTGTGCAGTGTCTGTTTTGCTACATAGTATTTTCAAACACTTTTCCCAAATTAGCACTGTAACAACAGACTCTTGATTCAATAAAGTGACTGTAAAACTTTATTTTTGTGCTAGTTTTTTGGAATGGAGTGCCGGTTTGGCCAAATTTAGAAATATATCCTCTGAGAGAAGGCAGGTTACAAACCATCCCTCCCCCCACCAGGTTTGGGAAAAAATAAATTTTCCTCGAAGGAAAATGAAAGAGATAAAACCAATTTATTTAACAAACACACGGGAAAAGGAAAATAATGCTAAATAATAAAACCTTTCACTGTGGAGAAAAACCTGGGAAAGTGTTAGAGTCCTCCCTTTGGTCTCCTCGGAGCTGGGGCTTGGCCCAGGGCCAGGCCCTCTGTGCTTGGTGGAAAGAAACTGAAGATGAAAAGTTGGGTTCCAAAACAGGAGAGCTACAGTTTGTTGCAAAAATATGAAGGAGTCATTCTCTTGCATTTATGAAGCACCAGTTGAATTAATCTTGGACATGACATTCAAGTGCTTTTAAAACTGCAGGTGCCCCAAACCTGAGACAGAAAAAGGCCTGTCAGTGTCCAGCATGTGTGGTAGTGGGTAGCACAATACTTGATTAGCAGGTACTGAAAAATGAAAGACACTGAATAGTTGTAGCTCTGTTGTCTTGCTTTCTGGGGAGGCAGTGCTCTTCTCAGGAGAGGTTTGTGTTTCTTCTTGAGTGTTTGCAGGCCGATTCCTTGACTGCTGCTGCAGTAGTGCTGCAGATCACAGGCATCTGAGGAATGGGTGGTGTGAAAGCTTGCTTTCTGTACCTTAGAAGTATCTGAAATCAAAACTGCATAAGCCATCTTATTTCTGAATAACTACTGCCTACTGCACATGGTAGTGCGCTAAGACATACAACAACAACAACAACAACAATAATAATAATAATAATAATAAAAGAGATTAGAAAAATTAACTCATGTTTCACCCTGTGAATATAAGTAGTAAATGATATCGCAGGTTTCCAGGAAGAACTACACTACTGCACTACATGCTGTAGTGACATGGTGGCTTCCTACCCTCCCTACATGGTAGGGGCTTCCTATCCTGTAATGGCTTTCAGTTACAAGAAAGGACCTGTTCTGTAGAGTCAACTCTGTATGTAAACAAAGGAACTTGAAGAATTTGGTGTTCTTTGAAAAAAATAAACTTGGAGGATATGATTTTACTGATCAGAGGGAGCTTCAGCACAACTTAAGGAGCTGATTTCATTTGCAAGATGTATTCAATAAAATAAAACATATTGAATGAAAACTCTGAAAAGCCATGTATGCTTCACAAAACAGCTAAACCACAAAACTTGGCAGATAGTGGGTTTGGTCCATTTCTGAAGGTAGATAGTGCCTGAAACAGTAGAGATTACTTGAGAATTTGGAATACTACAGTGAAAGAAACTGTAATGTATGAACATGTGGAGATCCAAGCTGTTGTCCAGAAAAAAACTGTGTTGGCCCTTACAATTAGTAGAAGGAGAGGCACACCTTTACTTATAGGATGGAAAAAGTTTACATCAGTACTTACATTTGCAAACCTTAGCAGAGTTTGCCTAGTATGGACAAAGATCAGGAACTACAATACAACTGTCATAAGGTTACTCTTTAAGTGTAACAGGAATTCCTCAGGCCTAATGTAGTGTGTAATGTACTGACTTGTCAACTTTTTTGTTGTTTGTTTGGGGTTTTAGTTGGTTGGTTTTTGTTTTAATATCAGCTGTGCATTGTCTAGTGTCTTGACAGAACAGTAGTTTTAGAATACTGTGAGAATCCAGTGACACAAATTTATTTGTTTCCTGAGAACAATTTTATGCCCTGTGAGGCACACAGGACTTAACTCTTATGGGCAAATAGGGAACTGGGACAGATGTTACATGAAAAAACCCTGGGCAAGAAAACACCTGTTACTAGACAAATATGTAAAAGTGCCTGACAACTTTCAGAAAACACTTGTAAGAGAGAGCTTGAGAACATCTGCCTGTGGTAAAGAAGAACTCAGCCAGGGCAGTAACAGAAATAAAAGTACAAAAGCTACAAGCTAGGTGGCTTCACTTAAAAAAACCCAAACAACAAACCAGACCCCCCAAAAACCAGCAGGAAATGCAAGTAACTGAGTGGATTTTCCAAGAGAGAATATTGCGAGAGTGTGGGAGAAGGCCATAGTCTCCTCATTATGTGTGGAAAAAAACTTGTCCAGTTTCCATTTCCTATAAAGGAGAAATAATTGTGAGAAGAGAGCTTAATCATGAATATTTGTTTAATTTAGGAAACTTCTTTGAACTTCCAGGATAGACTGTAAGGGTAGAGGAGAAAGAACAGAAACACTCACACAACACATTCTGTTGTGAAACATTTTTTCCAAAGCAGGTTGTTTTGTTTAAAAAACAAGTAAATCCTTGCAAGGTGCAACTTGATTTCACTTGAGCATAAGAATAGAATCTGTAAGATCTGGAGTCCCTTGCAATCATGCCACATTGAAATATTTCCCTCTGGCAGCATTAATACTGTTCACTTTGATAATGCCCTCAATTGTTCGAGTATTATGGATGAATTTAGTCAGTTTGAATATATGCATTTGAAATATGCAGTTTGGGGCTGGGAGACAAATGCAGGGGAACTGTTCATTTCATAGTTTCTGACATGCAACATAGAGGCTTATGCTATACAGTAGCATAAGGGGGTGGGTGGATTATTCCCAAGCACTCTTAAAAGAAGATTTGGAAATACTACAATTTCCTGCAAGACATAGCACATCTTCATGTGTAAGTAAATGGACATTCTCTCAGAGGGTGCTCTTCCTACTGTATTTTGAACAGTCAGTACGCTTGCACAGTATACTGAACAGTAATGGTGTTAACAAGAAAATAATAATAAACATTTGGAATATGAAATCAAACCTTTCAATGGTTTGTGGAGATTGAATGATATGTGGATAGGACTATTTGATGACTGACGTAGAGAAGAGAGGTCTTAAAAATAAGACAGATGAAATGTGTCCTTGAGAATTTAATTTCCATTGCACAAAGTCTTACTGAAAATTTTATAGGTCACCGAAGCCAAACTCCTGCAAATAAACCAAACGGAGCAACCCAAAAAGCAAGAGCTCCAAGCCAAACCCCTCATTAATTATTTGGATGTCACTTCCAACCCTGAGCATCCCAGTTCACATACACGTTGAGATTTCACAACTAAACTTCAGTAAATGGAAATTCTGTCCTGAAAACTTGAAAAATCACATTTACTGACTTGAAAAAGTTTGTCATCATAATGTTAACTTTGGCTGCCATGCTTTCATTTATCATCAGTAAAAGCAAAGGAATCATAATGGTCCTTTACCTTGTGGAGTATTTAGAGGAGCACACTAAGACAGTATGATGGGTGACAAACACTTGACTTTCACACAGAAGTTAGTAGGTCGCAGCATCACAGAATATTCTCTTGGAAGGGACCTATGAGGATCATCAAGTCCCACTCTTGGCCCATATAGGGACTGAACCCACAACCTTTGTGTTTTTAGCACCAGAATCTAACAAGCTGAGCTGATGTCAGGGTCAATATTCAGAATAAAGTGTGAGAAATATACTAAAATGTGAGTCTGCACTGAGTAGTAAGAGCAACATGATAGTGCTGAGTACCTTCTATTCAATAAGCATCAGCATCCCCAGCCACTCCAATGATTATCTTGTAGAAAGAAATTTGATTGTGTAATTGGTGTACTGAAGTGCACAAGGTGAAAAGAACTTGTCCACATGAGCATCTTTGCTTCTATCACAACCGATATAAACAAAAACCTGAACTGGAAGAATATTTTCTTTTTCCAGATCTCAAATCCTTGCTGGTGAAGTCTTAGATAAGGGGATCCAGCTCTTTCTTCTGTTGTGGGTATTTTTGCTTAAAAGTGTTATAAGAGGCTATTCTAGAAGCCAGAGGAACACCTTGACGACTGCAGCAGTGCTGTCTGGGATAGGAAAAGTGTGTGTACTCAGTGTGCCGCAAGGAAGATAACCCAAATTCTGAGTGCAAATTGGAAACCAATTATTCTTGCTTGCAAGAGATAGGAGAGACAATGAAATAGGGAGGAAGTGATGATATTTCTCTCTGCCTAACCTGCCTGTAAGAATGTCATATTAGCCTATAGTCTTCAAAACTTATGCATAAGTTATAGAAAAGTTTCTAGACAATATGTCTTGCTGTGTTATTTCTCTAAATGCGTAAAGGCAGCAGTAAAGATGCTGAAGAAGGGGGACGTGGTGATCCCAAGGAGGAAATCTGGGTTTCTAACACGGATTGCTGTTGCCTCTGGAGCACTCCAGGTGCTATGTCACGTATTAGGACTATTAGGTACACTGATGCTACAGCTGGTTTTGAGCATATTTTCTTCACATGTTTTGATTCATTCTGAGATTACAATTCAGTGAATGAGAACCATATATAAGCAGATTAATGCTGATATCTACTCAACAGTTTATTCTGCACTCTAGAAAAATCAAAGTATTTTGCAAGACAGTGAGTACCTTAAAACATTCTTAAGGACGAAGGAAACAGACGCCATGCAATTCAGTTTTCTTTAACATACTGCTAACCCCTACTGGTAACAAAAAATTCGTTTTACTGTTGCCTGTGGCTCAGAAGCTGTTATATTAGGTTGTTTGTGGTGTCATTTTTCACATGCTTTATCACTTTGAAATCATAGCCTGAAAAGCAGTGAGGGATTTTACTGTAATTTAAAATAACTTCACACGAAATTTTTGAAAACCTATGACAGTGGAGAAGTCCAAGGGAAAAATTCTGATATATAGTTAATTCAAAATGGAGTTATGATTCCTTAAAAAACACCAAAGCTGTAATGTCCAACCAACCTTCTCTTAAAATCTGTATGAAAGGAAAGTCTTAAAGCAAGAGTGAGTAATGTTAACCACATTATCTACATAAATCCATAAAAACTCAATAGATTTCTTTTCTGAAAATTGTATTGCTTTCAGTCAAAAGAAAGGAATATAAACACAGAACTCCAGCTTAGCTTTCTTGCAAGAAAACAGTTTCCCCTGTGTTGTTTCTGCTCTTATAGTTGTTGAGCCAGCTTCATACTTCCTCGGTTGGAGAGCAAAATGTTTTGGGTATAGAGCACTTTTTAAAAAAAATATTTGGTCTGCTTGACTTAGACAAAGAGAACAGGGAAGCTGGAATTTCCCCCAGATCACAGTGTAATCACGCCACCTACTGCTGCACTTCTGGTACCACATTTGAATAGTCTGCCTAAGTGAGAAATACCACCATGGGCAATACATAGAGATAATTTTAGCAGAGATAAAGGCTTGGCGTGAGAAAGCACTGTTGTACTTGAAGTCATGCGTAACTTTAGGTGAGACACTGAACATTGATCAGGTGTTTTCTATTCCTTTAATCCCATCTTCCAGGGGCAAACTCACAAATACTAACATGGAACTAGATCATGTTTTTCTTCTTTTTCATGATTCAGTTCGTGAAAGCAGGGGTAATGTCTGATTTTCAAAGAATATGTGCCATAAATTGGCAATCTTCTGAGATTAAACGTTAGGAAAACACAGTTTAGATGTAGAAGGCACTGTGAATCAGAAAGGAAAAGAGGGGAGCCTGTGGTATGAGACATCTTTACTGCTGTGGTGCTTTTTACCCTGACTGGATACCAGATTCCCACCAAGCAGCTCTATCACTCCCCTCCTCAGCTGAACAAGGCAGAGAAAAAGTAATAAAAGGCTTGTGGGTCAAGGTAATAACAGGGAGATATCACTCAGCAATCACAGTCACAGGCAAAAGCAACTTGACTTGAGGAAATTAATATAAATTCTTGCCAAGCAAATCAGTAGAGTAATGAGAAATAAAAACTAAATTGTAAAACACCTACTCCACAATCCTCTCTTTTTCCTGGGCTTAATTTTAAGCTCAATTCTCTCTACCTCTTCCCCTCCAGTGGTGCAGAGGGACAGGAAATAGAGACTACAGTTCATCACAGTTGTCTCTACTGCTTCCTCCTCTGCTGGGGGAGGACTCCTCACACTTTTCTGTGGCGGTGCAAGTGGCTCCAGCTGCTCTGTCTCCTGAGGAGAACTCAGACAAGCAGCTGCGGCGGTCAGCAACCCAAGTTTAGCCCAGACACGGTGAGAACCCATGATTCCCTTGTTCTGTCTTTGCATGTTTTCTCCCAATTGGTTAATGTTTTCCCCTTCCTGTGTTATGTACGCAGTTATGTATATTCATTTCCCTTCTTTAATATGTATCCATTCTAAAAAGTTCTTCGTTCCTTGACGCCCCATTGGATCCTTCCCTGAGTCCCTCCTATGTGTTGTTCCCATTGGTTCCCTTCCTGTCAATCCCACCTGCTTTTCTCTATCCCATTGGCTGAGATCCCTTTCCCCACCTATTCCGTGCCCAGTATAAGATCCCTGGACTCTCCTACCAATTTGGCTTCTTTGTCCCTGTTTTTCACCGGGTGAAGCCTGTGTGGAACCCAGATGGAGAGTCCTCTTTCCTTACTTCTCTGCCTCTGCTGCTGTGTGCTTACTCCACCAGCTTAGAGGGAAGCTCCCTCGGGTGAGGAGCTCAGCTCTGTCTGCCTGCTTTACTTGTGGGTGTGTGACTGCCGTAGCGTGGATGGGACTGTGGCTAGACCTCTGGGCCCCTTTTGAGCTAGCATGCAGAGCTCCATCACTTTTCCCCTTCTCTGGTGTGGGGTTCCTCCTTCAGGAGATGCTGTGAACCTCCATGAATTTTTCCAATGTGAGTCCTTCCCACATGCTGCAGTTCTTCCTGAGCTGCTCCAGTGTGGGTCTGTTTCCACACGGTGTAGTCCTTCAGGAACAGACTGCTGCTCTGGGTCACACATCCTGCCAGCACACCTGCTCCAGCATAGGCTCCTCTCTCCATGGGACCACAGGTCCTGCCAGGACCCTGCTCCAATGCAAGTTTCTTGTGGGGTCATAGCTTTAGCCATCTAACTGCTCTGACTTGGACTCTTCCAGGGGTTGCAGGTGGATCTCTGCCCCACCATGAACATCATGGGCTGCAGGGGCACAGTGTGACTCACCACAGTCTGCACCACGGGCTGCAGGGGAATCTGCTCTGGTACCTGGAGCACCTCCTGCCACTCCTGCACTGACCTCAGTGGCTGCAAGGTTGTTTCCTTCACATGTTCTCAATCATCTTTGCCAGCTGCTATTGAGGAGCAGTTTTTACCTCTTTTTCACTACATTATTACAGTGATGCTGCCATTGCAGCTGTTGGACTTGGCCTTGGCCTTTGTCTGTGGTGGTTTGTCTTACAGCAAGCTGGCACTTGTTCTGTTGGATGTGTGTGGAGCTCCTAGCAGATTCTTAAGAAAACCACCCTTGTAGAGTCCTGCTACCAAAACCTTGCCATGCCAACAAAACACAAATGTAATTAAAATAATTTGCATAACACTTTCTATAGGACAGCTACTCACCTCTACCTCCAACTCTTTTTACTTGAATATTTTGCTTTGGATTTCATTAGAGGATCCTTGTGATACTGCTTCTACCTGTCTGCCATAGAGAAGTGCCCAGTCTGCTGTCAAACTGAAATAGTTCTAGGCACTGTCTTGCATTTCTAAAAGTCTTGGATGCTAAGACTCTTTTGTTGGCATGTAAAGTAGAGCTTTAAACCTTTAGGATCACTATTTTCTGTTGACAATGGCATCAGTTTATTCTTGGGTTTTTTTGGCCACTTTCTTCTTCCACCTTCTAAACGGAGTAACTTGAATTTCAAGCCTTTGATTATTCTTATTGCCTTTTCCAGCTGCTTCATGTCTTTCTTGAATGAGTGCCCAGAACAGGGCATTACTCTCTTGCTGAGGGCAACTCAGTCGCTTAAATGAGCGAAGAACTTCACATGGTTGATAAAACCTATTCCAATTATGCATTTCCCCTTGGATCACAAAATACATTGGGTAACTCCTAGACCTCTTTCTGCAGAGCAGATATGCACAGACTAATGTGCTTTCCTGTCTGCAATTGTACTACCTCTAAATGTAGAGCTTTGCATTTGCTGTTATTGAGCAGTGCCTAACCTCTGTTGCAATGAGTAAGAATTCAGTTAATTATGATTTGGAATTCTAACTCTGATCCTTATATATACTACCTGTAATAAATATGGTAACCATACCTGTTTCTTTCATCCAGGTTGGTAAAGAAATACTGAATAGTTTTGAGCTTGGCTCTTGAAAAACCTCACTCTGTACCCTGATCCAGCTCATCATTAATCTGCTGATAATACTTCTGCTATTTAGCTTGTCCTACTTGTTGCTTTCTCTTAACTTGCTTTCTTAATTCTTACAAGAAGATAATCTGAAATGTTTTTGTACTCAAAACTTAAAGTCAAGGTATTAACACTTTGCTCCCCATTCAGGAGAATCTATGCCCTGAAAGGAAGAGAAGTGCAAATAACTTGGTGCTATTTGCACCTCGTTGATGGTGCTTGAGCTTTCTTGTTCTCCTTTTCTAGAAATCAGAGCTAAACTCATAGGGCTCAGAGTCCTAAGTTCTACCCTTTCTTTTCCCTTGTTTAAAAGTTGTCACCAGGTGTTTTTTCTGTCCTCAGTTTTCAAGGCTTGTCCAGGTCTTTTATGAACTCTGAAGCATAACTACTGACTGTTCTTGAGATGCTTCCTTTGGCCTTTTGCAAATACTTGTTTTAGGACTGCGAGGTGGGCCAATAAACTGCCCACTGCTGGCAAGGAGGCGGATTCCTCTCCTCTGCTCTCAGCTTGAGTGTGCTGTTAGATTGGCTCCGCCACTCATGCAGGCACTGGCCTCAGTCTGTGCTAATAGTGTATTTCAGCAGCACTGCCAGCTTCAAAACATCCAACATGCTCTTTGCCCTGCTGGAGTTTTTACCTTTCTGTCACTTGAACTGGTCATATTGAACACTGATCACATCCTGAGTGAACTGGTAACGAGTGTGTCAGTCACTGAGAACTGCAAAGCATTGCGTCCTCTTCACTGTGTATGAAGCCAGCTCTTTTTGTGCTTGTCTACTTACTGAATTACTTACCAAATAAGTTTAAATATTCAAAGATTGGTCTTTCTACATTTCCTTCTCATGTTTTTTTAATTACTAGTGGTAATAAAGAATAATCTAAGTCAATTTCTACTTTGAGTTCTCTTTTTGAAATAACTGAAAAACTGAAATAACCAAGTCAGTGTTTTTGAAACCTTACTTATCTTTCCACTGAACTGTGATAACTTGCACCCATGCCCTTTAAAAGTCACCAGCTCTCTTCATTCCCTTCTCTTTTCTAGACATCCATCCCACTAGACCTCAGCAACCATGGCTTTAAGGTTGTAGAAGTCTGCTTACCTGAAGGCTATTGATTTTTTCCCATGCTTTTCTTCGTAAGAACCAGAAATGTTATTTTTATTTTTATCCTCATATAAATTGCTTTATTGTCTGTCACTTCCAAACAGAGTTTCTGTCCCATATTTGTATTTAAGTGGTCCCCCTTTGTTTGGGAAGAACTAGCCGATATCCTGCTCTGTTCTACTGTTAAACATGTAAATTGCACATTATCATCGTATTCGTGCCTGGGTGACACTGCTAGTGCTCACAGGAAGCACTGTGACTTCTGACCCAGACAAATTGATATTAAATTTGTTCTGTATCACCTTTCTTGTTTTCTGCTTGTGTTATTTAGCAATTTTCAGTTACTTGGCCTGTTCCATAATTTGGATGTAAAAGCAAGTATGCACATTTGTGATAGTATAAAGCAACACCTTTTATTGGTTGTTTTTCTGAAGAAAAGATGTATTATTCTAGATTTCACATCCAGCAGGTATCAAATCATAATCTATATAGTAATGTTGTACACTATTGTGTTTATTCTCCGCATAATATGAATAGAATTGTCCTTTCATTCTTTCAGGTCCCAATGTCAGATCTGTTTGTAACAGAGTACAAAAGAATATTGCACTGGAAAAGGGGAAAAAATATATGACTGAATTATTTCCTTGTGTTTGTAAAAAGTGTTTAAAGGATGTCTATCTTGTTATTACTATGCAGGTAAGAAGGGCCAAAAAATAGGTAGTCATGTTTCTTGCAAATTCCACACAAACAATGAAAAAGAAGTAATGGAATATTCAGGTATTCACTTCTTCATGATTTTGAATTCAGCTACTGGTATCAAGTGCAAGAGTATAATTTGCAGACTTTGGAAAGCTCAGTGCTCTGCCAGACCAAGATGTGGTAAACCTGTCCTTATGGCTGCAAAAGTCACAGTGAAGATACAGGGCTGGAAACAAGTATTAAAACAGGAGAGTCACAAGAGCCCCTCTGATCTTGCTATCTACTATATGGCAAACCAACTAAATAAACTAAAGACAGCACTATCTTTTAGTATAATCCGGATATATACAGATATAAGTATATTTATGTGTATATAAAAATATACATGTCTGTACTCACTACATTAAAGGGTGGTCCTGCTTTTGATTTCTATCAGCCACTTTGCCATTTATACACAGGATCTGGATACAAAGCTATCTTAAGAAACCCCACGGGTGTAAGAATTCAGAGAGAATGCTTATTTCATAGAAACATGTCTTTCTAATAACTTTCCTGTTTTGAGAGTATTTTAATTTCTTGCAAAACCTTAGGAATATCTTTACATAGAAATGCTGTAAACAAAAACATACAGAAATCTGTAATGTTATTCTCTTGTGCAGCAATGGAAGCAAGGTGGGAAGGGAAGAATCAAGGACTAGACGTGGGAGTATTATGTGTATTATGCATGGATATGTTTGTGCATTATGTTCATATTTGTGTCAAGGGGTGCTTCTGGGAACTATAATCTCAAACCCCCAAAAAATGCAGGAAGAAATCTGTGAATTGCTAGAGCAGCGATGTGTGTGCTTATGTTAATATGTTTAATTCATACTAACTTGAATGATAGCTTTTGTAAAGACATAACTCGAAAAATGTCAGGACACACACGAGGAAAAAGCAAAAGCACAGAAAGAAGGTTGACTGAAGTGCTGATGTATGTTTTTCTTTAGCTATGTATTGGCTTTTCCCCTACCTTCTGAAATACTGTGTTTTGTCATCTCTGCTGACTGCCAAGATATAAATTAAGGGAAGTAGGGAAAACATGGAAGTGACTCAGTTGAACCCATCAATAAGCTGTTAGTGGCTTCAGCAGATGTAGGGATTATTCTTTTTCCCATTCATCTAGATCAAATAAATTTCTAATATATTTTCTAATAATCATGAAGCATGCCTGGAAACTCACTGCATATCCAGACATGAGCAGGTTTTTTTAAACTTGCTAGAAAACTTTTTTTTTTTGTAAAAGATCTTTGAGTTGCTGTTATCAAGGGTTAACTATGAGAGTTTATTTCAGTTTTTGTTTGTTTCTCTAGTTGTTCATTTTGCTTCATTTTAGCACGCAAGTAGTAGTTGAAAGTGTTATGGTGGTGAGTTGGGATAACATGAGCTTGCTTTATTTTAACACTTAGCCTACATGACAGTTGTCTCTCAATCTGTTCACTCTTAATCACCTGCTTCATATAGAGAAACAGCAGAAAATTACATACTGCTTCGTACGTGAGCATGCACGGGTGTGAAACCTACATTCTCACTTCTAACATGTAGCCACTTTTTGTCTTTGAGCAAAAGCAACCTGTTGAACTTCTATGATTGTTTCTTCTGCTTCATTTATTTGCCTACTGCTCTCCGCAATTAAATGAGGCTATGAATATGTGTTTTGAGTTTTTCTGGTTGTTCAGACTCTTCATTTCAAAATAGCTAGGGATATTGTCCTGGGTTGCGGTGTATTCTATTACCATCCTCAGGAGCTGTTGAAACCAGGTGGGGCAGTGTTTCCTTGCCTCCTCCCCCCAGACTATCTTTCTGTTCATGGCCCATCATTGTCCTGCCGCCTGACTCAGAGATAACTCCCTCCGGACTATCTTCTGTTAATGAGCCTCATCAACACTTGGCCTCATGACTCATTACCCCATTGTGAGATGCTCCACCCAGAGAGAGGAACCAACCATCCCATCGTGGATATAATCTGGGACTGAACACCAGAGACAACCCTTCCCACTGGATTTCCAGAGGACAGGAGCTACACAGCCACCATTGGACTTCCTGAGGAAGGGCAGACTCTTTTACTACAGGATCACTGCTTCAGAGGACTGCAGCCACCATTCTACCAGACTGCTACCACCACCCTGCCTAACAGGGTGTCAGGTTGTATCTTGACTCTGTCAGTTTGACAGTGTTTTCTTTTACTTTTTTTCCCCTTTTCTTTAATTTCCATTAAATTGTTATTCTGACTTGGTGCCTCCCACTGGTTTGTTTTCAAACTAGTACAGATATATATATTTCCCTCCCTCATATTTTTAAAATAGCCATTGAGAGTGTTTACACGTGGATATGTTTGTCTGTATCTGTCAATGAGAATTGAGTTGCAGAGCAGGTTGCTCACTTCAAAAGACAGTAGATACAATAAGATGATAGATTTATGGACTTTTTGCCTAGGCAATGGTTTCTTACACCATCACACTAGTGCTAGAAGGCTAGCAAATTTGAAATGGATTTTTGCTTGATCTTTTAATCAAACTGCTGTCCAATTTAGTGGAAATTAATACAGTTGTTCTGTGAGCTGAAAAACAATTTACAAGTCCACAAGCTGGTGAAACTGTGAGTCAAATCTTAAACTGCTTAAGGAGAAGATTGTTGCTTTTTCTTTTAACCTTCATATGGCAAAGCTTTCACCTCCAGCTTGTCACTTAAATAGAAATAAATCCTTTTTGCTGCCCTAAAGTTTAAATTTTTGGTGTTTCTGTGTTGACACAATAGGGTTCACAGCAGTGTGAGCAGTTCTGGCTTAACAGAACATTTTAGAACTGGTCACCAGTAAGTTGCCCTGGGCTCTGGTTCCTAAGAGGGATTTGCCTTGAAGGAAAAGGCACTTTCATTTCTGAAGCATTCAGATGAAACTGTTCCAGTTTAGGCTGTGCTTGAAGCTTGAAAATTAAAATGGCCAACCTTCCTAAGTTTATAGGCCACATGTCAAAAATGCCCATTTGCTGTGGACTAGTGACACAGGCAAACAGTTTGCTCAAAGCTGTTTTTAGCTTCAGCTCTGGGGCCACCTCACAAGAGGGAGATAGCAATTGCTTACTCACTTTCCTGGTGGGCCTTCCTTTCCCATATACTGCCCAGGTGTCAGAGTTGGGTGTGTTGGTGCCAGTCCTGGGAGCCTGGTTTTCTTGCTTCTGAGGCTGAGTTTGCCCAGCTGGGATTGTCCTTTGGTTCTGTTAAGTAGGACTTGCCCTTCTTCACATCTTTTCTGGTGCTCTGGAGGAGGGAGAGTAAAATGGGGAAATTAGTGATGATATAGACTGAAGTTACCCATTGTTTAAGTATTAATGGTAACGGAAGCTAATGTAGAAAAAATAAGTAAAACCCACTCTAGTAGAGCTCTAGGTGTTTTTTTCTTTATTTTGTTGTTTATTATAATGGGTTGTAGTAAGACTCTTTTTTTGACCTGCTTTTGCAAGCATTCTGGTCTGTAACTCAATTCACTACTAGCTTATCAAGCCCTATATAACCATACCCTGGTCTGTGTAGGAAAGCGTTAGCATGAAGTTCAAGGAGTAGGTGAGATGTTGCAGCCTGTGGTGGGCAATTGCACACTTGTGTGCTGTGCTGATGATCTACAGTGTGAGTCCTGTGTGATGGCAGGGAGCTATGATGTTTGTGCTTAATTTCTCTCCCTGCTGCTGAAGGAGAGAATACGATGTTCATACATCCGGATACCCTTATTGTATCTTCCTTCTGAAAGCTGCCGCTAAAAAAACACGGACAGCTTGGGATAGCAGTGCTTGTAAGGCTGTGGTCCACAGACGCTGAAAGTGGCCCTGTGTGACTTCTCAGCTCACAAGCATGAGGCTTTGATCAATGAAAAAGACTGAAATACACATGGAAACAAATTCATGAAGTGAAATGGCTGAACTTTGGTCCTCTTTATTCTTTATGCAGTGCATTATTTTTTGGTATAAAGGGTAGTTTGTTGGTGTCCAGGGTAAGAGAGGAGATGACCAAGTGGATAGAGTGCCCCATCATGAGCTATCTTTCAGTTAGTTATTTATGATCAGCGCAATTTCTTGTTCACTTTGATAAAGTTATTGCTAAGCTTTTTTGCTGTTTGTGCCTGTCATGGGAAAAGTGGAAATGGAAATATAGTTTAGATTTCCCTATTTTCTGGATAGATATTGATTATTTTTTCTCTGGTGTTGGCTATTTTAAGTATCTGAATCTGTCTTTGATGCTGAAAGTCAGCTAGTGGCAGGACTAAATCCTGAGAAGTCAAACAAATATTCTGTAAAATCCGTTAGCCCTTTGACCTTTAAGTAGAGAGTGACTGGTGTCCCTTCACTTGCTTTCCACTTGTCTATTCTGCCTTTGGTATTACTAAAAAGCAGTTTACCTGAACACCTGCATATCAGCTAATCAATCACAGAGTGCCTCATCTGATCAGGCCTAGAGACAAAGCCACCCTGGTTCTTGCTGGCATGGTAGAGGTGAAGAGAGTAATAGGTAGTAAATGCACTGTAAGAGCTAATGGACATTGTTTGATCTTGGAAGAAAGTATTCTTTTAATTAAGATTAATCTATTGGATTTTTAGAGAGCCAGTTTAAATAAAATTGCTCTTTTGTCTCATGAATGGGCAAAAAAATGGAATAAATAGCCTTTGTGTCGTCTTTCACCAAAGAATAGAGATGGTTTTTATAATTGGATAAAAACAGAGTGAAATTCAAGCAGTAGGAAAGTGAGATGCTACAATACATGCTCAATCTTCTTTGTGTTGTTCTCTCTTGTGATAAAAGGGGCCAGATCACAGGAAAATTTAAATAAGCACTAAGGGAGAAGGCTTGGCCATGCAAATTAGCTACTATATTATTCTAAAATTATTTGAGTAGTGTGGACTGTAGACAATTTGTTCTTCACCTAAAACAGCCTCATGACCTATAATGACTAGGATTTGAATATTATAATCTGGATTTACTTAACAAGACAATTAAATATTTAAAGTGAGTTCATTTAGAGGATAGAATGGATTATCTCTCAACATTTGCAGATTTCTGCCCTTCTATTTGTATGCATGGCTGAATGTTCTCAATTTTTTTGTTACAGCTCTCTTTCAAATTTCATACCTTAGCTTTTGCCATAACAATTAGGACTGTGAAGAGCTTTTTGTTGTCCTAGAACTGAGGGAAAAGAAATTATGAAATGCTGAATAAGATGAAATGGGTTTAGTACTCATTGCACTGTAGAAAAGCACTCATAAAAGTTAATTAAGCTCAGGAAATAGACAGCAAGATAATTAAGATTAGGCCTAATTTTACACGGCAGGAATTCTGTGATGTGTTCCAAGGGACATCATGTAGAGAAACTCCAGGCTTTCAGTCAGATTCTCAAAAGATCATTACAGATGATGTTAAACAGCAAGACAGACTAATGTGATGAGGCATATGTTTTCTTTTACATTGCTTTAAAAGTAAAATTCTGCCATAAACATAAACAAGGACTAAATACATGGTTTATTATTACTGGCAGTGAGGTATCTAAGTGAATCTGTTGCTGGAAGCCAATAATTATTAACACAAAAAACCTGGATTCATTTGTTGCTTCCTCTACCAGACTAAAGTCTGCCATGCTGTACTGCAGTTTATTATGTTCTAGAAAACTATGAGAAGGGTCTTTTGTTTAAATCAGGCATACAGTGATCACTTTCCTCCCACTGTGCATTTTAGACACAATTTGTAGTATTCCATGTGCTGGCAGTGTAGCTTCCTATTACTGTTAGATAAAGAAAATCCATACGAAACCTAATTACCATCTTATCCACTTCAAATTTTTATTACTAAGTACACTAGAAATCTTAGAAATGAAAATGAGGAATAAATTACATGGAACTATGGATTCTGATTTGGTTTTTTTTTAATGCTTCTACTAATTGGGTGTGGAGCAAATTAGTCTCATTTCTTATTAAGCTCAAGTCAGTTGTTTAGACACCAGTGCTGTATTCTGCATGCCTGGGCTCATGCACAAGCACAGTCAAAACTTTATTTTTTCTGGGTAATCAATCCCTGGAAATATTTTATAGTTTCTTTAATATTTTCCATTCAGTAACATTTGATTATATGGATTCTGTGTTTTCTTGTGTCATCAAGGCCTTGGGTTGTTTTTTTTTTTTTTTCTTTTTTGTATTTATATGCCCTTCCTAGGGAAAGAAGTAAGTTGATAGAAAGTATGGGGATATTTTGTTGATTTTTAAAAAAATACCAAGATTATCTAAAGCTGTAGATACTAAAAAAATATTTTCCCCCATATCTGCTCAGAGAGTAACAACAGAAGTGTAAATAAACATATGTAAAAATTCGTTTTTAAAATAAGCTGGAATACATAAGAGGTTTAAGAAATTGTAAGGTGGTGATGAAAAATGAGTAGGTTTAATACCTGGTGCATGCATGTCAAATAGACAACAAAAACTGAACGACCCTCAGGCAGTTGAAATCCCTGTGATGCCAGCATTGTGTAATGAATGTAGATTACGATCAAATAATCTAACACATCTGCATCTCACATCTCAAATATGGCAGTTTCCTTATATTACTTTGACTGACAGCTTATGTTCCTGGATTTGTGGTTACATGTAACTTTTACCTGTTAATCCTAAAAGTATTTTTAGTTGTCAATCTTTAGGGAAAACCTTGAAAACATTACTGCAATGATTTCTTGAAGGAAGCAAGTGGTTTTTTGGCCAAGAACATCCACCTGACCTTTCCATAAAATGGGCTTATAATAAAGGTGGGGACAGACTTTTTAATAGGGCCTGTAGCAATAGGACAAGGGATAATGGTTTTTAACTAAAAGAGTTTAGAGTTCAGATTATTTATAAGGAAAACATTTTTACGAAGAGACAAAGCATTTCTTAAAGAACCCAAGCCTGAATTAATTTTAACTTGCAAAGTAAATATCTCTACCACCAAACTCTCTAAACTTAATTTGGTGTTTCAAAAGTCAGGGCTGTCATTTTTATAGAATTAACTATATGCTTCAGATAAAACAAAGTAAGTAGACTTAAGTATTAAAAAAGGAACTGAAACTGCTGCTGGATGAGCTTCTCCATGAAACAAAGTCTTCATGAGCTGACATCTGTGCATAGAACAAGACAAGCCTCTGTTCTTACTCAGTGCTTTGAAATCCTGCTGAAAATATTGGATCCTTTTTTCACTAATTTCTGCCATTTTAAAGTTCACTCTTTTATTGTCCATCCTTCCCTTGGACTGGTTATAAGTAGACTGGTTTGGAAGGTGCAGTGTAATTCTTTGTAGCAGCTGTGTTGAAAGCAAAAACATGTTTGGCTTCAAACAGGAGGTGGATTTGATGATCCTTATGAGTCCGTTCGACTAGGGCTGTTCTATGGTTCTCTGATTCTGTGATTCAGAAGCAGTGCTCCTAAGGCAAATGTACTCACTGCAGAAGTGTAAAATGAGTGTACAAACCTAGCTGAACAGTGCTGGTTTTCATATATATCCTTCCAATGCTATTTTAAGGTCCTTTGTACATGCCCTTATTGTCAGGTTGCTGATAATTGTAATATCTTTTCTCTTTACACAACAGAACACAACTAGATGCAGCTACTGTACATTGCTTACATTTCTTGTATTTGCTCATGATAGTAAAACTTGTCATCCCCATCCTCATTCTTTTAAACTCAACAATTAACTTTACTTCTCTATTTGGCAACTAACCTTTTCTCCTCTGAATTGGAAAGCTTTTCCTTTTATTTTAGCATTGAATGAAACATTGGGGTTTGTGGGTGATTTGAAGATTTGAAGTTGGACTTAATTGACTTAATTTTCAATGACTTTTTTTCTTCCCTGTTGGTGTTGTTTTTTTTTGGTTTTTTTTTTGGTTTTTTTTGTGAATACATAGTGTTTTTGAGGATGTCTTTATTGATGCTGGCTACTTACTAGTGCAGATGCTTTTTCTGGGTGGCTGATTC
This sequence comes from Corvus kubaryi, assembly GCF_017639235.1. Taxonomy (NCBI): domain Eukaryota; kingdom Metazoa; phylum Chordata; class Aves; order Passeriformes; family Corvidae; genus Corvus; species Corvus kubaryi. The sequence goes on from NW_024582075.1 coordinate 113,030, forward strand.
TCAGTGTATTTCACGGATGCATATGTTCATAATGAGTGGATATATTTATGTTTTTGGAAAAATACGTACTCACTCACTTAACCCAAAACCTGAACAAATCAAACCCCATGAAGTTTTCTGTTTCATACATGCAGTTCTTTTCCAGAGCATAATTTATCTTCAGAAGATCCCTGGAAGGTTGTGTGTCACCATATCAGTACACACTGTATCACAGAATCACAGAATGGGTTGTAAGAGACCACAGTGGGTCATGTAGTCCAATGTCCTCCTCAAGCAGGGCCGCCCCAGAGCACATGGCACAGGATTGTGTCCAGATGGTTCCTGTATTTCTCTGGTGAGAGGGAGTCCACAGCAGCTCTGGGCAGTATGTCTGACTCTGATTTTCTGTCCTGCTGCACATATCCAGGCTTGTGCCTTGGCACTGATTGTTTTATTGAGACTTTGTAAATCAGACTTCCTGTGTAGTTATTTCTTTCAAGGCTGACTTGACATATTTATTTGCTTCATGCAGCTGTTAAAAGGTTAAAATTCTAGTTGCTGACTCAAAAGTTTTGGATTTTGGCTGGCTGTGGTGCTGTGATAGAATGATATGACTGAGTTCCTGGCTATGGGGTATAAACATGCTGCTAACAAACAGCCGTCTGCTGTCAAAAACATCCAGTTTCTAAAGTGTTGCAAACACTTGTCTTGGGTTTATGCAGAACATCTGCAGGTCATGGTCTTCCTCAAAATTTGAATGAAGCCTCTGTTGTGGTGTCTGCAGTGCTTTTGCTGTGGTAGGGATAAAGGTGGTCACGATCAACCTTGCTCTCAGACAGAGGCTGTTACCCTCATAGCAGAAACAATACAAGAAACATATATGTTCATCTCAGTTGTGTCTTTGCCTCTAAGGCAGTGGCATATGGTTAATATAATTTGTTTGTGTCAAAGGCTGGGACCATATCACCTGGTGTTGCCCTGCTCCTGCGCCAAGACTGAGTCAACATGAATCAGTTTCTGAATGCTCTGGGTGCCTGTGTATGCCCTTTCAAATCACACTGGAATCAGACCAGCAGTATTTTATCATAGCATTCTGGGTTCATATTTTGACTTAATAGGTTGCAAGTTAAAACATGTGATTATGTATTTAATGGCTGAGAAGCAGGTTTGTGTTTCTGTTTTATTCATTTGCTGTGCTATTCTGGCATGCAGAGCCTTAACAAGTCTGTCAGTCGATGAAGTACTCCCTTTCCCTCTCCCCAAAACTGGGAATGCTCTCAATTTCCAAGAAACATTTAGCTTTTGCTGCTTTTGCTGTGTTTCCTGGAATGTGTCACAACTGTGTGCTGAATATCTTTGGTCATGTTTGGCAAATGTCTGTAGTAGACTTGACTTGAAAGTCAAATCCAGCCAGGGCTAATCAACTTAAAATAATTTCATGAAGGGTTTCGTATCTCAAGGACTTCAATGTTTTAATGTACAGTGGCAGTTCTTGCACTTGATGATCTTGGATAGTTCAGAACATTCAGTAGCTGATCCTTTTTAGAATATCAGATGCAAATAGTCTTAGAATATTAGTTTGTGTTTAATCTTTTTGTTTTGTTTTGTTTTTGTTCTCTCTGAAGCCCAGGAACTAGTTCAGTTCATTTGCTTCATTTCTGTTTTCTGTTTTCCCGGGTGGTGCAGATCCTCTTGACCTGCTGCAAAATCATTTTAGATCCAAAATGATAGTTTCAGGCAAAAAGCATAGTTTTCTCCTCTGGCACTGCTTACTGTCCAAACCTTGGGAAGTGAGAACACCACATTTTAAGACCATTACTAGAGGATTTATTTGGAGCACTCTTTTGTGACTAGAATCAGTCTTTAAAATGTGTGTTCTTAACCTTTCAAATGATGACTAATCTGTCCAAGACTCTCATTCCCCTTTTTTTGAATATTTCTTTGGCACAAATGACTTACCAGAAATTACCCATAATTCCTTCTTTTTCCGTTTGGTCTTTCCATTACTCTCATATCACAAAAGGAATCAGTGATCTCGATGCTGTATTTCTTAGTGTTTTTATCTGGTTTAGTGTGCTTATGGGCAGAAGGCTCTGGTCCTGTAAGTCTGTCATAATAATCTGTACCACTTTTGCAGAGATCCCCGTGGATACTGTGGGCCCTGGCAGAATGTGCCTACTGCTGGTGGCTTTGCCTGAATGTCTGTTTATGTCCTGTATGGTTTATGTCCTTGTCCTGCCTGAAATTTTAGCATTCTTTTTCCTCACCAGAATTTTGCGTAGGATTTGTACTATCCTAATTCTGCATATGTAAGACTGAATAATTTTATATTTTCTTCCCTCTTCCATAGCTTTTTTTAGCTTCATGGTTTTACTCATGCCCCACTGACTGCTTGGCATTCAGTTGACTGTTTGCATACTGATGCCTTGTCTTTGCATCTGGTACTAGTCTGAGATCTAAAAACCATTTATTTGTGCTATTTTGCATTGCATTACAGTCATAAAATGCAGAAATTTTCCTCTCAGATGCTGTTTTGCTTTCAGTGTGTGATTTTTTTTCCTTTACTGCAAACTTTAGCACACTGACACAGCTACCATGTGGCTCAGTAGGCATGGCATTTTTCATTTTCTTTACACCAGCTCAAGACATTAATTTTGTTCATCTCTCTAGTTTTGCATTTATACATTTCTTTTTACATAGCTTCTTTATTTTTTTGCTTTCTCACTATGATTAATGCATATCCTCTGCTTATGTGTTTCATGCTATAAAGAAGTATCTTTCACCTTGTTTTGGAATAAAGTGTTGGTAACCCAATAGTCTGTGTATTTCTCCCATGTCTGAGGCAGATATTGTAGTTATGAATATCTTTTAGTTTGCTTTCACTTCTTTTTCCCAGTTCAGTGGAGTTTTGACATTGTTTTAATCTGCAGTATTTCAAACTGTTTAATCCATAGGCCCTTTAAATTTGTTTTCCTGGTGAAAAGACTCTGCAACCCAGCTGTGTTCCCCTCTTGCTTCTTGTCTCAATACTCTCCTAGTTTTAAAAATATGCAGGGTCATTTCTAATTTGTGAAATCTTGCTCAGCCTTCAAACTTAAATGAAAATCTATCAGAGATATTGTAACAATTGAGACTTTATTACTTTTCTCTCTCCCTCTTTTTTTTTTCTGTAAAATCTTTACTTAATGTCGCCTATTGCAAAACTCTTTATTTTAACACATGGAACTTATGCTGCCAGAAAATTTCAGTACTGCTTTTTTTTCCCTTTCCTATCACAGGCACTAAAATTATTCTTAGGATTGTATTTGTGGGTCAAGATAGAGACCTCAGATGTCAATGACTTCCTCCAAATTGGAAAAATTTCGGGTTTACTTGCATGTCTAGGAAAGAAACAATACGACTTATTGATGCTCTTGGGAGCTATTGTTAGGCAGAAAAACAAGTGTTATGGAGAAAGAAGCTGATATAGATTTCAACTTCTGTATTAAATTCCTGAAATGAGAAGACTGTTCCAGTAAGAGTATGCACTTCCCTGAGAATTTATTTGCATGTATTTGTGTTTAAAAATCAGTTTACTTGAAAGCTCTCTAATGTATAATTAAAATAAAGATGAGGGAGTACATAAAGATCAGGAAGAAGTGTAAATTCAATCAGTGTCAACATCTTTTTGTCTGGAGTTGAAGAAACATTTTATAGTATGTTACATTATATCATCAACTAATTGTTTGGTTTCCAGCCTGGAGTTAAGAGCTGGAAGGAGCTCTACTGCTATCAAGGTAATTTCCTCTTCTGTGGCTGTATTTTTTAATCTTGAAGCAAAAATATGGAAATTTAAGTAATTGTTTTTATGAGTGAAGATGTACAAAAACATGTCCTTTCTCTAGGTCATTGACAAAATGTGGCTTCTCCATGTGGCACACTCATTATGCATGATCATAACTCTTGTTAGTTAACCAGTTGTAATTTTTCTGTTATTTTTCTTATGCATGCCTAGCATTAGTGTTAGTAAAATGATGGCTTCAGTGAGTGCGGGATTTATTTAAGAAAAAAGAGTGCTGTGTTGATATATATCACAGAAAACATTCAAGATCATGAGTCTCAATAAAAAGTTATTCTACTTTTGCGCTATATAAAATCACACTATCATCATGAAGTTTCCATATTTAAATATTGGCAGTGTGACTTTTCTTTTAAATAAATCTGTCCCTGCTGCATCTCTTTAGCTTTTTGCAGTTATTTCCGCTATGTGAAAATGTAACCAGCAGTGTGTTTTCTCTGAGATGTTGTCTTTTATGCAAAGGACACCAGAAATTTCAGGCTGTAGCATGAATGTCTGCTGATTTATCTCCCACTGTGATGATTTATTAAATTGCAAAATGAAACGTGTAATTGCAAATGAAAGTGACTCCATTAGAATAATAATTAAAACCTAAAATCTATATTCTCATCAGAGCTGGACAATTTCTTCTCCTGAAGTCTAATAAAACAAATCCACGTTTACTTCCTTGCTGGCTGGCACTCTGTTTGCATATGAAGAAAGGGTAATATTTGCTCTGCATATATGTGTGTGTATTTTACCACCCCACATGTACATTAAGGCAGTTGTATGTGTTAGTAATTTAGATTAGATGTGGATCCTGAAAAGAGCTGCGCTTATACTCAACACGGCATCCATACCTGAACTAAACAGGGTTATATGTGTTTATGCTTGGAGAATTTGTGCCTAAATGTTTTGTGTAACTCAGTTCTGGTTGAGAAGAACTGAGCTGTGTGTTAAAGAAAGCACAGTGTGAGTTCAAAGTGATGCGTCTGACATGCTCTGAAAGTACCATGAGTTTCTGGAAAAACTGTTTGGTAGAAATAAAACCTTTCCTTTTTCCTGGAAATACCTATTTAAATTTTTGTTTGTTTGTTTGTTTGTTTGTTTTGAATAAAGGCCTTTCTAACATTTGCCTTCTGGCTGGACTTGGTAGAATACTCAGCAGGGACTGCTGTTTTTATACAGAGTGATACTTGACTGCAGGAGGTGTGCAGGGTATAAAGATGAAGGCAACCCAATTATGTAGGCTGAAGCTGCCAAGGCTGCAGTGGCCTACAGTGCTTTGATGGTTACAGATTTGGATACAGTGAAGGTTCCCCCTGTTGAAACTCATTCCAGGTGCCTTGAGATCAGAGCTCTTGGTACTAAAATCTCTGTGCTTTGCACTAGAAAACCCCTGAGTACTCGTGTCTGAATGTTTTCACATGGTAAATATGACACTAAAATGTTTAGAAACCTTTTCTTTTCTGGGAGGATAAGGAAGAATGCAACAGCCTCAGTTTTCATTCCATTATTTATAAGAACACACCTCAGTTTCCTGTGTAACAGAAACCAAGTTGTGACTAACTTTGGTAAGAGCAATCCAAGCTTTCTCAGATGCATTTTTCTTATAACTAAATCCAAAATGTGGAACATAGGCAGTTGTAGTTTGACAAAGCCATGGTTCTTATTTAATAAATATATTGATTGCTGCAGTGAAAGTTGGTTTTCCTTTGGGCGAGTTATGTACTATACTTCCACACTGGTGTCATGGTAATCAGACACTTTCAGAAGGGCTTTGCAGCCAGTAGGACAAAATGAAATGCTAGGAGCTGCTGGATACAGAACTCTGAAAATCTGTTATAGTAAGAGAACAGGAATATCATTCCTTTTTGCCTACTACAAACCTCCTAGATACCATAGAAGGGAATGATCTTATGCCCTCTTCATGTATTTGTGGTTTGGTCCTATTTTTATGCACTGATGTCAAAGTCTACTATGAACATTTGCATTTATGTGTAAAGAAGTTGTCCTAATCACCAACACTAATAGGACATAGGACATATTTTTGTTGCACTAACACATACCGCACATGAGTACACAAACTCAGTGATGTGCTTTTTGTTATCACCTGGACAAAATTAGAGATATGACTAGGTAATGTGACAGTGTATTAAAAATCTGTCTGTCAGATCAAGTATTACATCCTTTAAAAAACCAAAACCAGATAATTTAATAACCCTGACCCAGAAGGAGAGGGACTCAAATGGCCAGATGAATCTGGCAGGTAAAAAAATGGTTAGAGCAATGGTGCCGTAGTCAGGGTTTTGGTTACTCAGATGATGGGACTTGCTTTGCCAAGCCTGGTTCACTGGAGGCTGCTGGGGTCCACTTAACAAAGAAGGGGAAAGTTACCTTTGGTAGGCAGCTTGCTGGACTAGTGAAGGGGGCTTTAAACTAGATTTGCCAGGGGAGGGCACCTGTCCATCCCAATCCTGCCAGTAGGATGCTGACATCTGTCAGGTATGCCCAGAAAAGTGCAAAGGCATTCCAGATACTCCAGCCAGAGAGCTGGCTTTATCCAGAGCCTGGGGCCTGATGCAGACCCCTCTACACAAACACATGTGCTATGGGGAGCAAACAAGAGGAATTAGAGGCATGTGCATGCCTGCGTGGGTATATCATTGGCATCATGGAGGTGGGATGGCTCCTATGACTAGAGCATTGGAATGGAAGGTTCTAGGCTTTTTAGGAAAGACGCACTAGGGAGATGAGGAAGGGGTGTAGCCCCCATATTGATGACCAGCTGGAGAGTATGGAACTCTGCCTGAGGAAGGATGAGGGGCCAGCTGAGAGCTTGTGGGTCAAGAGTAAGGAGACAGCAGGGACAGAGGATGTTATAGTGTGGATCTGCTGCAGACAACCTGCTGAGGAGGATGGTGTGGATGAAGTACTCCACAGGAAGATAGGAGTGGCTTCACACTTGCAAGCCCTGATCCTCATGGAGGATTTCAACCACCTGGATGTCTGTTGGAGGGACAACAGCAGGGCACAAGCAGTCCCGAAGGTTCCTCAGATGTGTCAGTGAGAACTTCCTTAGACAAGTGATTGAGAAGCCAACAAGGAGAGGTGCCATGCTCAACCTTGTGCGCACCAGTGGGGAGGAGCTGGTGGGGAATGTAGTGCTCCAAGGCAGACTTGATTGCAGTGACCACAAGATGGTGGAATTTGAGATACTCAGAGCAGTGAGGATGGCGCAGAGCAAGCTCACTGCCCTGGACTTCAGGAGAGCAGATTCTGATCTCTTCAAACACCTGCTTGGTAGAGTCCCATGAGATAAAGCCCTGGAGGGCAGAGGGACCCAATAATGCTGGCTGAATTTCAAGGATCACCTCCTCTGAGCTCAGGGTTTATAAAGCCCAGCAAGGAGGAAATCTGGAAAAAGTGCCAAGAGGCCTCCATGGGCAGATAAGGAGCTGCTGAGCAAACAGAGCAAAACCAAGAAGCTTTCAGGAAATGGAAACAAGGACAGGAAGAATACAGGGAAATTGTGCAGGACACTAGGGACTATCACTAAGTTAGCAGTGATAGGACAAGGAGTAATGGGTACAAATTGAAAGAGGGAAAATTTAGGCTGGGTATTAGGAAGAAATTTTTTACTGTGAGTGTGGTGATGCGCTGGAATAGGTTGCCTAGGGAAGTTGTGGATGCCCCATCCCCGTCAGTGTTCAAAGCCAGGTTGGATACAGCTTTGAGCAACCTGATCTGGTGAGAGGTGTCCCTGCCCTTGGCAGGGGGTTGAAGTTATGTGATCTTCAAGGTCATTCCAACACCTTAACATTCTGTGATTCTATAATTTTGATTGTAATTTCATATGTTTACCAAGATTCTGTGCACCTCAGAAGTCATTACAACTTCCAGTGAAGAGTTCTTTAGCAATTGAATATCAGTTGCAGACATTTATTGCAGGTTGAAGAAGAAATTCAACAGAAAGGTGGGATATTAGCAGACCTCTGGATACCCATGAGTATTATAGCTGTGACTTCATGAATATTTTTGAACTGAAGTATTATACCTTCCAATAATAAGACGTCTAAGGAAGATCTTAGAAGAAATACGGGCAAAAGGATAATCTTTGTGTGCTGATGAAGCACTGCTGATTTAGCATGGATACATGAGCAGATACTAAATATAACCAGGTTTTATGCAAATCAAAGCCCTGGTGCAGCACTCCAATGACAATTGAAAAGAACTCGTTCTCCTCCAAATAACACTTAACTCCAAATGCAGTTCTCTTATCAAACCAGCTGAGGTTTACATTGTACACGGAAAAGCTGTGTAGTGGTTTGGTCCAAAATACTCATTACTGTTTATCTGCTGTGAGATAAGAATTAGGAGAAATGCAAAGCAGGCACCAAACTTGAAAGAAATATAAAGAAGTTTATTAACAGACCTAAAAGAAGGAAAAAAAGTTATACCACCTTCAGAACTCTCCTCCTCCCCCCACCTTCCTCCCTTCTCCCACTGACAATGTGAAAAGACAACCCTCAAGATGTTCAGTCTGTTTACCACTTCCATAATAACCTTGTTCAGTCCATTTAGAAAGAGAAGTCTCTTCTTGCTCATGCTATGAAAACATTATCACAACGAGACAGCCGCCCACTTCCAAATATTGTTCAGTTCATTTAGGAAGAGGAGTCTCTCTGCTCGCATGTGAGTCCCTTCCCCCGACTTGCAGCTTTTCCCGCAACTGCTTTCGAGGGTCCACTCTTGAAGTTTTTTGGGGTACAATTTTAAGGTTGAGCCGTTCAGAAACAGAGGCCCTTCTCCTTCCCTGGGAGCAAAGGGTCTTCATCATCTTCATTGTTAGGACTATCTCTGGGAGCATCTCTAGGGACTGAGGTTTCTCCTTTCCCGTTTGGAGCAAAAGTCCTCATCTGGTCCATCTCTCCCTGTCCAAACTTCTCATGAAATTACAGCTGTGTCAGCATCTGCCTATCTCGGTGCAGATGCTTTTGCTTACGAGTTGAACACTCCACCCCCCATATCTTCATGAAATTACAACAGGATACTCTGATATATCATAGCTTCACAACAGAATTTCAGCTTTAAGCATCTCCTCTCTCTCTTCCCTCAGGTTTTCAGCTCTTCACAGCAATAAAAGGGTTAATCTCACCTCGGCCTTGCAGCTTTGCAGCTGGAATGTTGAATTTTTCTTATCGCAGTGGAGAGGGGGGAGAGCCGAGCCGCTCTGGCTGCCCACGGCAAGGCAGTGGGGGAGGTTCCACGGCTGGAACAGGTCCATCGGCTCCAGGATGGCTGTGGCCCGGCCCAGCCTGGCCCAAGCAGGGCCCGCAGCCACCTGTCCCAGCACCAGAAATGAGAGAGAGCTTGGGGGGGAGGGGGTTTGTCTATTCTTAAGTGTGGATCACAGAGGTGGTCACAACTTTAAGTGGCTCAGAGAATTGTCCATATTCAAACTGGCCGCTGATAGGTTCTATCAGTTCCCAGAGGAAACTGTAAGCACCCCTCAGCAAGGACATTCCTTCCAGGACTATGCTTGCTAACCTATGACAAGCTGTCAAACAAAAACACTGCATTATACTTCCAGCTACCATGTTACTTCTGTCTATTATTACCTTTAGTTAAAAAGAAGTCACTGTGATTTATATAATTTCATTTGAATGAATGCAGCATTTGTATTGGGAAGTAATAGACACGAAAAGACAAATACAGGTCACTTGTGAGAATGTTGAGCATGGTATGCTGCTGAGGAATCATAAAATTGACAGGAAGTATTAATTATAGCTTGCTACTAAGAATCTTTAAATAACATTGCCTTAAGCAGATTCTCTGCTATGACATCAGTATTGTAGTGAAAGATCTGTACAACTTATGTGAAAAGAAAGTCAGTGTGTCATGTACAGGATGTTTTGGGGAGCGCGTCACCTTGATTTGAAGTTTTTTGGCAATTATAAATAGGAATTTGCCTTGAATGAAAGAAAGAAAAATGGTCAATGTCCTTTTGGCAAAGACTAGCCTATTTTTCTAATGGTTTTTAAACCTATTCTTTGACTAGAAAATGTTATTTTGACAGTGAAATTTATTAATTGATGAAATAAAAGGAAAGTAAATATTTGGTGTCTAAAATCCAGTTATCAGAAGAGAAGTAACACCTGAAAAAATTCACCCAAGTAATAAATACACTAAGTCTAAATCTCCTAGGTGTTTTACAATTCAAGTAAACAATTCAAGTGTAGTCACTATGGATATGCCTGCACCACCCCAGCTTTAGTAACGATGAAATGTCATCTATTTTTGACAGAAAGGTGCATTAAAGGAAAAGCACAGTTAGAAAATATATCCTGGATGACATTCATGGCACCAGTGAACTGCATTAAGGGAGTGCAGTAATTAAAAATTCACTTCAGAGGAACTTATTATTCCTTAATTCACAGTTACTCCAGCTATCAAGGATCTCCTGGACCCAGGCATTATGAAAACATGATGCCTCCATTACTTGCTAAATTTCTGACTTAAATCTTCAAAGGAGATGTAAAACTTCCCCAAACCATGAAGATAAAAATAATGAAAAGAAAGATTTAGGAAGCATTTACAATTAAAATAATTAAGCCACAGTGGATACTTTCAAAAATTTAGCAGCTATGACAGTATAAAAGGAAATTCCTCATTAACTTGTGTGCCAGGCTATACAAATCTAATATTTAGTTAACCAGCCCTTTCTAAAATGGTGTTAGTAGTACTGTGAGGTAAGTTAACTGTGTTAAGAAAATGTGCATACAGTAACACTTGTAATTCTGGAATTGTGTGAACTAGAAGAAGTATATATAAAGTTTAAATACTTCCTGGTAGGCAGATATTACAGGTTTTTTTGTTTGTGTTTTTGTTTTGTTTCATTTTGTTTCCTTTTTCTTTTGAATTGTAAACTTCCAGCATGGAAAATACCCCATGCCAGGGAACTGGGTGTTGGCCTGATATTTTCATAAACCCATCTAATTTAATCACATAATCTTTTGTGACTAGAAGTAGTCAATTTAGGAACTATCACTTTATATGCTTTTTAAAATTGTATTACATTTTGCTTGTATTGCATTGAACATGATGAGGAAGGCTGCTTGTAAAAGATTGCACACGAACCTTGTGGTACTGAATCACTAGGCAGTAAAAAGGCAGGTGGTCATGGCCTTTCATAGCTGATCCAGAAGGCCTGATCTCCTCCTCTTCCCAGTCAAAGTAAAATGGAAATGGTGAAGAGGATTGTCTTAAATAGTGTAGTGGATAATATTACATGAAGCATTACAAAGATGTTCAGGCTTCAGTCTGTGGGAAGAAATGGTTCCCCCAAGTTTTACTCATTTAAAGATCCCAGAATAATGAAAGCTTTTAAGCCTAACAAGTTTTTTAGTCTCCCTTTGAATAGGATAAATTATGTTTATGGCTATGAAATATCTGGTCTCAAGAAACCTCACTATCTCCTTTTTAGTATTATTAGCATTCTGTTGGATATGCAGAATTGAGTCTAAGTCAAGGCAGCTGATGTACCTTGCTAGCAGTGAAAGATGCCTATGAAAAAGGAAGGATTTGAACCTAGATCTACAGTGATCTTAGGGATCTAAGTTACTAGGCAGGGAAAAAGATTTTCTTTAATATTTATTTTAAATTGAATGGATTAATGTATGTTTAATGAATTTGGTGTATTAATCATTATTCCAATGCTATTAATCTGTTCATGACCCCGCATTTCTTGGAATCATTTGTCATATACTATGATCTGGTATCCTGGTTGCATAGGGGATGCCTTAAGAATCTGACTTGACAAGTGAGCAGCAGCCTTGGTGTGTCCTGGGACCTGTTATTGGGAGATTTTCAAGTGCAATGACCTAAATCTGCTTTTTGTTTGTTTTGCCACTCTGTATTTTTGTAGTGCTAGCTTGACAAAAAATTAATTTTGCAACTTATTTTTTTTTCTCAGTGGAATCATCCCACAAAAGCAACCCCTGAGGCTCAGATCAGGATGCAGCTCCCTTATCTAAGAGAAGAATGCCATATATGTGCAGTGGTTAAAACAAGCTGGCCCATAGCACAGTCCTGCCTTAATATTGTTACTCTTCATTTTCTTTCTTCTTCTCAAGGTCCACAAACATGTCAGAAAAGACATGTGGCAGTGAAATATTAGGATTTTCCTCAGTGGTTTTCTGAGTGATCATTTAACACGAAGTGTAACACAACATGGTGACAGGAGCATTTTACTTGCTACAAGAAATAGAGCAGCTGCAAGGAATAGCTACACTTACATGGAAATATCTACATTTGAACAGGCTGTTAAAACACATCTTTCACACTAATTCAGATTAATATTTTGCCTATGACTCTTGCAGTTCTAGTTCACTATTGTTTTATTAAAGGTGCATTGAAGGTCAACTGCCACTAACTATACTGTTAAATATTGATTTAACAATTTGAATTAATGTAATTTTCTGTTGTTCTCCCTACTAAATGTACAGCAGCACTTCAGTGCCCCAGTCAATAAGATCAATAGCACTCACGTGAAGTTCAGGCTATGGCTGTCTCTGGTTTGTTCTCCCCTTCTCCTTGCTCTCTTCTCACAGGGTCAGACAGGTTTTAGTACATGCAAAATCTATGGTCCTGCTAATAGGCTGTGGGACTTCTCTAGCTGGATGCATTCTGTGCACACCAATTACTCTGAAGCAGGATATTTCATGCCTCATACTGATTTTTTTTAATCACGCTACTATTTCTTCTTTAACAAGAGAAAAAAATTAAACAATAAAGGCATTTATTGTGCTTTCTTCTAAAGGTTTTCTGCAAGCCCTTATTAAAGACTATTTATACAAGTAAAATTACAGCTTGGTAATTTTTAAATAGCAAGTCATTACTCAATAGCCCTTGCTAATCATGATGTCAGAGCTAAGAGGCCAAATATCTAAAAAGATAAATATGACTAAGTTAACCATGTGTTCAAACATTTGGTTAAATGTTCAGAACTGATGTGTGAGCAACCTGGAAAGCTATGTCTTAGTGACAGTGAAAATATCTGGGCAGCTAAATGTTAAACACTTGGACAAAATAACACTTAAAATACAATGTGCCTTGATATTGCACAGGAAAGTATGTGTGATTGTTCCTATTCCATGGATGTACTACCTATCAAAAGGGGGAGTCACAACTGGTATTCAGGTGGCAAAACGATGGTAAATTTAGAATTGAGTATGTATGCCCTGAGTCAGCTTCTCTTTGAACAGTTTTCATGAAATGTTAGTAGTCTTATTTTCTTGATGTCTGTCACTTTTAAGCCAGGAATATACGTGTGTGCACAAGTGGATGAAAAGTATCTGTGAAAAAGAAAGACATGTGAGAGCTAATGTCCTTTGACTAATTTTGAGAAAAGAAGAGGCTATGTATTAAATATGAAACTGATGTTTGTGCTTCCATTTAACAGAAGAATGGCAGTAGGTGCAATAATTGAAAAAAAGAAAAAAAAAATCTTGGCAAAAGAACCTCACCTCTACTTTCCTTCCTTAATTCACAGTGAGGTCTAGATTGACACTGTGATGATATTGTGCTGCCAGACTTTTCCTGGTATTCTTTTCCACATACAGTGTTCTTCACACATGTTCACTCACATGTAAAGGAGGTGTTACAGGATGCCCTGCTTCTCCTTGAACCATCAGTGACTGGGTATGATAAAGAGAAGTTTACAGAAAGCCAGCAGGATTGATGCAGCTGCTGAAGCCATGTGCTTTACATGCACAACAAGAAAAGCAAGACACTCCCTGACCCCTGCACTGTAAAGCTTAGAGAATGTAATTAGAGAGCAATAGTTTAACCTGGGAAGGTAATAAATTAATCCAGATAAGCATGAGACACAGAACCAAATTTTTTGTTCTGGCTCCAGATAACAGAATGAAGTGTATGGATCAAAGGTAAAAGCTGTACGTCTTTCGGCACTGGCTGATCATCACTGAGGATATATTTTGAGAATCTGACTGTTCATGGCTTTCTTTATATATTTCCATGTGGTTCTGCTCTCTGAAAACAGATGACATGAAATAAGATGGAGAGGAAAAATAGGAGATCAGTGCCAACAGTTAAGGTATGTCTATGAACTTGAGAAAGGTGTCAGCAATTTACAAGTATCTTCTGGCAATATCAAACTCTGAAGCTACTTTTCTCTCAGAATGAAGACTAGTGTCTTTGTTAAAAAAGGAAGTTGCCTTTTGTGCTTCTGTCCATTCTCTTTGATTTTGTGACCTTTCAAAAAACCCTTTTAGCTGTATGGAATATAACATTAAAAATGCCTCAGAGGATCTTTGTTCTGAATTGTTTCTTTTCTAATTTGTTTTTCTAAATTATTCTTAATGAAAATAGAAACATCTTGTTCTTAACAAATAATTTTCTCCTCTCCTATGTCTCTCCCGTGCTATTCCACATGCTGTAAAATGACTGAGAGACACAATGATTAAAAATTCTCATCATGCCCATCTGCCTCTGTGCCCTGCACTTTTTCATATGGCAGTTGGGTATCAAAGTAGCCTCATCAATGTTCTTTGGAAACTAAGCAGGTTGGACATGCAATTTATATGAAAAACAATTACACTGTGTTAGCTTGCTTTTGGCAAGAGTGTTAGGGCTCATCTTGGAGACAGGAAACAAAAGCAGCACTTCATCTTCATATATTTTAAATGAGGGGAGGTGTAGGTGTGTGAGAGACCTGTCTGGCAGGCGCTTTTCCCTACAATCTTTCTCTAACTAGTTCTTTTTAGAATGTGTCCTAGTGGGTGCTACTGACATTGGCTGGAATAATATGTATTTTCATATAATGCAGGTAGTGTTAATGATTGTCTCACTAGAGTTTCTTTCAAATAATCTCTTTGATATTCATTTAAAACAAAAGTGTGTGCCTTGGTGACAAACTTCAGAACCAAAAAGAAAGAGGATTAAAAGAGTTAATTTATGTTGTATAAACTCGTTTTCAACCAGACAATACTTTTTGTCATATTATCTGTGCAGAGCCTATTGTGGTATGTTTTTGAGTACTTCTAAGTGCTCATTCTTAGATCTTTATAAGCAGCATTCATGAAAGTCTGTCTGATAAGAATACTAAACTGAATGCCATCTTTTTTTCAAGACATATATGCAAAACCCATTATACATTACTGTTTTCTAAAGTCCTTCAGAGTGTTTGAGAGCAAGTGTGTGATGGAATGTACTGACTTTGGAGAAACTGCTTTTTAGGGAATATCTAAGAGCAAGTTCAATGGTAATTATGCATTTTATTGTGGTGGGGTTTTTTTTGTCTGAATAAGGGCTGTAATCTGTCCTGCACCACTTGCAATGAAATTCTGTACAATGTCAACAAGAAACTAAAAATGTAGGTGTTTGTCCTCCTTAAGAAAGATCTTCACTCTGAACTTAAATGCTAACCATAAACATCAAGAAATTCTCAGTGATACTAACTATGTGATTGAAACATAGTCTGAGTTTCAGCTTGCCAATATTATGTGGCTTTGTACTTGAACCTTGGCAAATTTTTTTTTTAATGAGGACAATATGTTTGCCTTAAAACTAAATATACAATATTTCTCTACTTTCTTCATTAATTTTTTCCTTCAATAAATAAAACTCTTAATTTGATGTCACAGTTATGAGAATATTTTTGTGTTTGTTTCATAGACTTAGAGGAATCTGATTGTAGAAAAGTCTTTAAAATAATGTTTTCATGAATTCTAGTTGTAATCTAGTCAGTTTTATTGTAGGTTCCATCAGTGGTTAAAAAGAATTTTTTCAAATTTGAACCATACATCTTGCCCATACAAAATTCCCCTCCTTGACCATGACATTCCTGGAAATAAGTTATATTTTAATGGGCAGAACAGAGATTTGGAGGTGTTAAGCCAACTCTGGATTCTTACTCCTGATATTTTTTCACATGAAAGAAAAAAAAAGAATTAGGTGGTCTGGGATGGAAAAGTTTTATATTGTTTGTTTGTTTGGTTGGTTTTTTTCCAAGTCTGCCTATTTGAAATAATATTGCAGTACCAGATACGGAAAGGGGTGTGAAGTTTATATTTTACATTGAGATCTGAATTCTGTTGCTAAGATTTTAGGGGCCAGTACAGCGGCCCCTAAAATGAAGAGCAAGCAGTAAAACTTCATTGTATTTAAGTATAAAAGTTTGCATTGTTTCCACAATGCCTTGAGGAAGGCAGCAACCTTGAGCCAGAGGTGTAGTTTCATGGTGCTCAGAATCTTTGGGTAACTGTGACTGGGGAAAGATTCATTACAGTGATTTTCTCTCTGCCACGTTCTTTGAGGTAGACAGTCTTAAAAATCAGTAGCATTCTGACCAAGGATGTGAAATTTGATCCCATCTGCCTAAAAGAAGGGCAAGGATTACCTAACTCACCACCTGTAGCAGGCTGTCGATGTTGCCTGGGATGAGTTCTCATTTCAAGCTGTTGATCTTCTCCCAGCTTGCTTAACAGTATCAAGTTAGCTGTGGTGTAATTTATGTACTTTTCACCATCCAGGAAATCTACCATGGTGTATTTTGGGGTAAAGGTACTGTGAAGCTTTCCTGTTATGTATAAAATTCTTAAACAGCCATTGAAAAGGTTGTGATGCTGCATTGAGTGATGAGTTCTTTCATCTGGATGATCAGCTAGTCCCTTTGTCTATAGTGAGTTTTACATGTTTAATTGTAAAGCAGAAAAGAAGCAGCCAGAGCCATTTTCAGAGTCCCAGCTAGAGTGCTCTGGGATGTAGCCATTGTCCTCAAGAAGATACACCCTTTACTTCACTGTAGAAGAATTAACCACTTTGCTATTTTTTTCTTTATTTCATAGTTTTTAGTAATTTGGGAATGGAGACTTCTCTCTGTCTCCTGTTTGTTACAGCTGCTCACAGTAGAACAATATACAAGTCAAGTGAAAAAATTCATTTCTGTGGAAAAAAACCCCAAATTTGTGTTGTATTTTTTAAAGGTGACAAAGTACTATGAAAATGGGCTAGAAATAGGAAAATAAATTATTTTTTGACCTATTCATAGTCACTGAGAAAGACACTAGTTGTTCTGAATAAAGGCACATGAGAAATTTGTAAGAGCCAGCACTGGAGATGGAGGACCATGTTCAAACCACTGCAGTCCACAAGGAATCCTGTGCCTGAAATTCATTGCCATGGCCAGTACCATTACTATAACAACATTCCTGGGTATTCCTGTGTGTTGACTGCCATGTGAGGACTCAGAGAACATATTCGGAGATCAGATTCCCTGGGCGATGGCAGCTGTATGGTTTTGTGTGTACCTACAGGGTCTGTTATGTGTGGGGTGTTTTTAAGAGCTCCCGTACAGGTTAACAGTAAATACACCTGACTAAAACTGAGTCAGAGCAGATCCCAGCTGGTGTTGTAGCATGGTCTCTGCAAGCAGCAGCAATCGTGGCCCTGATCTGACAGAGGGCTGTGCAGCTCCTGTACTGTGGCTGTGTCAGCCTGCCAGGGACAAATGCATTTTATCACTTGGTACTGAATGAGGACTGCTGTCTGGCAGACCCTCACCTATCTGGTTCCAAAGCCATGCTAAGGAAGCTTTGGCTCTTGAGCCATATAAATATTGCTACCAGCAAGATTCAGTCCTCGCTATTGGTGGCCACATGTGTTTGGCAAGATTGGTGGGCCTGTGCAATCCAAACTTGGTTTGCTTCAGAACTCCCCATATGGGGAAGGATGCAGCACTTCTGACTCTCATTGATTTCCAACAAGCTAGCTGCAGATTCTTGTATTAAATGACACAGAGAGGCGAGAAACAATGTAAATGCAGGTCGAGTGAAACAGTTAAGTAACTCAGAGAAACCTCTTTTGAGATACTTATGGACACTATGGCTCACCTTTCTATTTTGATGCTGATATGGGGAGCATATTCAAAGCTCCATAGCAAATGTTTGCATTCTGTAAGTCCAGAAGGTCATAATTTTAAACTGTATTAATATGCATCTGAACATTTAACTGAGCTGGAAAACAAAAATACAGGAGGAAAACAATAAAATTACACAACATAGATAATGAGTAGAGCTGTAAAAATTTTAAATGGTTTTGGCTGTTTTCACCCAAAGGGCAGTGGTTCAATAACTTAAGTGGATTATTTTGGGCTCACAGAAAAGCTCAGTTCACTACTAAATACCAAGCTGCTGTTCTTAAAAATGTCAACAGGACTTAGCTGTCACAGAGGTGTTGAAAGAGACCTCTTCTTTGTTTTAGAATGATGCAAAATTTAATCCTAGTATTATAGAGTGTGTTGAATATTCTTGAATTTTGAAGTAAGAACCAAGGAATTTAAATTAGCGGAAAATCAAGAAAACTATATATGTGGGGCCCAAGGCATTAATTAAACACAATGTTAAAAGCTGTTTAAAAGAACAGGTACTGAGAAGTGCTTTGGGGCCAGGCAAGGGAGTGCCAAAGAGGTTCACACTAGGTAGTAGAGGCTGAAAAGTAAAGACTAAAGTCAATTAACTGCATGTACAAACAGCAAAGTTATTTCTTTTATCTCTCCTTGAGTGTTTCCCAAGAAAAGATGCTGATGCTTTCAATGATTCATGTCTTGGAGTGTACATCAGATGTGCAAGATTCAAGTAGGTCTTGGAAATTGTTTATCTTTAGGTTTGCACAGCCGTGAGAGTTTGTTGCTTGCACATAGAATTGGGATTATTGAAGTTCTAAGAGAAGCTGCAAAAAGGAAAGGGGGATGATACTTCAATTAGTTTCCTCAGAAACTTTGCCTTGAGGAAAACAAATCAATGATAGCCGGCTTTTTTCTTCATAGTCCAAAAATTCCAGTTCATTGTGGCATTCTAATAGCTCTGGAAATTCTCTATATAACAGGGCAGGTAAATAAACTGTTTTTCTTGTGGTGTATGACTGACTCAAGAGTTTGTGGTTGGGAAAAAAGGATGAGATGAGTCCTTCACAAAGCACCATCTCATATCTCGACTTTATTGATCCTTTTGTTGCTTTTAACACTTTCATGTTTAAAGAATGTAACTAAGCTGTCTAATATGCTAGAACTCCAGTTTCTTTTCTCCCATTCCTGGCAATATCCTACACTAAGCTGCTCCTAAATGTTCTTCTTCTTTTCCTCTCTACTAATTCTTTTTTTTTTTTTTTTTTCAGGTTCAGCCTAGCACAAGGCAGGCATATAGATATTGCAAAGAAAAAGCTGCAAAAATAGGTTGCAAGGAAAAGCAGGCAGCTGGCTTTAGAAGAAGGTTTCACATTTTTACGAATGATCTCTTTTATTGCATTATGATTTTTTTGATTGCTGTTTCTCTGAAGGGTTTAAAGAAAACTCAAATGGGAACTGTCATAATTTCCCCAGCAAAATGTCTCTTTGGAAAACCATTTTATCAAGCCTTGCTCATGACAAATAGAGTAAACTTTATGAATAAACAAATGCTCTGTATCCCATGCAGATATCAGTGCATATATTTTCATTCCAAATGTACTCTGCAGCTTTATGTAGCCTTACCCATGCATAGTTGTTGAAGTAACTAGACAACGGTCTGTGTTTCACAGTCAAGGAATTTTTTTCCCTCTTGGCTTCTGAGAGGATAATTTCACTGCTTCCTCCCAGTTTTTATGACTCAAAAGTCAAAACAATGTTTACAAGAAAAGATTAATTGTCTTTCTCTGTTTCTTTCTCCTTTCATTTCACAACTTCACCCCTGTCTCAAGATATACTCCAGGGCTGTTCACACCCTGGAGGCAAAAGCCTCCTGGTCTTCCATCTTATACTTAGACTCAAAAGACTCTTTTAACACAAATAAACACAACATTTTAAATCTATGTTGTTTTGCAGTCTATAAATTAAAAAGATGTGCTTATATAATAATTTCAAAAGCTATTACATAGGCTTTCAAACTTGGGAATCATTATGTCAGTTTGAATTAGTTAAAAATGCACCCAGTTTTAGTCTTGAATGGTTTTAGTGGTTGTCTGATGTTGTTCCTCTTTTGGTATTTGAGCTTTCTGTAATCATGCTTTTTTTTTTTTCCTTTTTTTTTTTTCCCCCCACACCTCTCTGAGATGTGCGTATTCTTAAAAAAATTAGAATAAAATTGAAAATTGTTGTTCTTGACTAAGACATGAATTCAGTGATTAGGTCTTTAACATAAGGGTTAGTTTACATCAGACTTGCAGAATTAGTATACTTTGTTTCTGGGGCCAAAGATGTATAAACATCTGAAGCTAGGGCTAGGGTCAAACCTTCTTATGCTAAGAATTACTGAGTAGCCTGGAAAACTCCCTGAAGTGGAACCTGAATTAGTCCTGATCCAGCAGAACCAAGGCCTCAGAAGAACCATGATTAAGTGAACAAATGAGGAAAATGGAATAAACCAATGATAGTCCTGCCTCTGCTAGCATTCAGCTGTACCTGAGAAAACTGGTTTTCTTACTGACAGGGGCCTGGGATAGCACTGATGCCCAGTACAAGGTACAGAATCTGCCTGAACTGGCTGCCTACCCTCAATGTGCAGGTGGTAATACACGCTGTTCTTGTGTGACAGCATTGCTCCTGGCAAGTGAATTATGAAAGCTGGTTCTAGTGAGAGAGACTGGTGGAGGTGGTAGCTTTGGCCTACTGAACTGTCAGAATTTGGTAAACAGAAAGATGGTAGCATAGAGGTGTCCTTGCCTTTGCACTCCTTTGCCTCTTTTGGACCTCTCAAGCTCATCTTGATCCGACCTAAAAACTGCAGGTTTTGACGATCCCAGAATGTAAAATCCAAGTGGTTTTTTAAATTTTACAAATCAGCTTTTACCATCTTAATGAGTGAAACAGAACCCTCAAATTTATATGCTTCTGTTCTTCAGGCTGTCTAAATTTAAATTTATTGTATCAAGTTCATTTCTAATAGAAACTGTAAGAGATGTGATCAAAAGTCTTTTTAAGTTCAGCTTTTGTCCACTGTCATTGATCTGCAAATTTTTCTATCAGAAGATGTTTGAAATGCTTTTCACATTGCCTGATTCCTGCCCGCCCCTTTGTGAAAGCCTATTTGATTAAAAAGCATCTCACAATTCATCAACGCTTCTGATCTTTTGGACTAGGTGCTGGTTAGTGTTTCTGGAATACATCCCTAAATGGGAGACTGAATGGTAAGATGTCTGACTTCTCCATTTAGCAGAGGTCAAAACAAAAAGCAATTTTTACTGTAACTAATAGCAAAGTGGTGTGCTTGAGATTCAAGAGAATAAAAAGGCTTCAAAATGTCTCTACTTCTGCCACCCCCTTCCTATGCTACAGAATTAAACATGCAGATAAGACCTTGCTTGGTGTATGTGTGTGGGTGAGTTCTGAAATCAACATGAAATCGTGGTGGATTAAATTTTTTGTACCAAGGATTTGGGTTCTTCTGCAGTATGATGAACAGCTGTTGTCACCTTGTTAAAGGAAGGGAGTCTCGTAAATGGTTTGGCTGTCTCACACAGTGTGACAGGCACAGATCCCGTTTCCACATGCACGCCTCTGCTGAAGCCAGTGAGTCTGAGCCATGCCCAGAACTAGGTGTAATGTTGATACACCTCCATGGCAGTTTAACAGAATGTGTGGCTGTAGCTGCATTTCTTTTGTACCCGAGCTAACTCATACCTGCTGAATTGTACCGTGCCATTGACTGGTGTAAGTGATGCTAACTGGCATCTGTCTGTTCCACAGGACACTGTGTGGGGTAGCCTTCAGACTACCACATGAATTGCATTGACAAACCAGTCCTTGAGAGGTAAAACTAGTGCTGTCTGGATAGCCAAAGGAAACAAAAGCACAAAAACTGTTTGGCAATAAAGCTGTATCCAGAAATAAAGAACACACACTTAAAAGCATTAGAACTAAGCACTGAAATTATTTCCTTAAGACTATATTAGATTCTTATTCCCACAATTCAGAGACTGAGTGTCATCCTTAAGGAAAGATGACCCAAAATGATTGGGGATGGTAATGCAGAATGAAATTCAGTGGCGGGTCTTTTTGAGGTATCAATAGCTAATAAGTTCAAATGCTGACTATAAAGAAGGCTTGATTTTTTTTTTTCTTATTTTCTGTTAATTGGTGGTACAAGCTTTTAGGAAAGTATCTGTTTGCCTCATTTTTAGAGTGCTGGTGCAATAAAGATCTCACTTGGACCTTTAGGTGTTAGTGTTAAGCACATTATACATGAGAGCATGAGGCCTCGCAACTGCAGCTTTAGTGTGTGGGACAAAAAGAGTTGCTAACTTCTCAGCAGTGCTTTGCATCATCTGCTTGTAAGCAATATAAGGACAAAAAAATGATGGAATTTTATGTTTTTCAGCTCAAAAACTCTGTGATGAAATACTGCTGAGCCTTTTTTCCCCCAGTTTTAGCTGACTTGCTGCATGAGCTTTTTTTCTATATCTCTAATGAATCTCATCATGTGTGTTTTGCAAAAGTTTTCATTGGCACTAGTATCAGAGGCCCTATCTTGGTTGTACCAGCTTGGTACAGTTATATTGTTAGGTTAGCAATAATAAATTTCTAGGCATGTGGGTGGCAACTATTCAAGGTTTTGTAGAAGCTGTGATGTTCTGTACCAATGTGCCTTCCTTATGGGCACATGGAGGTGACATTTCTGTCCAGATACTGGGAAGCTTTCTAAGGCTTTGTTCTAAGTAGGTGGTATAAGACACTACAGAAGAAGTATATAGTAGGTGTCTTTCTCATAAGTTAAAATTTTTAAGCAATTTAAAATTCTGTCTTAAAAAGCCCCTGTTTTTTCATCATCCTGTGTATTTGTTTCTTTTAAGTGTCTGTGTTACCACCCCCATCTCCTATGACTGACTGTCTTGCACATTATTTAATATGAACCCAGTCATCTTTATTTTTATGTTGCTTTTGCATTTATGCTGTATACGCGTACGTGACTATGCCTTTTTACTTCCTCTCCGGTAGATAATCTCTTGGATTTTCAAATGCACACAGATAAATAGTGAATGCAAAGGAATTAAGAAAGCTCCATACTACTGTACACATGAATGCCTCTGCTTGTTGAAAATAAATCTCGGAGGAATAAAAGTCACTGTTCCCTCACAGTTTTCCCATGAAAAATTCTGTGCATTGGAGAAGAATATACTTATTTTTGCACTACGTTAAAAGCAACAGCTTGCTACTCTTTTTGCAGGTGAAACACAGGGCAAATTACTGCGTGTGGGTCTGCTAAAGTCAACTACTCTGTGGGCTCAAAAGCTCCCTGTATTCGACTGTTTCTCTGATTTAATGCTGGCAGAGTCCTCTCTGAATGCGTAATGTAGAATTTAGTCTGGACCTAGTCACCAGTTTGCAGTTTGCCCTTTATGTTATACAGCTGTCAAATCTTCTGTGCTAGATTGATTTCTCCCTACACCAAAAGACCAGCAATGAGACCAAGTGCCAGTCAGTTTTCTCAATTAGGTTCCTTTTAAATGCTTGCTTGCACTCCTTACATACAGTGTCATTTGAAGCTGGATCTTGCACCTGGTGAGGTGGAGCTGCCATTTTTAAAGGCTCATTTTTGCATTATTTTCTATTTGAACATTTGTTTTTTAATGGTATCCTCTTTTTCTAAAGCCATGTCAAAATGCTGAAACAGAGTATCAGTAGGCTGTAAAGTCATGAAAGGAATTAAGAAATAGACAGCTTGTTCCAGAATCATTTAAATGGTTGTGTTGCTGCTCTTCTGACATTATCCTGTCTGAGGGTGGCAGGACAGTGCATAGCACCTTCCATTATGTTTCATGGATCTAGGAATTATGGAAATTAAATCTATGATTAAGAATTAAAGGGTAACATTGACATAATAGACATGTCTCCATTCTTTCCAGGAAGACCTCTGTTAGCACAAGAAGCACTGGCACTTATAGAGCCCCACTGGTCCCCTGTGCAAAGCCTTTGTGTTACCTTAAGAGAATAAAAAGCATACATGTTCAGGCAGCTAAGACTTTTGTTTAGTGTTGCTCTACACTTTGCTATTTGACATGATCACTCTCTCTCCCATTCATAATTTATTTTCAGAGGATTTTAGTGACCTTGAACATGAGATGAAATGTTACTTCCTCTGGGATCTGTACCTGAGATGTGTTGACTTTTAAAGGAAATCTTTACTCAGAGAATTCCCTGACAATCTTAATGTCATCATATTAAAAAAAAAAAAAAAACAAACCAAAAATACTCACTTTAAAAAAAATTTTTTTTAATTTTTTTTCATGCAGCACACTTCTTGGGATTTTTTCCATTGTTGTTCTGCTTCCTTTCTTGGTTTTAAGCTGGGATGACAAAGCTGAGAAGAAAAAAGCAGAAGTATTCTGCCTGGCATGTGCCTGTGTCAGTCCCTCTGTAACACTGCTTCCAAACACCACAAGCAAAAAAGTTTGCTCTTCCCATTTCCAGCTTTTTGATTAAGCCCACCAATTACTGATTCAGAACATGCCTGAACAAATGGAATAATTTTATATACAAATGAATCAAGAACTATATCCATGGTATTTATTTCCCCTATTTAGATCTGCTCATCAAAAAGCAGAAATGTCTCCCCCTGACGTTAATTTACTAAGATAACGTTCCATAAGCTTCTGTTAGTGACTCTGCTTTCCAGAGAAAGAGCAGTGCCTGGACATACACAAAAGCTACTGTAGATAGAGGGTCAAAATGCAGCCAGATCAGCAAAGATCTACAGTTGCAGTGAAAAGAGCAAACATGAGTCTTCTCACTTTCTCCTGTGTGCTAAAATGAGGAAAAAAGCATCCTGTTATTGCCATAGCTGTCAAAGGCAAAGAAGCAGCAGACAGATGCTTTCCCTTCAGGTTTGGTGGTACCCAAAGTTGCCCTACAGCTCCCAAGAAAGCTGCTGTGTTACATTAATATGGCCGATATTTCACCCGCAGAATGGAGACTAGAAATCTTTTGAGGAACTTCCCTTTCACAATATTTCTCCCTAGTTTTCCTTCACAGGCTGTCTGTAGTATTCTGTTTGCCCAGGCAAACCTGATATTTAGCAGCAGTGCGCTTGGTCTCAGTGTCAGTTCTGTGGCCTGTGGACCCTAATTTATCCTTTTGAATTACTTTTGTAATATGCTGTTATAATTCTAAAACCAATAAAATGACAATGCATTTTATGTTCCTGCAGTGACCCGACTTAAATTCCCCATGGTTCTGACATAAGATAACAAGCTTCTAAGGTCTGCTTGTGATGTCTTTACATCACAAGGGTGAACGACAAGTTCTTCACTTTCTTTTCAATATATACATTTTCATATGATTTTAAATAGAGATGAATTAAGGTTCTCGTTAGAAGTACACCAGGGAGGATTTTTTTACACTGGCTGGTGTAAATAGATTTTTTGTACCAGACCATAAAAGAAGCTCTCCATTCCCATCATTAGAAGGTTCTGTAACTTAACTGGATAGTTTCTCCAGGCGTGACTCTCGTTCCTTTCCTAGAATTTGATAAAAAAATTGTTCTTTCTTTCCTATATTCCACAGCTGTGATCAGCTGGAAGTAACCTGGGAATCTCTCTCCTAAGCTCACCCTCACCACAAATGTTTCTCTCTCCTTCACTGCACTCACCTGTGCTCTTTTCAGTGTGTAGGGTGATGACAACTGGTCCCTGCTGGTATCCTAGCTGGTTGTCTGTCCAGAAAAAAAAACATATAAATGGTAGAAAGGCCATGTCTTTTCTTCAGAAGATTTTCATGTCCATGAGTTTGATTATTTCTGAATTCTAGCTTGCCATCAAAATTAGCTGGAATTGCTGTAGTACTAGTGGGACACTGGCAGATATGAACCTAAAGCCTAATCTTACCTCAGAAATTAAAGCTCAAATGCTTTTTTGCATGACGGTACGAATTTTTGTTGCTTATTTTTAAAATTGGTTTTGTACTGTATGCATACATCTGTATACTTGTTAGTACTTTTTTGTACTATTCCATGGATGTAACAAGTGATGCTATAGGCCTGATAAGCTGTTGATATAGATCATTGACCCTTATTTCTAGTGACTTATGTAGAAGCAAAAAAGTTAATGTCATGTTTTTATTTTTCTGTACAGTGGCCTAATAATATCAAGTTATGAAGTTCACGAACATTGATTCTTTTGGTATTAAAAAAAACCCCAAAAGCAAGCAATTTCTTGCTTTTCAGGTCTCTAGCAATCATTCTAGTGCAATAACAACCACTACTTTTTTTTTTTTAACTGGAATTCTGATTCTTAAGACAGTGCTTTCTCTTTTCCATTCATCCCTATGTTACTAAAACACTAATGCAAATTGTGTTTATTAGTTTAAAACCAGCAGAACTTTTTCTACAGTTTACTTGGAAGTACAATGCAAAAGATGCAGCTGGAGCTTCTCACAGCGTAAGAACACAGAGCAATTTCTTGTAGTGTAGGATAAGAACTATACACAAGACAGTACCTTTTTAAAGGGACATTGCCCATTTTTCTGTAATCCCTGATCTTACCTTCTGAGATTCAAAGGTGGTCAGTCATGGGTGAGAAAAGCAGCCATCTTGTCCAGTTTTCTTTTTGTAAAGCATTGCCTAATGTGCTCGCAGAGTAATGAAAGCACTTCATCACCAGATGGCAATGTTGCATGAGCCTAACCCCTGCACCTCCTCACAGGGGGGCAGCAGGGCCGGTGGAAGGAAGTGGTGCAATTTGTTTGGGAGAATGAGCAGCCATATTGTCAAAACTCTTTTATCTCCTTTAAAAGTACCTACAATGGAGGTCAAAAAGGATAATATTCCGCTTCGTCAAGTGCAAAGAAAATCTGGAAGGAAGTTCATATGAAATTCAGCTGAAGTAAAAATATCAAGGACACCTTTCTTAAAGAAATACATGCTTTCCCTTCTTCGTCCCTTTTTTTTTTTTTGGTTTTTTTTTGCAATTGCTCTTTATAATAATTAACACCCAGAGACATTTCCAAGGTTACACTAACTTTACACAAGAATACTGCCAGTGACAGTTCCCAGAAAGGAACTGTGAGAAGTATTTTTTTTTTGTATGAATGGTTCCCAAGGCTGTGAAATTACAGTTTTTCCTAATTTTAAGGTGTCAGGTGACTGTATCTGTTGTGGCATGCATAGTTTTAGTAAGCTTTTTTTCTTACTTCTGAAATGACTTTCTAATGTAACTCTGCCTACCCAGCATTTTCCCCAAAAATTTTATTTGAGCAGAAATCATATTGTCAGGACATACTTTGCATTGAATGTTCCGTTGTGTGATTCCAAAAGACTGCTCACTTATTCTGCTTAAGGTATACATCATAATGAATTTACTCTTAAGATTATGGTCAAATGCCCTACTTCTAAAATTGTAATAATTAAAGTGGAAATTTAATTTATTGAAATAGGAGAACATATTTTAGACAAAATCTAATTGGAAACACAAATATAAAATTCAAGGTTTTCTTAGTAAGAAACACAAATTGATAGAGGCACATTTAATTGAACTGTACTTGCAAATGCACAAAATGTTCCTTTGTCTTTCCAGTAACCTTAAACTATGTCCATCCCATAGATGTAGCTGGAATACTCATAGTATTATTAAACTGTCTCATGTCCGTTTTAGCTATTTCTGAGTTGAAGAAACCCTGAAGAATATGCTTAAATTCATGATTGTGTAGATCACTGATTAATAAACTGAATAGAGTGTATTACTTTCTTGAAGTAAGTAGTAAGGGGTTTTGGCCCAATCAGTTCTGTCTTGGCCAAGATACTGACAATAGGGGTCTTGTTGCCCTTGGGTATGCCTTTAATATAGCAGGTAATTCTGCCCATAGTTTTCCTATATTGACTCCAGAGGAAAACTAGGATGATTTAGTGGCTTCATTAAGCACTTAGACAGACAGAATGCATCTGGGCCTAAAGCTGCACCATAAAATTAGCTATCCTTGTTCTACGGTGTTTTCCTCCTTCTCCTTCTGTGGAAGGCAGGAAAAGAGCAGAGGCTGGTTATCAGCCATATTTCCAGTGGTCCCTCACTGATAGTTTGGGGCGCCACCAGTGATGGATGTGTCTGTACCTTGAACTTCACGTTTATCACCCAGGGTGAAACCCTAAGACAAGGTTGGTAAGCAAATTGTTGGACACGATGCAGTAGCGGTGAAGTCCCCTTGCAGTGGTTCCCTTGCTTTGTTGTTCTCGAGCAGGTCTTTTCTGATGGATGCTGGTCGGATTGTCCTGGTTTTGCATCCTCTACCAGGTGCCAGTGAATTTAGCCATATCTCTGCTGGTTTCTGCTTGCCTGGAAGCACAGTGTCCTTTGCAAGGTTTCCTTCTATCACAGAGGCAACCTTTTCACTGCCATGTCTGTCTGTACATCTTTAAGGGTCGATTGGCAGCACCTGACGTCATTCAGCCTAGAGAAGGAGGACTGAGATACTGGGAAACCTGATGTCAGATGAGATGCTTGGGAGAATACAAGTTACAGCTATGCCCAGAATGAGGGCTCGAGTGTGTATGGACTGCTTCAATTACACATCACACACATCACATCAGGAGTGTTGTGACTCGAGTGTTATTCTCCTTCTGTTACACTCTTGGTGAGGAAGTTCTTTAGAGAGCAAAATGTCATTGCAACTGTAGTTCGACGTCTTGTTGTAAAATGTTTTTTTTATGTGTTGGAGCTGAATAAGCACTGCATGTGTGCAAACATGGCAAGATATTCCATTACTCGTGTTGCTCACTCAGGCTGAGTCACTTATCCAGACCACTGTACAGTAAGATGTCAAATTATTGTCACCTTGACAACACTTTTCCTTCTAATTTCACACTGGTAATTTTGATAGAACAAGAAGGGCTACATGTGAAGATTGCAACTTTTAAAGCAGATTTGGAATGACAGGATTAATTATAGCATTATTGTCTAATGGGTAGAAATTAAAATCTCTGCAATTTCAGGGTCCAGCAAAATTGCTTCTTTTTTGAGATATGGATATCAGACTTGAAGTGGATTTCACACAATCTCCTCTAGATATCTAAATTAAAATCTGCTTCAAGGAAAACCCTTGTGGAGGTCTGTGAGCCCTTGGCACAAGAGCCATCTGCACTCCCTTGGAGGAGAGAGGCCTGAGGCCAAGACGATCTTCCCCAGAGATGAGCAACCTTCCTCTGGGTCATGGTGAGAAACTGAACCACCCCCAGCATGCCTTGTTTCTATATGGTAATAGCCTGTACCCAGTTGGCCACTTGGTTTCTACCCCACCCCCTGCCTTTCCCATAAAAGCCCCCTGTTTGTGCCCCTTAGAGGGAGTTCTTGTCCCTGGCCTCCCCTTCTCAGAGGCTGCTGGACAATAAAATCTACCCCTGTGGAACTGCTATACGAGGCTCCTGTATCTCTATCCCAAGTTTGCCTTGGGTGATTTCACAAAGAGCTGAATCACAAGAGCTGGCATCACTTATAGCAGAGAAGTTGCTACACTTGCTGAAATCACCTGCTGCCCAGGGAAGCCTGCTGTCGCCTCTCAAAGAGCTGTTTCCTGCAGAACACTCTTTCTAGGAGGTCGTGGAACACTGGGTTTTCCACTCTTGGCTCCCCTGAATAGCAGCAAACTCTTAATCAGCAATCATCAGTAGAATTACTATCACAATGCACTCTTTTTTTTTTTTTCTTTTTTTTTTTTTCCTAAGGAAGTTTCAAGCCTTGTATTTCATTTTTTTTTCCTGGAAGGAAAATAAAAAGTGACATAGTAAGAACAAAGGAATATTTTCCCTTCCTGAAAGACTCAATGATACAGATTTAAAATCTCAAGTGGGGGAAACATTCTACTCCCTAATCCTGTAGGCTCTACCACATTATGTATTTTTTTTCCCCACTGATAAATTAATTCCTACTGACATTTTTATCAAGATTTACCTTGCTCAGTTTGAACTTCATGGAGTCAATCATCTGTATTTGGATTTGTTTTTTTTTTTAAACAAGTTTTGAAGTGTCTTTGGCCATAATTAATAATAGACTTCTCATAAAAATAGATCCCAGCTTCCCTGGGATGTAAAATGATTTAAAAATATAATTAATTTTTTTAAAGAAAAAGAGTTAATTTCACAAGGAAACATTTTAAACTCTGAACAATGACATGAACTAATTTAATTTACTGTCACAAAACTGATGGAAAAGTCATGATTACTATTTGTTGTGTGATGCTAATGAAACCCATTCTCAGTTGGGAAGCATCCTGTATTGTCAAAATAAAAAAAAAAGAAAGGGCTGATGTAATGATCTAGAAGATATGGGTAATTTACCTGTTCTTTTCCGAGCAAATTGCTCTGTACTGACAGAGCAATTCCAGCTGGAATTGGAAAACTCTCCTGCGTGGTACTCTTGAGTTATGAGCTGGTGGTATTTGTAGGCCTGGTGACCAGAGTGGGTGGCCTGGCTAACTTCACTCATCTCTTACCTGTCTGTAGGAGCTGTTACTAACAGACCATAGACATGATGACAATCCACACAGAGATCATGAAAACCTTGCACAGCACTTCTTCCTCAATGTCCCAGGAGTCCAGTGAGCATTTGCCCTTAATTGGTACTTCCTCCTACAGTTCAGAGGTGTAATTTCAGTCAAGCTGCACTTACTGAAAAGAGCACCTAAAGAAAATCCTAAAATCCTACATTTTTAATTACTTTTCTGCCCCATTTTTATAAGGAATTGCTTACAGGTCACATGGAGGTGGGTGGACATTCCCCAGTTTGGGTTGCATCACAAAGCTTACCTGTTGGTCTCTGTTTTTCATTCTGTGGTTTGCGTTGAGCTCTCTTGCCAATAAGGAAACTGGGAAAGTGAAGGGCAATTTTAGTTTAAGAAAAGTAGAACAAAATTTGGCTCTTGACAAACTGGCAGTGAAAGAGAAACTTGCAGGTTTGATTTGTTTCCCATCAACATGAGAAGATATGTCATGCAAATTATAGGCTGTGATAAGAGTGTCTGCCAATTCTAAAACCTGTTTTGAGAATAAAGAAGAGTTTTATTTACCTGAGACTTTTTTTGCAATGTGCTGCAGCTACCAAGATAATTCCTTTGAGATAAAAAGTTTAAGAACCCTGGTTTTTGAGAATTCATGTTTACAGCCCCTTTGAAAATTTTGAGTTACATTTCTAGAAAGTAGCAACTGTCCCATTCAAAGAGCATGGAAGTTCCTTAGAGGTTAGACACTATCTCTTACTCCATTTCAGAGTCTGAGAGGCTTCAATCCCTACTCTTGTCTTCCCCTAGAATTCTCTAGGGTACATGCCACTGCCCATTACATCTTTTAATTAATGCAGTAATTACTAACATGGAGTTTGATACCAATTCAGTCAGTTTATGCTGGGAAACCAGATGTTCTGTATTTCTTGAAAACATAGTGTTGGGGTTTTAGTTTAGTCTTAGTTTTTTTTCCTGTTAAAGGAATTTTCTCCCATATGCATGTTGCTAGGGGACAAATAGCTGTACTTAAGAAAGACAAAAAGGGGAGTGGGGCGGGCCTGGCTACTCCTTTGTCTACACCTGGGTGTGGGGTCAGTTCGCTCTGAGCGTCCGGAGAGAGAAGCTGCAGAGAAAGGAGCTGCTGCTTCTTTCTTTTTGGCCGTTCTTTCTTCCTGCTGGAAACAACGCCGGGACCCCAAAAGCCGCTTTCCCTGCCCTGCTGGAGACCGGGCTGTGGCTGCCCTGCCCCGCTGCTGCTTCGAGCTTTCGCTACGCTGTAGCCCTGCTCGCCCTGCCTGCCTGGGCCTCCGTGGGGTTCTCCCATCTGGATACATCTCGCCTGCCACCCGGGATTTGCGTCCGTCCCTGCCGTTCCAGCCTGCTGTTCTAGCCTGCCGTTTCAGCCTGCTGTTCCTGAGAGCCCGTGATCAGCTGCCCAGGGGTTTGTGAAGCCTTTGTCCATCCCTTCCCGGGATCCCAGGGCACCAGAGCCGCGGGTTTCCCGAGCTCGCTCCGGAGCGCCCCCTGCAGCCGCGGGGGAACCATCGCACCTGCCCCGCTCACCGGGAGCCGCCAGCGCCCCTGCCGGCTGCGAGCGGAACTGCACCCGAGGGGAAAGGGCCCGACAGCCGAGAAGGCTGGGACTGGGTTTGTGATTGCTGTTACTGCCAGGGTTGTTGCTGTTTTGTTTGACTGGTTATATACATATATATATATAGTAAAGAACTGTTATTCCTATTTCCCACATCTTCGCCTAAAGGCTCTTGATTTCAAAATATAATAACTTGGAAGGAAAAGGGGTTATATCTGCCACTTCAAGGGGGGCCTCTGCCTTCCTTAGCAGACACCTGTCTTTCAAAACCGAGACACATAGATAAGACCAGTTTTGCTCCCTGTATTAATTGTGCAAGGTCCAGATGAAGCTCACATGTCCATTCCTCAGCACAGGCAGTTATACCTGATATTAATTGCCACCAGGTCCTTTACAGGGCATGCCTTCTACCCCTGTTTATCTTTGTCAACTCCACCATGGAGTTCTTCCATTCAGGCTGGCTGCTGCTACTGCTCTAAGTTAGACACCATCCTGATTCTTTTAACAGAGAAACCAGTTACCAATACAAATAGTAGCACATAAATATAGAATAAGGTATTCAGTGTTTTTAAAAAACAAAAGAGGTTTATTTTCCTTTTCCTTCATAGGCATTCTAGGGGTAAAATCTTGGGCTGGGGAGAAGGAATGAAGCACAAAGAGCAATACATAAAACAGCTCATAAGGCTTCTGAAAACACTCTCTTAAAACTTAATAGTCTAGTTTTGATGGTACACACATGAGCCGGATTTTGTCACAGAACTATTCCTGTGCTTCCTCGGACAAAGATTTCTTTTCCTGTCATCTGTAACATCTGTTACTGCTTGTTCTTGAAAGTGTACTGGTTTCAAAAATTTTATGGGAAAAAGCAAACCTTTTGGTTTTAAAATTTTTCAGCTACTGAGCCTGTGTTGTTCAGGTGTTGTTTGGCCCAACACAATGTGTAAATCAGGTTAAAAGAGGAATTCAGGAAAAACAGACTTCATGCAAGAGTCATAGGTACCAATCTAGAACTGTAGGTTTCTTAAGATAATGTAGAAAGGGATATGCTAAGAGGTTACTGATGTTCAATTGTCGCGGGAAACATTGATATGTTTGGGTTTTAGTTAAATCTGTGATATAGTAACATTCATAGTAAACAATTCTTGTATGCTCCTCTGGAACTGTCAGAGAAGAGGAGATTTTATAATTTCAACTAGGACGCAAACATTTTACAGCACCCAGTCTTCTCTGAGGCAGTTTGCTTCTTGTTCTTATTCTTCATTGTCATCACTGTCATCTTAATCAAATACTTTGATCATTTCAGCAGTGCAGATGTTGACATCTGTCCTGTGCTTTAGGGACTCTGAAATGCCATGAGATGTTGGTTCATTTGGTAAGAGACTCTTGTGTCGTTTAGGGTAATCATATCCAGTACTTGATGTTTTCATCTGTGTTTCCTGCAGTCTCAACTGCTTTTCATGTGAGTGTCTTGGTTTCTTCCTGAACTGCTGGTTTGTGGAGTGCCTATCACTTACCCCTCCTGTCACTGGGACCTGGGTAGTGCTATCAGCTCTGTTGGTGCATAGCTGCCAGTTTTTGATGAAGTGGAGTTTCCTTGTTGTCTGCATATCAGAAGAATAGTACTTAGGTACTCATCTGCTCACTACTTGAGTTCTTCAGCATCCTGTCTGAAAACTGATGAATGTACAGTAATTAATTGCTTGGTATCCAGTCTTAAGAGCAACAGCTGGGCATCTAGTGAAAAAATGGACAAAGAAGGCTAAAGAGCATCAGAAAAGAATTGTTCAGATTTCTGTGTCAGGTTCCTGGCTACTCTATTACACCATATCCAAGGATCTCAGAAACCTGCCACTTCAAAGAAGGCTTAACAAGTCATGAAATAGGCAACTATGGAACGATCAAATCAAAGAGATGATTATTCTCAGATATTACTGAATTTAGTAAAAAATAAAAGAGCTTCTAGAACACCTTCTCATAACTGAATAGAGAACTAAGCTTCAATGTTTACTTATATTTACTTGGAAGATAAACAGAAACATTTCTTTAATTTCTCCAGCCCTGGTTTAAAAAAGGAAGCGCAAACCCCTCACCCCTTACACCCAAAGTAATTTGAACTCAGATGTTTGAGTAACATTGATACACTGGCATTTTTCAAAGATAAGTATAAAACTTCTTGCAGCGATACTTATGGGCTACTGGACAAGAATGGATTTACCTAAATATAAGGGGAAACCACCTCTGCACTTTGACCTACTACTTGAGTG
Organism: Corvus kubaryi; assembly: GCF_017639235.1. Taxonomy (NCBI): domain Eukaryota; kingdom Metazoa; phylum Chordata; class Aves; order Passeriformes; family Corvidae; genus Corvus; species Corvus kubaryi. The sequence continues at coordinate 147,151 of NW_024582075.1, forward strand.
AAGATCAAGAAGCAGGATGTAAGAAGAAACAGTGGGTGATCATAAATCTTCAGATAAGACAGCAAAATGAAGTAAATTCATTCACAAAAGCTAATAAAAGTAAAAAATAAAATCTTGCATGTCAGCATATTAGTGAAACGATGTGGGTTATAAACAGGAGAAGCTGCAAATCTTAGTACACATTTAGAAACATTGTTTAATTTGTATAATGGGTTTTGTGGCATTGCTCATTACTGGAATGCTAGTATTACTGTGTATATTCTGCTCAGGCAAAAAAAAGTGTGATCTTGAACATGAAGAAGGCAATATGCCTGCCCTGAATACATGACAAACAAAATGTAGAAAGCACCATGTGAAAAACATGTGTTCAATGGAAGATCATAACAAATCCAAGTGAAGACCCAGGCTGTCCCACAGAATACAGGAACTGACAGGTGAAATATTTATTTTGCTAAAGAACAAGTAGAGAGGGAAATCAAAGATGAAACTGTCTGAGGTTTTGAACTGAAAATGACTGAAACTGAAATAAGATTTTGTGATCTTTGGGAAGAGAAGAAGAAGAAAGCAAAAAAAAGATGATGAACTTCCAGAAAACAGATTTCAATTAGCTCTCAGAATTGTTACTTAAGGTCACACAGGATGAAAACTGGATAGAATAGGACAGCTAGGTCGAGTAAATAAGCCGAAGCCATGGCAGCTTTACTGACTTCAAGGAGTGACTAAACACAAAATGCAAACTTGATTTTCTAGTCGATAGTCTGATGGAAAAGATGTATAATGTGAATATGTAGTAACAAAGTTGGAAGGTCAAGGTATGAAATGAGGTTAAGTAGCAGAAAATGTCAAAGGTAAAAGGAAAGCATTTAAAAGTGAGTTAATGATAAGTTCCACAAAACTATTACTGGCAAAAGGAAATTGAAGGGAAAAGGAAACCCTTTCCCTTCCCAAACCATCACATGATATACAAGCCTTGTTACATTTAGTCTTCACAAAAAGGTCAGTCAGAAGCACATGGCTAACAAGATGCCAATGACAAAGGTTTCAGGCTGAACTCTGGAAAAGACAGATAAGAGACCACTTAGATGAATTAGATATTTTCAAATTGTCTGGTCAGATAAACTTCATAATAGTATGCTTAGTGACGTGGTCTAAGCAATTTCAGAATGGTTGGAAGTTGCCTGTGATAAGCAATGGAAGACTGCTGTGCAACAGAAGTGCTAGAAAAATGGCAAGCGTAGTGCCTGCTACTAAGTTTTATGTAGAAACAGGAGAGCCAGGAAACATGGACTAATGAGCTAGTTCAGTTCCAAGACTGAGCTTTCGAAAAATAACAAGGAACAGAGTAATAACTAGCCTGGATTTATTGAGAACAAAATAAGTCAAAACAAGTTATAACAAGGTGAAAAGATGCTTGGATAGGGGAGATACAATAAACGCCACCTGCTTTTGACACCAGTTAATACAGTAGCCTGAAAGGGTAAAAAATGAAACACTGTCTCAATTGAAAATATTACAGAGGTAAGTTGCAGCATTTAGAGAATCTGTCACCACAAATTACCTGTTGAAATGGATATACGCATCTTTTGTGGTTCCATAAGGGGTCTAAGGATCTTCAGATTTTAATGGAAATTAAAAACTATTCTTTACATTTGGAGATGACTAACTGTAGGAGAAAAAATATTATGGTCTGGGGAAAAATTAAGATGAAACCTAAGAGAGGACAAGCTACAATGTTGACAGAGGAACTCCACAAGTACAGCGTGGGTGCTGTTAAGGGAAATTTAGTTATTATCTCATACAAGAGAATCATGAATGGGTAACAATATTGCTTCCTGAGTAGCATGTGTCATCTCCTACCAGAAGAACATGTGGGTTTGGGCATGTAAGGAGAATCAGATATAAATTGAGGTGAATCCAGAAAAGGACAGTGAGTGAGCAAATGTGACCTGCAAGAAAGAACTGAAAGTTCTGTAAATGTTTATCTTCAAGAAAAGGTTAGAAAAACACAGAGAGCCAATTATTGATACAATTAGAAAGGAGTGCTTGCTAAAGGGAAAAGAATGACATGTTCTCCCTTCCATGGAGAGGAGAGTGCTAATTAGCTCAGATTGCAAGAAGGAAAAAAGGTCAATGTAGAAATCAGCAAAAAACCTTTCCAATGGGAAGGCCACTGAAACACTGGAGTACATGACTCGGGTGTTATTATGGATTTTGATATTAAAGATCTGGTGATATATATGTTCCTTTTGATAGATGCATTACCTGGTATATTTGATCCACAGAAGAATGAATGAAACCTTCTTCACTCTGCTTTTTAAAAAAATTTTCTGCAAAACAGCCTGTATACCTACCATGCAATACAAGTGACTGATAATTTAAACTGGATTTTGGGTAGAATAGTGACCACTTTTGAGCATTTAATTGATTTTTCTTGAAATTTCATCCTAAATAAAAAGGATTCTGTGGAACCAGAATTACCTTATGTAAGTTTGTCTTTCATTTGAAAACGTTTCACAAATGTTTAAAGATTTTTTTTTAAATCCACAAAGCAAGAAAGCAACCTAAATAGAGGTGCAGCAAGCAAAACTTAAAATGGATAGAAAAATCAAGAAATAGTTGATCATAATTCCACAGGGCTCAATTTTATGGCCAGTGCTTGTTAGTATTTTTATAAGTTATCTGGATGCCGGAGTAAAATTTACATTAAGTTAGTTTGACAACGATTCTGAATTAGGAGGAACTGTGGACTTCCTTGATGATAGAGGGGAACTTGCAGAGAGAAGGGTTCTGGCCCAAAGAGTGGTCAGTCACTGGAACAGTCTACCCAGGGAATTGGTCAGAGGTCTGACAGAGTTCAAGCAGCATCTGGACGATCTTCCTATGGTTTAATTTTGTATAGCCCCATGAAGAGCAAGGAGCTGGACTTGCTGACCCTAATGGGTCTATTCCAACTTGAGATATTTTGAGATGCTATAATCCAGTATAAAAAAACATTGAGAGAGTGTAAAGTATGTTGTATGAACCGTTCTGAGAGTAGGAAACAAAAAGCATTAACTACTACCAACAGCAACCTACATATGTGTGGATACTAAAAGGCTAGGAGCAGAGGAATTTTCCAGCTTTCTGCAGCATCCTGTGAAGTTTTCCTTTCTCATGCAAGCTAGCTGAAAACAGTTTGAGGGTTTTGTAAACCAAGACTTTATCTAACACCTGCTAAATTGTTTTCCAGTTTTGTTATGGTACATTGGAAGGTTATTTTGAAATGGGTATTGTGGAGTCTCAGCCAATCATTCTGGGGGTGGTTGATCAAGGGACCAATAATGTCATGCTGCTCTTGTGAACCAAGTTATATAAATGGATTTATAATTAATTAAATAAGCCCATTTTCTCCTGGATTTGAATTCTGTGTCGTTCTTCTCGCTGTCCTCGGTACAACAGCAACACATATGCAATTGAGACTATATTGGGCCAGGTGCTACTCCAGAAAATGTAAGGAAAATGGCAAAGGTAGGAATGTTTTCTGGTGCTATAAGGACTCCCTGTTTGAAACTTGATGGTAGATAGTCCACACTTTGTTTTCCTGCAGCTGAATTTAGTCTTAATTAAAATTTTTTGTTTAATATAAAAGTCTATAACTATGACATGTAGGGCTTACCCAAGGAAATCAAAATAGAGCTTGAAGACAACACACCTACATATTGAGATAATATGAAACTTAACAGCAATTTGCTGTTAAATTATATTGATTTCTGCTATACTTGAATTAAAAAAAATATATCCAGTGCTGCTAACCTTTTATTCACGTTAATTACAAAGACTGTAGAGTCACACATTCTGTGATCTGCAGACTAACATTGGTGTAGAGTCTGGAAATTTTGAAGACCAGTCCTGGAGCTTACAAGCAGTCCCACTAAATATAATGAATTTTCATGCTGTCTAAGAACCACAGTCTCTGGTGTATTTAACTTGTACTTAGTTTATTTTATTACATTTTATAACTTTAAGGTTTTAATCTATAGCTAGTAATTTTAATGCTGCAATTATCTGAATGTACATTCTTGACATGACTTCACAAAGCTACTGTAATGCTGTATAGATCTAGAAAAAAGAGAAAATCAAAATTGCAGCAAGCAAAAAATTGTATAATTTCTATCTCGGAGATAAATAGGAGCCCTGCGTGCCATCCTGATGATGTTGATAGCTTGGCATTTTGAGAAAAAAAAATGGGGCTTTTATCTGTTAATTTTTAGCATGGATATAAAACATTTGTACTTCAGATTCTTTCTCCTTAAGGTAGTCAGGGTCTGTAAAACACCTGCAGACAACAGGTTGAAAATTGCTGGGTGTTGGACTACTACCTCTTAGTGATCTTCCATGGAGGGAGTGATGAAGTGGTAGCACATAGTCTGAGGGTAACCAAAAACCACTTCAGGGTCTTGGAGGAGTGGGTAAGGGATTCTGGGGCACAAGTTACATTCTCTGTGGGGAATCACAAAAGGTGGAAAGGATTTTAGGTGTGAGAAATAGAAGTAGGCATCCGGAAATAAAACGAGGGATTTAGAATTCAGCTTTGCCTGGGAAAATTAGAAGAAGATACAATTATAAGCAGCAAGGACATTGAAAGACAATAGTTAGTTCTTAGGCTTGGCCTAGATAGATGTTGCAGTTGCAAAAAGTGTATTTAGTTAAAGAGATAAGTTTAAGTTTAATAATGGGGCGTTGTATGTTATTATACAAGGCATAACAAGTGACTATTGTGTACAATAGATGTATGTTTGCTATTATAGATAGGTTAAGACAGATATCTGTAACTTTTAGAAGCACACTACTGGCCAAAAAGCTTTTAAGAATGCTTTGCAACCGGGAAATTGGGGGATGTCTCTGTGACAGCGTGAGCTCTGTGCCAGCTTTGTCTCAACTCTGTATGTGAGACTGATAAACTAATAAAAGCTCCTGGAATGCTTGTCCGAGCTTGTCCTCTATTCTTCCAGTTGAAGACGGCAACACTGGAAGAAGCAGACAGATTGAGTCTATTGATATATGGCTCCATGGCTGGTGTCACTGCAAAAATTTTGGGTTCTTTGACAATGGAAAGGCTTACACAGCACCAGACATGCTGGCATCAGATGGGTCTCACCTTTTTCAGTGAGAGAGAAGCATTTTTTCTTGGGAACTAGAGTGTCTCACTTGCAGAGGTAGATGTGTTGGGATAGAGGGACAGTATCAGACTTGTCCCTGGCCAGCTGTGGGATGAGAAACAAAGGTTAGAGGGACAGGGTGCTAGCAAGGGCTCTGTGCTGCTGACTCTGAAGTCACAGGGTGCTGACCACACTTGGACACACTTGCAGTGTTATGGAGATGAGCCAGGGACTCCTGAGGTAACAGGAGCCAACAGGGAAACACCAAAGAATGATCTGACAGGAATTAAATGGTGTTTCTGTAGGAAGACACCATGCCCAGTGGCCCAGCTGAAGTGTCTGTACAGCACTGCATGCAGTGTTGGGAGCAAACAGGAGGAGCTGGAAGCCACCATGCTGCTTGACAGCGATGTCCTAGCTGCCATTATGTCCTGGTGGGATGAATCCCCTGACTGGAGTGCAGCTATTGATGGCTAGAGGCTGTTCAGGAGGGACAGGGGAGAGAGAAGGAGGCGTTGCCCCCTGCATCAAGAGGCGGATTGAGTGTGATGAGCCATTTCTGAAGAACAACCTGTGAACTGAGGATCAACAACAATGAGCAGGTAAAAGCCTGTGGGTAAGAAACAGAGACTGAGGCAACAAAGGGAGTCTTGTTGGTGTTGGTGTCACTAAAGGTCCCTGACCAAGGGTAGCCTATTGATGAGACCTGCTTGCTCCAGCTATAGGAAGGATCACACTCGCAGGCTCTCATCCTGCTGGGAGACTTCAGCCACCCCGATATCTGCTGGAAAAGTAGCAGAGCAAGCTATAGGCAGTTCAGGAAACCCCTGGAATGCATGGAAAATAGCTTCCTGACTCAGGTAATACTCAGTCCTACTGGAGGCATTGTGTTACTGAGTCTGTTGGTCACCAACATAGGTGAGCTAATTGGGGATATCAAGATGGAGGGGAGGCAGCCTGGACTGCAGTGATCATGCACTGGTGGAATTCACAGTCCTGAGGGATATGGGTCAGGTAAGGAGCAGCAGAGGGAGGGCATTGACCTGTTGGAACAAGTCCAGAGGAGTGCTACCAAGTTCATTAGAGGGATGGAATACCTCTCCAATGAGGAAAAGCTGAGGGAGTTCGGATCGGTCAACCTGGAAAAGAGAAGACTTTGAGGTACCTAATTGCAGCCTCCCAGTACCTAAAAGGAATCTACAGAAAAGTTGGAGAGGGACTTTTTACAAGGGCATGTAGTGACAGAACAAGGGGCTAACTAAAAGACAGTAGGATTAGATTAGATACTATACTGTGAATGTTAAGGAAACTTCCCAGTCTGACCATTCATGAGCCTCTCTGGTAGTCACACTCCCAAGGCCAGAGACTTTCACTGGTGGGACCAAAGCCCCTCACAGTGAGTGGCTCCAGTGACCTGACAGGTCCCTCTTTGCTCCCCACACACCCCACTCACACAGTCAGACCAGATTTCGTCTTAGCAAAGTCTCACATTTCTCGTTCCATAAAGCAGTTTGTTCACAGTGCAGTAACAGAAACAGCCTGCATTGGTGCCTCTGAAGAGGGACCCCCAACAAAGCAACCCCTGGGCTTTTATACTTTGACAGTCTACCCACACACAAGTATTCCTCTTGACTCCTCTGCTCCTGCTGTGTCTCTCAATGTCCATTCACCTGATTGGCACCACTTGTCTTCGTTCCCCCTTTTATCCAAAGGGTTGGCAGTTCATAGCCTCTTGTTCAGGCTCCCACTCAGAGCTCAATCTGCATCTCAAACTTCATCTCAGTTTGCAGCTTGCAAAGTGAGCTACCTGCTCCAGAGATATTCCTCAGCTGGGAGGGTGGTGAGGCACTGGAACAGGCCCAGAAAAGCTGTGGATGTCCCATCCCTGTAGGTGTTTAAGGCCAGGTTGGATGGGGCTGTGAGAAACTTGGTTTAGTGGAAGGTGTTCTTGCACATGGCAGGGATGCTGAAATGACATGATATACCCAAACCATTCTATGGTTGAATGATTTTATGATAGGCTCAAGACATATTTACAGGCAGAAAACAGGTTGGGGAGGCTGGAAAGGCTCTCTTGGTGGTGCTGCTTTTATCATAGTATTCCATCTCCATAAATTATGATGTTCATCTGGTATTTAATGCCTCTAACCCCAACACAAGCTGCTTGACTGACAAAGTAACAGATATGAAGAGCTGTATCTACAGATATGCTTTGACAAGTGCTATATCAAAATGCTTTCTTTGAAGTTCTGATAATTTTAGTCAAGGTCAGGTTACATGAGAAAAAAATACACAAATGATGTTGTCTTAAGCTCCTATATTTAGCAGAAATATCTTGCATCATTAGAAATCCTAGCATAAAGAAACAAGTACCACGTCTCCAGATTAACTATGAAACATGAAATGGTAAAATGGCTATGGAAATGAAGTACCTGTGAGAAGATTTTCAGCTTTTTCTGAATTTTGGAGAATTTTCAGTTAAGTAGGAAACTTGTATCTTAAGAAACATACAGTGGAAACAGTAAGAATCAAATTTTGATAGCCTTTGACAAAATGGAAGAGTGAAAGCATTGAATTTTCAGGGCTTTTCTGTGGTGATTTGTTTACCCATTGCTTTTCCTATCCCACATTATTCCCCCCCTGTTCCTTGCCCTTAGCCCTGGCCACTCCCTCGGGCTCTCCCTGTTGATTCCTGTACCCCAACTTCACCCAGGTACCGCCCCTGGGCCCCTTGACAAAACCCCCCTATGCCCGGATCATGAGGTCTCTCTGCCTCTGGGGATCGCTGGGACAAGATGTAACTATTAAAGGATTCTCTGAATCCCTCATGGAGGGACCCTTCTCACCTCCTTTGCCATCACTGGTTGTAACGCTGCTAGCTGCCAGAGCAAAACCGCAGTTGTCTGAAAAGGACTATGGGAGGGCAACAGTAGTCACACTGCCCTAAGCAGCTCTGCTGAGCTCTCAGGAAAGCTGCAGCTTGCTAAACTAAACCTAGCATTACAACTTTCCTTTTACCTGGCAGCCACATAAAAAGTGTGCTTTCATCACGTTCCATAGTGTTTAATATTTTCATTCCAGGTTGGTATAACACTTGTGACCTGAAATACTTGGAAAGCCCTGTAATGTCCAGAGGATGCCTTTTAAAATGGACAAGTGTGTCAGCACTTCCAGAAACAGTTCCATCCATTACCTGGATATGGTTCTTCTCCTTGGATCTGGATGAAAAGGCTGTGGAAGGCCATTTGAGATGGTATGGCAAGCCTGAAGAAAGCTCTAACTCTCTACAAAGGACAATCTATCAGTTGCACCAGGATTAGGCCCTTCGGGTACCCAGCCTTAGGAGCTTGCAGTGCTTGGCAGATGTAGAAATTAAATTTCTGTTGAACAGGGCCATTAATGAGTAACAAAAGAACCATGTGCTTCAGTTAATATTAACAGCAGAACTCCAACAGGGTGCTTAAAGATGCAAAAGTCATGGTAAATTAAAGCACATCTAATTCAAAGTAACATTTATTGCAACCTGATTGTAACATTGGTAGTAAACCCTGCGCAATTTCTTCTCTGAACAGTGATAAGTGTAAATTCTGGCAGGCAGTCTGTATCTGGGACTCTGTCCATTTCCTGTAAAAAATGCAAACTGTTTCTCTGATTATGACATGAGAGACAGATTAATTGAAATTGCTTAGCAGAAGATCTCTTGAATATTCATAGGCTGCAAGGTACTGTGTAAGACAGACACTCAAATACAGTTAACAAGATTAAAACAATATACTCTGTTTACCAAGAGATTTGATCTTACCTCTTTAAATAAAAAGCAAATACAGGCTTGTGCTTGATTATGGAGAGAAAGATTTTTTAAAAGTAAGAAAATTTAAGATTACATACAATCAAAGCAGTCATTAATGTAATACAGAGTTCAGCTCTTCAGTGCAAAATATAGAAATGAGTTGTCAGTGGATAAAACCGTCTCCCACACCTTCTTTGAATATTTACATGCCAATTTTTAATGTTTGTAAATGTAGATCAGACTTAGTCATGCATTATCATGGAATCACAGAATTGTTAGGGTTAGATCATCCAGTCCATCCCCCTGGGTCAAGGCAGGGTCACCTAGGGCAGGTTACACAGGAATGCATCCAGGTGGGTTTTGAATGTCTCCTGAGAGGGAGGCTCCATTACCACCCTGGACAGTCTGTTCTGGTGCTCTGCCACCATCAATGTGCGGGCACGTATCTCACTGTGGAATTGCAATCAGGCCTTACAAGTGGGAAAGATCAGAATGCTGTTTACTTTTTGTTTTTTTTGGAAAACCAGCACTGAATCTGAAGGACTCAGTTCTGGCAAAAATAGCCATTTTCTCTATGTTGTGGAAAAGTTATCCAGCTCATCACTCACTCAAGAGTTTTCAGTTAGAACTTTGGTGCCTTGTGTAGTCTCTTCAGATGTTATTCAGTACACCAAGAAAGTCTTGCATCTGAAGGCAGCGGATCTTCCTCCTTTTGACAAAGAAGATCATCCAAAAAGAGCTGGAGTTTCAGGATCTTTCCTGGATGTGGGTTTTATAATTGAGTCTAGAATTGTCACAAGCTAATGTCTATATCCACTTTCTGTTAATTGGATTATGACCATTCTAGTGGAAACCATGTCATTGTTTCACCCCAGCCAGTAGCCAAGCCCCCAGGCAGCTGCTTGCTCACTCTCCTACTGGTGGAACTGGGGAGAGAATGGGAAGGGTAAAAGCTGGAAAATTCCTGGGTTGAGATATAGGCAGTTTAACAGGGAAAAAAAAATATCTATGTACGCAGGCAAAGCAAAACAAGGAATTATTTCACTGCTTGCCATGGCAGGCAGGTGTTCAGCCATCTCCAGGAGAGCAGGTGCCCATCACATGTAACGCTTACTTGGATAGACAAATGCCATCACTCCAAATGCTCCCCCCTTGCTCTTTCTTCCCCACAGCTTTATGTAGTGAGCGTGATGCCATATGGTCTGGATGGTCTGGAAATCCCTTTGGTCAGTTGGAGTCACCTGTCCCAGCTGTGTCTCCTCCCAGCCTCCCATGCACTCCCAACTTCCTCACCAGTGTGGAAGTACAAACAGCAGAAAAGGCCTTGGCTCTGTGTACGCCCTGCTCAGCAATAACAAAAACATTGCTGTGTTATCAACCCTGTGTTCAGCACAAATCCAAAACACAGCCCTATATTAGCCACTGTGAAGAAAATTAACACCACCATTGCACATTATACTTCTAGTGTGGAATTAAAAGTTGAATTATGTTTTGTGCCTTGGGTATGAAATAGAATAGGAGAACCGATTGAGTTGCTTTTACTACAGAACTGCAGTTTTCTCTTGGAAAATGCTTTTTGGGTACTCTTGATTTTCCTTAAGAATTTTAGAGTGTTTCATGCAATAAATGTAATGAATTTATATAATATAATAATAAAAAGTCCTTTTTCAAAGGAGCATCCTAAGTTATGTTGAAACAACTAGGTACTATTCATCTGACTCTGGTAATTCTAATGCTACTTCTTTTAACAAAGGTTAAAGAAGAAAGAGACTACCCATTGTTTTCACTAAAAATGCAGTAGAATTTGGGTATACAATGTAATTGTGTCTACTTGCCCAAGAATAAAAATTAATGAGGTTTTTACTGTAATAATTTGAAAACAAAATTCAGTAAAGAGTGGATGTTTCATGTTTTGATTTCATTCAATATCCATTCTTCCCTTATTCTTTCCTTATTCTTTCTTCTGTTCATTGGCAACTCTAGAGATAGGTCCAAAATTGAAAAAGCCTTTGGAGCTCTGTTTGCCTTTCTGATTTTTCAGCCAATCCACATAATCAGTTCAGGTACCTTTGATGTCTCTTTTAGACCTTTTAACATGTGTTACTGTCATTCTTTCTCCCTGTTTCGTTCATTAGTCTTTAAGATTTACCTCCAAGGTTAGCTGCTTTGTTTACTTTGTACTCAGATTTTTTTTCTAGCCTTTTTTTTCCTAAACAAAGGAAGTCAAAATTGCTAACGGATGGGTGTGTGGAACAGTCATATCTTAGGACCATAAAATAATGAACCACCCTGATCATTAGGTAAAACTATTTTCTGAACACTGCAATAAAATGGATTTAGCAAAAATATCCCAAATTTACAGCTGAGAAGTGGTGAAGACATACAGCTGTCAATGTTTCCAAGATAGACTTGTCTTCTGGAGTTCCAGATATGTATGTGTTGAAGTTTTAAAATGCTAGCTTTCATGCTTGTGTAGTACTGGGTCAGTGATATGCAAGGACCTTTTGAAGGATCTGCAAACGTGACTAGATGCTTTAACAAGTGCTTACAATCTCATGGCTCCAAGAGGCACAGCTCCACATCAAGCAAGAAATCTTTCAGAGTACCAGGAATTGAAACCTTCAGCATACGGCTGTGGCATTAGCTGCAAACCCGTATTTCCTTCTCTTTGATAATCACAGTTTGAATCCAGTTTTAATGAAGGTGCAGGATTACAGTTATTTTATCTTAGCTGACTTGTTAATTCCTGGTTGACAACACATTTTCTAATACCACAGTAATAACTTCAGCACTTATAGGAACTGTAATCATGCCAAGACATCCTGTCAGACTTTATAGAAACCACACAGGAGTTAAATAGTACCGTGTGCAAGGCCAGACTAGCAAGTAGAAGCCAGATAAAACATTTGAGCATTCGGATTTGATTAAAGGGCACGGAATTGGCAGCATCCTTGATCTCTCAGCAGAGAATTACATTGTGAAGAGGTGAAGCAGCACCATAATATAATATAATATAATGTGGAAGAGCTGATATTTCATTAGCAGCCAATGATTTGGAAGAATGTTTTCAACACATTGCTTCTGAATAGGTTATATATTAAATCCATGTAACTAACAGTGCTTAACTAGGTCTGAAGGATGGTTGCAGCATCTGTCATTGACAGATTCCAAAATGACGGTCTTGGAGAAAGAAAGAAAAATGAGATTTCTTGGGAGTTTGACTAAAATTGGCTAAGAAAGTTGTTTTGACTGGTGACTTCAACATAGGAAATTCTGTAATACTGGGGCTGCTTTTGAAAAGCAGGAAAACAGTTATTTGCTGATTTTTACAGGGTTTGAACACTTTATTTCTAGTTAACAAGTTGTGAAGAGTGTTCTCTTTTTAAGTGTGGGGGTTGTTTTAGTTATTTTAATTCTTGTAGACTCAGTCCTCGCACTCAGGGGAGTACGTCTGTCAGAATTTTGATAAATTGTACTGTTCAACTCATCAGATATCAAGAAAACAAGAGTCATGGGGCTTGTTCAGGTAGGGCTCCGAAACTTGGTGGGTTTGAACAGGAGACCTCATAGGTGATTCATGTATTTCATAAATGTTCTTGATTTTTACTTGGTTTTCAGTTAACCTAGCAGGTTCTATAGCTATCCTTTTATCTCTCCACACCCCTCCCCCCCAACTTTCCTTCCTCCTTTTCTCGCTTTCTCTCTTTTTCTTCTTCCTGATGGATCTTGACATTGTGGCTTCTTAAGCTGTGCATTGTTTCTTCCATGCAATACATTTTGGGCATTTTAAAGGAACTCCTTAAAATGTATTAAATGTATTAAGATACATCAAATTTTTGATAACACCTCCTGTCTAGGGTTCAGTGGTGCTCTTCATTAGTGTTACTGTAAGCTTTTGGGTAAAAAGCTTATCATACCTGATAAACAGCCTCAACACTTCGAGGTATGCAGCAGAGGACTGGTTCATTCTGTAAAATCTGGTGAATTGTTTTTCTAGGCTGAGACAAAACTCTGTCAGGCCAGGATTTGGGAGCAGAAGCCTCAAAGTGCCTGCAGGACATGGAGGGCACCATGATGTTGCAGTACAGTAAGCACACCTCCTCCAAAACAAGGTCTCAGTTTACAGCAGCCTGTTGCTTGGGAATGTCTGTCTTTTTATTCAATAGCATAGGTGGTTTTTCACTCTCCCATCAAGTAGTCCGGTTGCTTCGTGGATGCCTGTAAGTCACAGTGTCCCATGGCAAGGGTTTCCAAAGCTTAACCAATATGACGAATGCCCGTTTGAGAGGGTAATGTGTGGAGAAGAGCAGGGGACACAGGCACCACGTCGGTTGTGTCATTTGCTTTGCCAGTCCTTGGGATCTCAAAGGTTAAGCAAAGACTGTTCCTTTATTTGTCTAAGTGGCATGCGACTTTGTAGGTCCCTCCTAGCAAACGCTTCCCCACTTTTCCCCAGACTAAAGAGGCCTTTTTTATTTAGTAAGTCCTTAGGCAGATATTGTGTACCCCTGATCATCTGCTCTGCACCTTCTAACTTAGTCTTTTTGCACACAGGTCCAGAATTACGTGCAACATCAAAGCACTTCCGTCCCATGGATTTGCACTGTGGCATAGCACTCTTCCCTGGTTTTGTTCAGTGTCCTTTTTTGAGGCACCAAAATTTTATGAAGTTAAGGCTTCTCACCACCCTATAAATACTGACCTGAGGTGAGAGAAATAGGAAGCCTGCTCTTTGTAACATCACAGCTATCATACAGTCTTCCCACAGGCTGAGTATTAAATCGTCTTACGTTGCTATCTGTCTTTATGTTGAATCATGTAAATTGTCTAAAAATTAGTGAAGCTTCACACACTATACCTGTCTGAATGTCTAACAGATATTATAAATTATTTAACTATTATTATACTCTGTGAATGCAAAAGTTGATATTAGAGGGGCAATATGAGCCTGCTGCCTCAACATATAAAAAGAAATTGCTACTCTTTGGACAACCTCATAGGTTTTTGTACAAGTTCAATTTTCAGGTCAGAATCACCACAAAATACAAAACACAAAACACAAATCCTAACAGCAACAAACCCCTTGTCTGTACATAATATTCTGTCTCCTGAGTGTAAATAGCTATTAATTAATCAAAAAATTGTATGTTTTCTCCCATTTAAAAGAAACAAAACACTATTTGAGGTAAAGAAAGACATTATTTATATTTTGAATGTCTACACAAACAAAAACCTGGACTATTTATTTCGATGTACCAGTTACCAATCAAAAGGAGAATTTAGAATATGTTAAATTATGTATAATTGTTTTAAATAGGAATTATTTAATAAGTGCTGTATCAGCTAAAACTGCTTGCTAGCTTCAGGGATAAAATAAAATTCTTAATTTAGTTACCCTTCTCTGTGTGCATGTTACCAGCATTCAGGGATGCCGTAAAATTTACCTTCTGTTTGAAAGGGCTCTTTTGATGCATGCTATCTCTACAGGACACTGCAGAAATCATTGATGTTTCATGAGGCATCTTAGCTTGCTGCCAATATTGTAGGTACACCACAGATTTAATTTCCTTTGCCAGTTGTTTAGTTTGTGAATTTTTACATAGATTTTTTTTCCCTTATAGAAACTGTTGCTCTGAAGTTCAGTATAAAAAAAATAATTGCCCCCTTGTTATTTTATTCCAGTTCCACAAGGGACATGGAAATGGATATCAAGTGAAAGAAATGAGAGGGAAAAATTACAGATTGAGGCTGAATTGGAATTGGGAAAATACTGTAAAATGTCAAGTCCATTTTAATTACTGCAACTGTCTTACTTATTAACTTACTTTCCTACACAAAACTGCCCTGTCCAGAAACTTTCCTATTGCTAGAAGTACCAGCAATTGTATCCACCAATTGTAGTATCCCAGAGACACTAAAATCTCTGCGTCCACATTCTCTTTGATGCCCAAGATTTAGCTGCCCTTTGTTTTGTTTCATTTCTTAAAATTAAGCAGATACATTGTCCACTGTCATAACTGTTTTAAGTTGGTGTGATCTTGTAGGATACACTTTTGGAGTAGTCAGAAGCATCACCGCATCTCTTGCAGACACCATCCTAATTTAAAATTGACTGTCTCCAGGGAGCTTACCTGTAACATTACATGGCAAAGCACAGGCTTGCTCTTGTTCAATGTGTGTTAGGAGGGCATGTCTTCAGCTCACTTTTTTGGCCAGCTGTTAATATTTTCCTGGTATAGCTGTCAATTAACTTGTTTGAAGTGAGCAGTGACATGCTAGCCTTAGTTATTGCACTCTAACCCTGGTATGAGCACCCTAAACCAAAGTGTACACCCAGTTTTCCTGGGAGAACCCAGAAGGTTTTTGTTGAATGCTTTCTGGGTGAACTGATGCAGTCTATGTCCTAACAAATAAGAAGACGCTGTGCTGGATGACGATAATATACCACACTAGTTAGTGTCAAAGTCATTAGTGGCAGTGTGGTGTCTTTGTTAATAGTGACTCATGTAGAGCATCTTTACCACATTATGAGAAGATTTCAGTGTAATTGTTTATGCTTTTGGAGATTAAAAAAAAAAAATTACAAGCTTGTAGAGCTTGCAGTATTCATGGTTTAGCTCTTTCATGCCTTAGAGGTAACTTGTCAAACAAAAGTCAACAAAAGTCAACAAATGGTTTACAAAGAACTACAATAAGAAACAGGTTTTTCTCTTGTTCTGTGCTCAGGTCTGGGCCATTCTCTTTACTATAATCTGATAACACTGATTTAACCCTTATGTAAAATACAGACAGCTGGTTGGATTCCTCTTGTGACCTTAAAAGAACATCATTAACATGATTCAGCAAGCGTGAGCTGCTATACTTGTAGGAAAAATGCTGTCCTCTTTTATGTAACTTTGATATATCAGAGTTTGAATGTTAGCTTTAGGGTTTTCATTTAAATGTGTTTTCAGGAAAATATGTTGCTTTGACAATGGAGACTCAAGATGTGTTTCCATATTCTGGATCTCTTGCCACTCCTTAAACAAAAGTATGCAGAGGTTCTAAACTGGAAAATGCATTTTTAAATATAATCTTAGTTTATTAAAGTGTGAACATTGTTTTTTCTGTGTTCTCTCACCCCATTATTTCTGTATAAGAAAAATGGCAAAATTGTGATTACTTTTCTTCATAATTCTCTTAGGAGTTAGTAGTAGCTCCTTTCTAGTTACCAGGTGTTTTTTTTGTTATTGTCGCTCTTAGTTGTATCATTCAAAATACTTATAGACCTGCTTTGGTACAGCAGGCTTACTTCAGAACTTTTAACCTGTTTAGTTGATGAAGAGGCAGGAAACACTTTAACTATTTTCTGAGTCAGAAACATCTTTCTTGGGTGTCTTTCCTGCCACCAGTTATGCACACTAACTGCCACTTCTCCCACTCAACAAAACACTAGCTTTAATAGATTTTGGACTGGAATGCTGTTGTACTTTACCCAAAATATGTCTTGAATTGGGTATGAGGCACTTGAAGGAAAGTCTTTCTTGAATATATTAAGACCATACACTGGTAAATTATGTAAATAGCAAAAATATTTTAATTAATATGGTTTCTGGAATTCTTTTATAGATGCTTCTTTAAAGAAAAAATACTTTAAAACAGTTTTATATGTAATTTCTTAGATGTCAAAGTTCCTTGCAAAGTCATAAGAGAGCTCTATCTATTGATTTGCAATAACCAAGGGAGTGCATTTTAATTAGAGCCTTATATTTACTAATTTTAAAGAACTATTTTATTCCTAAAGATATTTTCTTTCAACCAAAATCTCTCAATGGAGTTGAAAGCAGCTTCACAGCATGACTGTGACAGAGCTAACTAGCCCAAAGGCCAGAGTCCCAGATGAGTGGGAGGGAAATTGAGGTCGTCCCCTTAATCTTCACGGCAAGAGTTAAACTGCCAGCTTACTGTATATTATTTAAATTCTCTTTGTAGGCAAATTCGAAAGAAAATATGCTATCTCAGCTGCAGCTGCTTAACATGTGTTAGTGTTTGATCATTTTTTTTAGTCATAGGACTTTTAACAAATGCAGGGTTTAATACCTACTTTGAGGTCAAAAAGGTACAGAGGACATTCCCTATGGAGGTGTCCTGAAGAGTGAGGAATATCTAAGTAGAACTTTTCACACTCCCTTCTCTTGCAAACTTCCTGCTGTTCTACTACTCCTGTGCCATCCATGCAGGAAACTTGCTGTGCTTACAGGGAGGCTGTCCTCCTTTTGTGGTAGGGAAACATGTTGGGTTTGTTTTCAATCTTTTTATTTTATTTCAGAGGAAGTAGCAGAGGCAGACATGGAGCTGAAGATCCTTCCTCTAAGTTGGTGTCTATTTTAATTGACTTGTTCCATTCCTCACTGAAGTTACTTTGCTTATATGTAACTTTCCTTTCATGTTAGTAGACTTCTGTATTCATTCCACCATCCACTTTTGCTCTCATTGCAGAAGGTTTATGTGTCTTTTTCCCAGTAAAAAGTCGCTGTTCAACAGCCTTTGAGTTTGTCATCACAGATTTTAAAGGAAAAATTTACTGGCTTGTTTTCTCTTTACTCTTTGGCATTGTCCATATGCAGCTGGTTTCTGCAGATGTTTTCTGAACAGAGCTAGTGGCTTCTAAAACCTTGCAAATACCATCTGAGTTACAAGTTTCTACTTTGCTTAGAGCTGCAGCACAAAAGATACATCTGTCCTTTGGAGGATCTGGCTGCATTCCTTGCCTTCTTAAATATAACCTTCACCTCATCATAAAGATGTTTTTTCTCATAGCAGTAGAGTAGGTAAACGTGTATCTGTTACTGATGCTGGAATGACCTTTCTAATGCATGGTTCCATTTGCAGACTAAACATGCTTTTCTAATTACCTTTGTATAAGTTTATACTGCATCAATTTGCAGCTGAACTTCTCATCAACACTCTCTTTTAAAATTTTAATTCTTCTTTCCCCTCTGTATCCTTTTGTGTTATTCCCTGTTGTCTCTTTCCTTCCTCAGCTTTCTTCATTTAACTCCTTTCAAGTGAAGAACATTTCTGCACATGAGTATCTTTCGTGTGTCCTTCTTCTAACACTGAGGGTTACCACCTTCTCTAAAGCAATTTTGTCACACCACATCTGCCAAGTGCTTTACCTTTTGAGCTTTTGAAGGAAAGCATGCTAGAGAAACAGAAATGCTACTGACACATACCCTTTATTCTGTTACACCCACTCATTTGTTAGTGGCTGTTAGGGTATAGGGAACAAAGGCCATACATTTAGTAGCTGGTATCTATGTAAGCAACCTTGTGCATATTTCTGACCTTTGGAAAGCAAATCGTAGCAAGTGGATTTTGGTCCTTGGCTGTGAAGACCTTTACTGGCTGGAATATGCACCCTAAGTGGGGGGTTGTATCCCCAAATCCTGAATGGTGTAAAATCCTCAAAATTAGATCATTTGTTTTTCATTGTATGTTTGTATTTTCTCTCAAAATAATGAGACTCTTGCTTGTGATAACAGGTCATATCTCCTAGCTTTAGAACACAACTGTCCTACCACTCATGGTCAATTTAAAAAAGAAACTGTAGTGGGAAGCCAGCCTAAAGCCCATTGCTTCCCTTTCCTTACAGAGATTCTTCCCTTTGGGGGACAATGTTTGACCTAAACTTTATAGGAAAGAAAAGGCATTTCAAATGCTGACTTGAAGTATCCCAGGAAAGAGCAAAGATGCTGCTAATGAAAGTGGACAGTTCTGGTAGCTTCAGTCTTTGATCCCAAGTGTAGAGAAGCCAATGCTTCCTTCAGAAACCAATGCTTTCTTCAGACTGACTGCTCTTATAAATTAACAAGGGGGAGAGAATGACATTGGATTTGTTACTAATTATGTTTGGTAGTTTTATAATACAGCATGTACCTTTTAAAAAATCTTATGAATAAATCTCCAGTGTTATTTTTATTGGTCAAATGCTTACTTATATAAAAATATATGGTTTTCATAGAGGGGAGTATGGAAGGGATAACATGAAACAAACAAGGAAAAGGAAGACACAGGTCTGCTTTTTACTCCTTTATTTTGGGAAAGTGGCCCTAAGTGAGATGCTGCAAGGGTACTGTAACTCAATAGCACAAATTGTATTAAAGAGATTGTGATGTTCCCAGTATGAGAACTCTGCTCAGAATAGCTATGTTAGGTTTCTTGAGCTATTCCATATAGGGTTTGCCTGATTTGGATTTTGTCATTTGTAGAAATGGTATTTTAAGTTGCTTTCTTTTCTTCTAGAAATATAGATTTTAAGAGGGTGCTTACAACTAGTCTAGTATTTGATATGACAGATATTTATATTTAATGCAGAGCAAAACACAAAATACACTTAACCTTTATTCAGTTGCATTGTAAATGTATTCTGCTTTCTTTCAACTGAAGTGAATTATATTATAACTTGTTATTGTTAAAATGTCAAGAGTATTTTCTTTCTCTTTGAATTATCATTTCTTTGCTCAGGGTATTGGGTTTTGCTTATCACTTCTGACATGGAAAGGAAGAAATGTAATCTTACGTGAAATGTTCAGACTTCTCCTGAATAGGTAGGTTATTTCTTTTAGATTAGCTCAAGTAATAGTTACAGAGCTGACATATGGAATGTGGAAGGAGACAGGAACCAGACAATGCTCTGAAACTGAAACGCTTTCTCGTTTAAAGATACAGTCTCTCTGGGACTAATAGAGTGATGAGCACAACATGGCAGGCATTGCTGTATGTGACACTTCTTTTTATTTTCACCAAGATGATTTCAAGAATGTAGCTTTTACTGTATTGTGACATTATCAAAATAATTTACATTCACCTTGCAGAGTTGAAGTATACCTGTTTGGGCAAGTTCAGGAAAAAAAAATGTACCATAAGGAGTTTTGAGTTTCATTCTGTCTCTGCAGCTGATGAAAAATATTCATTGTAAAGTATCTGGTTAATCAGGTAGACCTTAAATGGTTCTCCCCTCTCACCGCTTCAAAAACAGGTCATTCTGCCTCTTAAGGGATAGCTACATTATGGGAAATATGTTAATCCATCGTCAGTCTGCAAAGGCTGAGGACTGTGGTTTTATGGTTGAGAACCTTCCAATCTGTCTTACAAAGTGAACAAAAATGTGAAGTTAAACCTTTGAATAATGGTTATTGTTCATAACCAGGAATATATTAGATATCTAATGATTTTACTCTAGCAAGCCAAAAAATTTCAAACTGCTATCTTCATCAGAAACTCTGTTTGTTTCAAAGATGGATGTAAGGTTTCACTTTAAATTATTGTTCTTCCTTCCAGCTTCATAAAAATTAGTACAGCTTTATATTTCGTCAGCAAGGACAATCTGGCTACAATGCTGGCAGAATTTTCCTTCCAGTAGAGTTGGTTTAAGCCAACATGTGTTTTTTTTACATTCTCATTTTCAAATTAATTAAGGCTTTCCAACAGCTGCTATTGATTCATTTATGAAACTATCAGTGAAAGAGCAAGGTCCAGGGCAACCTTATTTCTGTGCATTTTTCTTTAAAGTAAACATTTAGCCCAATAGTGTTAGCAAGAGTATTGTTTTCCAGATGGAGTATTTTATTTAAATATTTATTAGCTATGGTTTTTAATTTATTAAATTAAAGCACAGTGTACTACACCTGGGTCATGGCAATCCCAGACACACCCACAGGCTGGGCAGAGAAGGGACTGAGAGCAGCCCTGTGGGGAAAGACTTAGGGGTGATGGTTGATGGAAAACTCAACATGACCCAGCCATGTGCACTCACAGCCCAGAAAGCCAAACGTGTCCTGGGCTGCATCCAAAGCAGTGTGGGCAGCAGGGGAGGGAGGGGATTCTGCCCCTCTGCTCTGCTCTGGTGAGACCCCACCTAGAGCACTGCATCCAGCTCTGGGGTCCCCAGCACAAGAAAGACATGGACCTCTTGGACTGAGTCCAGAGGAGTCCACAAAGTTGCTCAGAGGACTGGAGCACACCTACAAAGCCAGGCTGGGAAAGTTGGAGTGGCTCAGCCAGGAGAAGAGAAGGTTGTGTGGAGACCTCACAGCAACCTCCCAGTATCAGAAAGGGGCCTACAGGGAAAATGGAGAGGGACTCTTCTTCAGGATCTGCAGTGATATTGCAAGGAGTAATTGGTACGAATTGAAAGAGGCTAGATATTAGGAGGAAATTCTTTACTGTGAGGGTGGTGAGGCACTGGAACAGGTTGCCCAGGGAGGCTGTGGATGTCCCAGCCCTGGCAATGGTCAAGGCCAGGTTGGATAACACTTTGAAAGCAACCCCCCTTCTAGTGGGAGACACTACCCTTCACAGTGGGGTTGGGACTAGATGATCTTTATGGGCCCTTCCAACATTCCATAATTTTGGCAATGACAGGAATGTAAAAGTAAATCTTAGTTGTAGTATCTAGGTCTTACAGTGATGTCAGAAATTTTCATGAGCTGTCTTATCTAAGAAGTCTTCATATATTTTAACATTACTGGTGTGATTTCTTTTGTAACTTTAAATTCTGAAGAAATAACATTGACCTATCTAATGTCAATCTCAGCTCTTTTTTCATTTTTATGACCTTATAACTTCAAAATTAAAACTGTAAGTGGGAATGCCATTGAGAGTTGGGGAAAGCAACACTCAAACCTCATGCTGGCCCACCCACTGAAACAAACAAGCAAACCAACAAACAAAGGAAAGAAAAAAGATGTCTTTTATTTTAAAATCACTGTCATATATTGTTCCATGGCAGACAAGGAGGTTAGAATAAAGCCTGGGTTTGCATATTGCAGAGTCTGGGTGAAGTTCTGAGGGTAATCTCATTTGTGAACTTCCAGGAATGCTTCCTATTTCTCTAATAGAAATGCTAAAATATGAAATCAATTTACTCTGCAGGAATTTTATCCTGGGTGTCTGACATTTGAAAATTTTACTGGATTCCTGTGGGATGGGGAACATATTACAGAGAGTTACCGTTTTAAAATATTATCCATTGTCAATGAGAGACTTTTTTTGAAGTGTATTCATGATTTATCTGCCCTACCCAGCCCAAGGAAAGGAATGAACTGAATATGTTTTGGAGACCTTTGTTCTTAGTGTGACTGGAAGGAATAATAACAAGCTTTTTACCAATTCTTAAGCCATATTCCAGAGAACAATTACTTGTCATTGAATGTATCTGGAAGAGAAATCATGGAAACAGCAACTGATTCCATCATCTTGTCGTGTAATACTGATGCTACCTATAGTACCTCCCCTTAGCTGTGAGCCAGTTTGAATGACAAATTAGTCCTGTGCTTTGTGTGTCCCCATGAGCCTCCCAAATGAATGGGCCAAGATGTTATTAAGGGCATATTTATACTGTGTTTAAATCTTCTTTATAATGGCATAATTTGAAGTTAAGGATTGTTAATGTGTTGGTTTTTTTCCTAAGATCAAGTGCTTCCACGAACATAACTACAGAAAAACCTTGCATTCTTCTTTCCACCCAGTAAAAAACATCATTTTTTGAGCTTAAAAGTAAAAAGAAAAAAACAAAAATGGTATATTCCTAAAATGGTTTGTAAATAAAAACAAGCTTCCATCTATTATCTACTTATAAGAATTATCCTTTTTTTCCCAACATGTTTATTCTCTTTTAATGTCTTAGAAAAAATAATTTTCTTTTGGGATAGAACTGCTGGAGGAAAATACTTACTTAACCTGTCAGAAAATTTCTTAGGGTGTTAGGCAGCCCAAAAAAAGCCCAGTTTTGCTTTGTAAAAATGTATGTGTTTTGTAGAAACCAGTTTTGGAATGAACAGCTGTCTAGACATTTCACATATTAAATAGTAAAGAACTGAAGCCCTGGATTTATTTAATATAACTGCTTGAGCGGAAAATCTTGTGTTTTATATATGGGGCCAAGAGGCATAAAACCTTGGACTCTGGTCCCTTTTTTGATGCTGAATGACCTTAATAATTCTTTGCACTTACATAGCACTTGGCAAACATTATTAATTTAAACTTCACAGAGTCCCTGTGAGGTACAGAGGTGTAATTATTTGACTTTTTCAAGTGTGAGAATTGAGACTCATAGAGGTTATGCTCTGCAATAAAACAAGTTCAGAAAGAGAGTGGAAACTTGGGTCACTTGGCACTTACTCCTGCTCCTAATCTACTGAGTACTGCTTAAAGCCTCAGCTCCTTAGCCTAGCACAGGGGGTTAATGCTGCTTTCCAGTCTGTAGATGCTCATGCTGAACGGTGTGCCAGGGAGATAAGGAGGATACACATCTATGGCATCTGTCTGTGGAAGGTACAACTGACCTGCTTTGAACTCTTAGGAAATTCCTTGTAGGCAAAGATGGGAAATTTTAACCCAGAAGAAGGAAATGAAATGATGCCTTATTTTAACAGATATTGAAAATCTAAGAGAGGTTGCCACAAATACACTTGAAGAAGATGCAGAGCAGGGCAGTAGACTGACTGCACAAGAGGGACCTAAGGCTGTCTTGGTTACTCACTGCATGAGTCTGAGGCAGTTACTCATCCTTTTTGAGCCTCAGATTTCTTTTTACGTGTTCTTAATTTGCTTTTAAGTCATTCTGTGCTGCCAAAACATAAGCCTAGGAAATGTTGGATTTTAGTGTGGTGTTTCATGGCTTTCAGATTAATCTCAGTGAATTTCTAATGCAGAAGCTTTTTCCTAACTAAGGCGTTCACTTATTTGCTTGCTGCTCCTAAGACAGGCCAAATTGCTGAAATCAGAAGACAAGATGACATGACGTGAATGTGTAACCAATTTTTATTGCCAGCATTTCCATCTGGTGAAGGTGCCTGTGGGTGGCCAGCTTTCAGGAGGAGCAACATATGAGCCCTATCTAAGCCTTCCAGCTCATACACTGTGAAGTTTTCCATTCCTGCGCTTCAAAGGCACTGTGGAGCAGGAAGAAGAAAGCAATTTTAATTTACTTTTCAGACAGGTCCTGAGTGCCAGCTATGGAACAGGTGCAATGGTATTTCTAATTTATCATGATCTTCACCAACCTGCCAAAATGCCCTGAGTGCACCATTCGAAAGCTGTTTTTTCCCCCCAGTGGACATGGGCTGCCCCTGGGTCATGGTGTTTCCCCTACTCAGACAACATTTGCTTTGTGTGGATAAATTTTATGATAACAATATATGCTACCCCTTTGCAGGATTCAGTAAAACACTTCTGTTTCTTCCTGGTTATCTTGTTTTTATTTTTTTTTCATCTTATGTCTTTTTTTTTGTTCTGTTCCTGTAGTTTTGGGGGTTAGTTTTGTTTTCCCCCAATTAACAGTATTTCCTTTTGAAAAAGTGGTTTTTATTTACTGTGCATCCCAACACTTCTTATATGTCACCTATTCATAATAATTTTGATGTAGTGAATTATTTTTTATACAAGTGTGGTTTCCTTTGTATTTCTCGGTCTTCCGTTCTCTTGGTTTTCCTGTAAATTATTATTTTCTCTGTATTACTTTACATGTTGTAATTGCTTTACAATAATCTATATTTATCTATTGTTATCTATAAAATAAAGGTAGGCTTAGTTTACTCCTTTCAGCACTGCCAGAACCTCAGTCAATGAACTGCAGTTCCTCTCATTACCATAGCTTTGTTCTGCTTTGTTCTAGTGATAATTGCCCTTGTCATCCTCTTGTAACATTTGCTGTGAAAACTTGTGGTTAAAAGCAGAGAGAAAGTAATAGGTGGTGTTGGAGAGAGATTAATTAGGAAGAATATTTTGCAAAATGAGTTGATAAAGAAATGTTTGTATTTCACATCATTAAATAACTTAGTCAGAATTGATTATGTAAACAGCAGCACACATGGACGAAAGGCAAAGCTGCTTTACTGCAGCAGATGCAGTAAGAACATAGCTGAGACAGTTTGCGTTGTTTATTCATGGTGTACTTTTGGTCAAGTGAAGACAAATGAAAATTTTCAATGTCTGTCTGTCTTTAAACTTTTTTTTGTCTCTCTGGTGTCATTTGTCTTTCTTCCTTACAGCCTACTCTCCCTGTTTTTTACGCTTAAGAGTTATTTTTGTAAGATGGTTGTACTGTTTCTTAAACAATGTCTTTATGAGTCCCATTCCCAAAGGGAGTGAAAGAAATGTGTTTTGCTCACAGTGACCAAATTAGCAAACCAGTCTGAAGTTAAAGTCTGTATTGTGCTGCTGCTGGGCTCATGAACACTGTCAAAAACAGTTTCTGGGATCTTGCAGCCACATAATTTTGGTGAAGCCAGCTAACATTTAGAATGGAATCCCTTTTTTATGAAAAATATGTGTGAAGTGACCAATTGAAAATATAAATAATAAAAATATATATAAAAAAGAGATTCAGCTTCATGGTTATGTACATTTTGTTTACCCAGTTCTGGAATTGTCAAACTGCAGTCTTTTATAATATCCTTCAGTAAACACAGACGTCACTGCTCCTCATTGAGCATTATTTGTGTCCTGGGAGTCTTCCAAAGGAAACTAAAGATTTGGCAAGGCCTGGAAGCTTATACAGAAGACTGTTTATTGTAGGGGAATTTGAAGGATAAACTTGACATCAAGGAAGCTGAGGATACCAGGTGAAAATGAAAGATAAAGTTACTGTATTACAGGACTAGTGGTGGAGGTGTTCCAACACAGTGGAACCAGTCCTGGAAAATGCCTGAGACAGAAGGTGGAGAGATAGCTCCAAGGACAGTGGGTGTGTGTTGCTCCAGTTCTGTGTCTCAAATAACATTGTGATGGAGCTACCCTGTGTCTGAGACGAAACTCTGCACTTTAACACCTGGGTAGATCTTCTCCTTGACAATTTTTAATAAAATGCAGAGGAGTGCATTTTTTAGGGGGCCAGGTTGCTGAAATATAGTTCTCACTTCAACACTTGAAAGTCTAGCGGAACTGATACAGTTCCTCATTGTGAGCAGAGCCACAGTGCAAATGTACAGGTGATCTGTTCTTGGAGGACAGCACAACAGTTTTTCCAAAGACTTGTAACAGAGTCATTCCCTTTGGTAGAGCAAGGGAATGTGCATTTGAAGCTGTAAAAGTTCTAGACACCACAGATATAGTCCTGTCTCCATCAATGTTTCCAAGCCTATATCCATTACAGCAGAGAGCAGCAGCTGCTGTCACCACAGGGTGCTTGCTCAGTTCATATGGGGAGGAGTGGAAACCCACAAAATATTGTTTCATCTTGCTACCTCCAATGGAAGGTATGCTCAAATGGAGAGAGATATTTAGTGATTGCATTCATCTGTTGAATACTGGTAATTACATATTCATGATATGCCATCGAACTGCCCAAAAATCAAGCTGAAAAGTCAACCCTGTTGATTTTGGAGGCTGTTTATGTGTGTGTTATACAATGCAGGAGAGGAAGGAAAGCACTCTGTGCTGCAAAACAGCTGCCAACTGTACTCCGGCGCTCAGGAGCTGTGGTGTCTGGCCTGTGACCTAATTGCCATGAATAAAATGAATACATCCCAGAATCTTCATAATTTTAAAAGACCCTTAGGTGGGATACACAAAGTCCCACAGAATTAAGTAAATGAGACTGAACATCTGCCATTTTAAGGAATGGGTAAACTAATTGCAATTGACTGTTACAAAAGTACACATTTTATGCCAAACACAGATTAAAAATACTCTGAATTAAATCAGAACACTTGACCATTGATAAAGAAAGAAGCACAGAAAAACCTTGAAAAGATAGGCCTAAACATTGAATAAGTGAAATGGTTTCTCTGTATATAGCTGTGATTTAAGGTCCCTTATGGCTAAAACTAACTTGCATATCAACTGAGGAAGGAAATTTTTCTTCAGCTGATTCTAAAAGCAATTGATTTTTTTCCTAATAGATTATGTACTCAAGTATTTGTCTCAACAACAAGAAGTGGTTCAACTGAGAAGCTTCTAAAACCTGTTAGTTAGGGATGGATTGGATACAGCCCTATGCATCTGCCCATAATCTGTCAGAACCAGGCTAACAATATTCTCTCTGCAGATGGAGTTCAAGTCAAGTTAATGGTGTTTGTCTTTCTCTATATTTTTATTTGCTCAGTCTGCTTCAGCTCTTTGGCACTAGCTAAATATCTATCGAAAATGTTGACCCAATACTTACATCAAAGTTTATTTTCTTTTTTTCCCCGTGTTTAAACATTACATCTCAATTCAGTGACCGTTTTCTTGTCAGAGAGGTAAGTGCTTTTCATGTAGGAATCATTATATCCAGTAGGAATTCCTCATGCACATAAGCATTTGATGAACCATTACCAGAATGTGTTTGTGCAGGGAGACTACAGGATGTTTATGAGACCACGGATTTTACTCTCATATACTTTAGCTTTCAGTGTGTTTCCTCTCCTGCTCTTTTATTTTCATAAGAGAATATTTTTCTCCATGAACATTTCCTTTTCACTACTTTGCACTTCATTTAACAAGACAAAGAAAAAAAAAAAGGGCAAGTTTGTTTATATTTAAAGCGAAGACAGGTTTATGATGCAGATAAATGATACAGAAATGAAAAATGGTCTGATCTCTCTGTTTTGATTTGTAGTCTATGTGACTTACATAATTGTCCCCTATTAATGCTGATCTCCAAGAAGAAATGCCTGCCAGTAGGAGTCTTTTTAAATATGAAATGCAGTGTCTTCTTCAATTTTATTATAAAAAGAAATGAACATATCTTTTTCCCCTCTAGAAACCTAGTTTTTATTTGAGAGGGACTGAATCTAATTATCCACAGAGACTCTGTTGAACCACTTAAGAATATCAGTATGAAAGTATAGCAAGCAGTCCCTTGATCTGTAGGTAACCCTTTCTAGCTGTGCTATTGTAATAGATTTGAGACTCTTCTCCGGCAATAAAAAGGTGAGTATAAGTTATATCAAATTGTTCAGTTTGCTAATGCAACAATTAGTGGGAAAGAATTTAAATCACAGTTTGAAACAGGAATATTTCTGACTTGCCATCAAGTAAGTAGCCTGTCACCACTAAGTAAAAGCATGATCAAAAAATTCCTTCTCTGAGGAGGTAAAAATACTCAAGAAAATCTCTGCAAAGTCTCACCTTTAATGATACTGGTTATAGCTAAAGTGTTAGAAGATGAAGAGTTAGAAAAAGCCCTATATTAAGCATACAGGTCTGTGGTAAACAAAAACATGCACATTTGTTAAAGGCTTCAGAAAGAACCAATATACTGCTCAGAAAAGCTGTTCTAGCCTTGTCGACATCAGCCAACAATGTATTTCTGCTAAAGCTCTTTTCTGTGCTTTTTAAGATTCCCATATTTATTTTCATGGGACAATTGTATATCTTTCATGGTTTTATCACTTTTTTTTGTTGTTGTTGTTGATGACGGAAAACACTTCTAAACTGACTTTAGATAAGTGATTTATTTTGTGGTTTAGAAGCTCTTTCTTTATTCATTATTTGCAATTTCCTTTTTTAACCCACTTCTATTTTCCTTTGTGATGTCATCTTAACTATGGCTTATTTGTTCCTTCAGGTCATTAAGGATAGTTGAATATGGGATCTGGGATAAATATGTAGTGATATTGTCTCTTTCCATACATAGTTTTAGTTTACTGTTATTAATTTTGCAATAAGTCTACTTCTATGTCATTACTTGTATAATTATGCTATCTTGTAGTTTTTATTTTGAGTATAGCTGGAGCCAGGTAACCAAAATTTAATTTTATTTTTTAATATTGTTAGAAAATATTTTCTCTCTATGGCTATTTTTCACTGTCCAGAGAAATAATGTAATTCTGTCTTCAGCTTTATAGAAGAGCATTTTAAGTTGCTATGGCTTAAATGTTAGTTCCCCTCCCCCACCAAGAACTTAGTATTTTAAAGAAGCAATTAAGCTTTTAAACTGAAATATATTCCTTCATGCTTACTCCTGTGCTTCTGTGCAGGATTTCTCGATGCTTTTGCTTTATAATCTGAAGATATATCTAATCTATTCTCTTGTATCTCTTTTACTGATTATAAAAGTAATGCTATGAGGCAAGAGTCTTTTAGTTTTTGATTTATGCAAATAACTCTGTACATAAGGTAGAAGTTCTTTCCCTGATGGCTACTTACTACCCTTAAAATGTTCCAAAGGACTAGGTTCAATGCACCTGTATTTTTAAGGTCTAGAACTACTAAAGAACAATAGTTTTACTGGTGAGTAAAGCCATGAATTGCTAACGCTCAGAAAGTGAAAACTAGGAGCAGTAGTAATAATAGATCAGCTGAGAGAGAAAAGAGAGAGACTGTTCAGATAAGCAGGTTGTAATTTTATATCTAGTTATAGCTAATGATAAAATGGGGGCATAACAAAAGGAGGAATTGCTATCATATTTAGGTGATTGCTAGTGAGTACACTCTGTCTTTTCTACAGCAGTATCCAAAAAATATTTCTGAAAGCACTGGGAAAAGTATACCTCAGATTGTAGGTTATTTGCTAAAGCCAGCATCAATATCCAAGAAATTATGCATTAGGAGGTTATTGTGAGAGGTATTTTCTGAACCAGGGCAATAGAAAGAACTACTCATAACAATTCCTTCACTGTTAATTCAATGTTTGTAAGAAAAAAAGGAACCTTTACTAGTAGCAAAGGGTAGTATTTAATTAGTCTGAGTGAGACAGTTAAGTCAATAAAATTCTGCAGAATTGAGTAAAATAACTGAAATCTGTATTAGCAATTACAAATCATTTTAAATATCTAGAGACTTCAGTGTCTGGAATTACTGAAGAATTTGGCAAGTCTCTTCTCATATCTGCACATAAAATCTGTCACAGACAGGAAGAATAGAAGAGATTTCCAAAGTGCCTGGAAAGGTTAAACAAAAGGCTATGTAAGTGATTTTATTCTGTTATGTCTGCCTCAATAATTGAATCTCCTGTGAAATTATTTGTCCCCTGAAGTCCTTTGGCCTTGTTGACCTTCAAGTAGTAAAATATTTTCTTCAATGGTTTCTCAATGGTTGTGGTTTGAATATTAATATTATGTGTAATTCAGGCACTTTTGCTTGCTCTTGTAAGGAAAGGCTACATTCTTCAGCTGTTCCTCAGCTGGGTAATGATGCTAAACTCCAAGGTCCTGATGCTTCACAGTGGTAGTAAAGGTGACATAAAATCACTGACAAAGGACTTGGCTGAGAGGCTTGCATGCTTTCGAGGAGAGTAATGATTCTGTAACTTCCATAATTTAGGCTTGGGATGATTTGAGTACTTTTGCTCTGACTCTTGGAATCATTCTCTTTTTAGAGAGTACAATATAGTAGCCCATTTTTTTAAGGAAAAGGTTTTTTCATATAGCATGAAGTGGTGATATTAGTCATATATCATATATGGATGTTACTAGCTACCCTGAGTGAAATAGAGCTTGGATTTCTGTATGTGACTTGAAAAATTTATGTCAGAAGTGATGTCAGAATTTGCTGAGAAATTTCAGAGAGATTGAGGAGGGTTTTCCCTGCTTGGTTTCCATTGGAAATTCACAGTTATCAGTGTGTTCCCATGGATTTCAGCAAACCAATGCATTGATGCAATAATATTAATTTGAACCAAGTCTATTGAGCTTGATTGATTTTTAAGTTGGTGGCTTCATCTGCATCATTCTTCTGTTGATTTTTATCCTCTTTTCACTGCCTCTTGTGGTGTTATCAGTGCCATAGCAGTATCTTTCCTCCTGCTGTGTGTATACATCTCCCACCTGGCTAGCTAAAATGACAACAAGGTGTAGCTAAATATTTCCCAGGGAAGGCTGTTTTGTTACTCTGATCTTCCTACCACCTGTGCTCTTTGTTCATGTATGTTTTATCACATCTGTGGGTTTATAGCTGTAAATTTACTTACACTTGTTGGTACACACTGGGCCTTTAGCCAGACTTAGCGAATAGTAGTTTTGAGTATTCTGAGTGAATATAGAAAAATAAAATGTTTCCAATGAAGGAAAACCATCTTTCAGAAAAATATTTCTCAGAAAATATTCTGGAAAATATGCAGTAAGTTTCTTGCAGAATACAGTAGTTTGGACTAGAACACCAGTAGAATTATCTCCCGTTGGAATTTTTTTTCCTTTTTTTATTCTTTAATATGATTATTTGTGCTAGTAATTTACATAAAGGACTGATGGGCACCAGACAGACAGACAGATGGATTTCAACAGGAATGATGCTGAAAGGGAGAATATATGAATGTCACAGTAAGGGAGAATTAATTACCTATACAAAAGTGATGGGAACAGCTCTCCTTTTTGTCCAGCAGTCCACTCTAGATCTGGACATAAAAGACAAAAGTTCAAATAACTCATTTGTGAAAGTAAGTTTAAATTTATATCTTTCTCCTCAAAAACATCACAGAGAATTGCAAAGCACAATTACCTTTCCAAGGACCCCTGCCTGAGTATAAACAACCCTGTATCAGAGGGAAATTGTGAGGAGTGGAGGACTTCAAAGGCACTCTCTTCCTGATTCCAAGCAGGAGAAGTCCCTGTGTCCCACTTTATTGTGAAATAAGAAAGAAATATATTCATTCTTCCCCATGATTTCCAGGTTTCAGTTTTGAATTTATTTTTCTGAGGCAAAATGGGAGAAGAAAAATGAGGAAAAGATTACATTCTTTGAGGTGATGATTCAAAGCAGGTGCTCTGTAACAGGAACAGGAATAAATGGAAGGTTTGTAGGAAAGCTTTACTACAAGAATTTGCCATTTCTAGCCATTCAGCCCCAGGCTGAGCTCTTACAATGTTTTTCCAGGAGTTGAGATAATGGTGACTCTGTGAAATGCTGCAAGGGAATCAGATTCAGTTTCAATAAATGTATTTAAAATACTATTAGGCATATATAATTTTTATATCTCTTAGTGGAAACATGTAGGAAAATGAGGACAGATGTACCCTGTTCAGGTTTATTCTAGACTTCAGTAGGTCATCCAGAGTGCAGGGAAAAAGTGTCTAAGGAAATTTGCACTCAGAAAGATGAACATCTACTGACAAAATCATTGCACTTATTTACAAATGAGATCATTGTAAAGTTAAATGATCCTTCTTTTTCTCTCTCCTTTTTTCTTAGACCTGCAAGCCTCTGCTCTTTTACTTTTATTTTTATGCTGACTCCTGAACCTTGAAGGATTTTCTTGAAAAAAGGCTGCTTGAGGAGAAGGAGTTCAGCTAACTACCAGACCATTTGAAACAGTGATGGGAGGGATAGTAAGTCATTGCTTTGTAACTCCTTTATAAATGGCAATGTGGTTTACTGTGCAAGAACAGAAATACAGAAGAATATCTGGGCTTGCAAGCATACATGAGATGACAAAAAGGAGATCACTTTTGGCACTAATCCACTGCAATTGGTGGAAGAAAAGAAGCTTGGGGCCAGAGTTTTAAAAATTAGGCAAACATCTGATAAGAGATACAATCTTTTCTTCTTTCCTGAATGCTGCTTTGTATTTTAAGCAGAATAACTTAAAGTCTTGCTAATCACAAATCTGTTGGAGAATAGCCTTTTCACTATATATATTGAAATAGAGATTTTGGCTAATGTGGCTATCTCAATTTCTTTTTCATTTCTTTTCCTAAGTCAAAGGAAAAATGCTGTTTCCTACAGCCCATGTTCTGCTTCCAATTTTCATGCTAAAGGCTATGCTAGCTCTTGATTCCTAGCCTAGCATCAGTAAAAAAGAGAAATAGATCCAAACATGCCTGTATTATTTCTGAGTAGAGTTCTCCTGCTTCAGTTTGACATGAAGGCTACAAGACACTGGATGAAAGATAAGATACAGAAGTTTCATTGAAGTATAAAGGGCAAAATTATGCCTTATCATCTCTTCAATTGTGCATAAATTGCAAGAATTTAATGGTTTTGCTTTTATTTTACAGATAGAAGGGATACAAATACTGATATCACTTTTACTTGTTCTAGTCTCAAATGGTAGCTGTTTGATCCATACACTTTTGAATACAGTATAGAAAAGTTTTCTTACCTGTGCTTTGTTCATCAATCTTTTTGAATTTATTTGATAATTTCATTTATACCAGTACTTTGGAGGTGCTTATATTATGAAACTTGTCACTGGCTAAAAGTCAGAATTTGAGATATTTTCAGTGTTCCCTTTTCTGATGGTTAATGGCAATATATTGGAAAGAATGAATGTTGATGTTAAAGAAAAAAGCTTTTCTAAGTCCTTGTTTTTTATACATAGAGAAGAATTTCTCTTAAGTATAACTATATAATTTTGTGTTGCATACATATCTGTGGCAGTTTTGGAGGTTTTTTGAATTTTATTTACCTAAAAAAATTATGATCTATTTGAATGACTGGTCTGGCTAACAGAAGTGATTGTCAATCTTAGAAAAACTGCTCCAAATTTTGAAGATGTGGTGTATTTTGTTTTGGAAGGTTAAAGTCATTTACTATAAGTCTTTTGCAAATGATCCCATTTAAAGGACTGCCAAAATGTAAAGAAGCATATGTTCATATGAATGAGGAAAGTAGAAGATAAAAATGCGTTATGTACAAGCTCTGCAGGATTTAAAATAAGATATGAGGGAATATTAGAGCATGGAGCTTAATGTGAAATATGCCCTAAGGCAGAGATTAACGGAAGTCACATGATTCTTTTCACCAGCACAAATCCTTCTAGAGGCATTGACATTTGTCTTCATTGTTGTTTTTTGTCATACTTAACAATGGGAAAATGGTGTGAAAAAGATACCCCTTCCCATCCAGCCTTTTGGTGAAGGGCATGAAAGTAAATTCATCTATTCTGCTTTTTGGAGCTATTTTGGTTTTATGGAAGATGCTAGTGTGGGGAATCTAGCTGGATGTGTATTCTTGTGTGGGAAGTGATTGTGATAGTGTTTAAATATTATAATAGATATATATATAATAAAAGGGTCATTCGTTATGTCAAGGTTTGATGCTGGTTAGGCACTAAACACCGTGAAAACTATTTATTTATTTGCCTCTGCCATAGCTAAGCAGAGAAGGGAAAGTTGAAACTTCATTTTTATGAGGTGAAATAGGGATTATTGAGGAAAATGGAAAATCTTCAAGGCAAAACAGGCTCAAACTTAAACAGAATAAAGAAAATTTATTACTAAGAGAATTAAAAATAAAAACAATAATGAGAAACCAAAGCAAACCTTCAGAGCACCTTTCTCTTCCAGTACCTCCCTCTTTCCACCAAACCACATAACGGAAACAAACATGGGGTTTTGGTCAGTGTTTCATTTCTTAAGAGTCTTTCTTTATGCTTAAGGGAAGGAGTTTCTTCTGCTGTGTTGTGGAATTCTTTCCATGGAAGATAGTTCTCCGCAAACTTCTCTACTGTGGTTCATAATGTCACAAAAAACAGTCTGTCTGAAATCTGCTGCAGTGAAAAATATCCCTCCCATGAATCTTGCAGTCTTCTCACACTGCCCTCATGAGTCATAATAGTCATGGGGTTTTAGTCATTTAAGGATGAGCTATTCCAGCCTGAAAGCAAAGGCTCTCTTCTTCAATCTCTAAAAGCCTTTCACAACACCTATAGGCTCTGGCACCTTCTTTCACAGGCTGCGCGTGGATTTCTGCATCCCCCATGTACCTCATCTCCTGAATTATAGGGAAAACAAATTGCTGTATTATAGTCTTCACCACGGCTTGCAAGGAGAATTTCAGCTCCGGCACTAGGAACGCCTCCTCTTTCTCCCTTCCCCCACTGACCTCGATGTCACCATGTTCTTCTTCCTCACGTTACTATTTTTCTTTCCTCTCTGACTTGGAAGAAAGTCAGTGTCTCTGAGCTGCTGCTCAGAAATTGCTCTTGTCTGGGCTCTGCATTGGGGAATACTTGCCATGTTTCTCGTTGCTGGCTGCATGGTGTTTTTTGTCCAGTTCGGTGTGAGCTGTGCTGGCTGTGTGGAAGGGCCCGCTGGGGGCCCCCACTCACCACCCCTCTGCAGGGAAGCAGGAAAAAAGGTACTTCCTGCACTTCCTCCTTTAAATATGTACATCACAAAGGGGTTACCAACTTGTTTAATTGGTCTAACAGCCTATCTATCAACTATGGGCTCCGTGCTGGACACAGATGTTCTCCTAAACTGCTAAAGTCACCACACATTAAAAGGAATCTCCAAATATTTTGATGGGTTAGGATCTAAAAACAAATGTTTCATGGAGATACCTTGATACTCAGGTGTCAGAAGAAACTTGGTCAGGGCTTTTTATATCCTCTTCCATTCTGGTTTAATTTTCCTGCCCACTGCTCCAAACTTGGATTTCCACAACCAACAATCCAAATCACCTTTCTTCTTAAGCTTTTTACTTCTGTTATGACTACATTCCAGACTGTGGTGGAGTACAGTGATCCCAGCTGGGCAGCTTAATACAAGCTCAAAATCTAACTGCAGTCTCGTGTACGTCTGTCAGCAAGTTTATCCAGTGGGTCAATTTTTGGGCTACAGTGTATACATTGGAAACACATACTATTAACATTTTTTAGCTCCTGAGTCCCTCTGGAGAAGCAGGATAAACTGGCTATCCTTCAGGCCAAAAATACCTTTAGCATATCCATTACTACCCCAAGTGCAGATAATAATTAAAGTGTCTTTTGATGACTTACACCTGGTTGGAAGCACTGAGCTTCATCTGTCTGTCAATTCACTTGACCATATATAGAGGAGACAGGGAATTCTGTTGGACTGTGTGAAAACCTGTTACGGAAAATAGGCAATGAGCGCACTGAAAACCAAACTCAGAAGTTACCATGTCCTCATGCAGCTCTTAAAATAGGAGTAAGAGACAAAGCAAGATTCAGTGGATAGAATCAGCACAAATTCTTTTTCTTGTAACATTTTCCTCTTGATAGTACTATGTGTTTAGATTCTCCAGTTGCTTACATCTTCATCACATGAAGTCTTAAAGTAATCTTCCTTAAAATTGCTTTGTTCAGAGATTGTGCTGGAAGACTGCATGCCAAAATAACACATGATAAAGTGGCTTAGATGCTGATGCATGGACCTAAAATAATACATTAATAGCAAATCTAACTGGACCTAACTCTTTGGGTTTTTTTTTGGTTTTTGTTTGTTTGTTTGGGTTTTGGTTGGTTTTGTTTTTGTTTTTTTCTTTTCCGCTTCATTTTTCCCCTGTATTTTTGAGTCCTAGTCTACTTATGCACAATAATTTTATGGGACTGGAGTTTTCAGCACATGAAAATAGATAACCTACCTGGTGCAGTGCCTCGGAAAACCCACATCTCTGTTTCTATTGAGATTCAGAATATTGATGCAAAGTTCTGAAAATCTATATCCATCAATATAAGAAAATTGTATCAGTGATCATTTTGATGAAAAGATGAATCATTTGCTACACAGCTGGCACACGAAGACAAAAATCAGTGACATTTCATTTTTAATGCAAATTAAGGAGCATATAATTCAGCTGTCAATTTTTACACCTGCTAATCATACCACTAACAGTGACCTTCAAAAATATCAGTTCATAATAAAAATGTAGGAGGAGATGACTGATGTAAATATTTTGCCTTTGTTTTTCTGACCAATGAAGGAGACCTTGCTCATAACTCATTATTTCATTCTTGGGCATCAGCATAATTTAGGCATATTTGTTGTTTTACTGCCACATATTGATTTTATCTAAATAGAAGAGTAGCCCAAAAATAAATAGGTAAATCCATCCCTACAGAGGTTGCTCAGAGCCCTATCCAATCTAAACTTGAATGTTTTCAGGGATGGAGCCTGAATACACCTCTCTGGGCAACATATGCCAGTGTTTCACCACCCTTGGTATTATTTTTTTTTCCTTTATTTCTTGACTAAATCTACTCTATTTTGGTTTAAAACTATTACTCCTTGTCCTATTACTATAGGCCCTGCTAAAAAGTTTGTCCCCATCTTTCTCATAAACCCTGTTCAGGTACTGGAGTGTGCTGTGAGTTTTCCCTGAAACTGCCTTCTCTCCAATAGGAACAGCCCCAACCCTATCAGTCTTTCTTCATAACAGTGGTGTTCCATCCCTCTAATCATCTTCATGGCACTCCACCTTCAGCCATTTGAACTTGTTCTTTCACTTTTCTATATGTCTTTGGTTTCTATTTTTTTTTTTTCTTGGTTAATTTGATAATCAAAATTTTCAATGGGCTAAATATACCTTGTGCATTCAGCTTTTGTAGCATGGAGCTACTGTGGGGTTTCACCTTCTTGGAAATGAGATCTTGGCACTTGCAAATGAGAGTCTCTTCAAGCGTGATGTTTTTATGTCTTATGTATACTGTGTTGCGACAAAGGCATCCAGCTACCAATGTCTGTCACACGGATGAGCTGACCTATGCACTGAACAGTCAGGGGAATAAAATAATTGAATTCAGCTGCTAATTTTGTCTAAATACTCCTGGTATTAGAAAAATCCAGGAATGTTTCCAAAACTGCCTTGCCTATACAGAAAACTGCAGTTTAGGCTTTTCTTTTCAAGTCTTCCAACTCATTCAGACCTGGAAGCTTGGACCATTTTTGTGAAAACTCCCTGGATGTGTGAGTTTTCCAACACTCTGTTCTTTGATCCTGTAAGTCTTGTCAAATAAGTTATATATTTTTTACCCAATCTTCTAGTAGCAGCACTTGGGAAAAAAAAGGAATATACATTTATATGAAAAATAGACAATATCTTCTTCTTAGAATTTCACCTGGACTTATGTTAATACACCAATTCTGCCTGCCCAGTCTTCCCTATTTTCTTGTCTGTTTGACGTAATCTGACAGCAGAGTCTTTTTCACTCTTCAAACACCAAAATTTGGACCGTATTATCTAGACCATGTCATTATTCTTTAGAATGTCACTCTCTTCCACCCTCCTCCTTCTTGGCCACTAAATGATAGATTTGGCATTTTTATATACATAGCAAGTTTACAATATGATCTCAGTTCTGTATTATAAGAAATTTATTTTATATTATTTATAGCTTTTGTGTTTGTCTCTTGTAATGTTGACAAAATTTGAACTTACAAGAATGAATACAAGAGAAAACCAGGCAATTGTCAAGGAATCACTCTGGACAAAGGTAAATATGTGACATTTATGACTGGCTTGTACTGGCTGATTGTGTTGTTCTTTTCAAAATACTTTGCTTGTGCTGATGCAGTGATTCATTATCCTTTACACTGTCTTCTGTTTTGACTTTATGTATAGAGCCTTTACTCCTCCTATTGGTACTGGTGCTGGCTTTCAAGATGCAAACATCTGTCCTCTGGGAATGGGCTTAGTCTTAGAGCTATTAAACAGCTGTTAGCTGAGAATTATTCTGTCAGCAAATCTCCTTTTCTACAGAAAGACCTTTAAAAAATATGAAAGTCTGGTTCTTTGAATTCAATTTCCAATACTGTAAGACTCACCTATAAATACCAATCATGTATAATCTTGTTTTAGTTACAGATATTTCCACATTTGAGAAGCATTTATAGTAAGAAAAATGCCTTTTAACCAAACTAATTGAATTGAGGCAGTGTGGTATTGTGAATTGCTGGAAAACAGAGAAAACCCAGCAGTTTATGACTGGAAAAATGTTTCAGAAACTTTATTGTCTGGTCTTTTTCTAATTTAAAAAATATTAACTCACATCAATCCATCAGAATGTTGTTCAAGTAAAGACATCCAAACCAAAAATGGGTTTATAGATTATCAGCTGAATTTGATCCTCTAAAAGATGATTCATGTTCTAGCCCTAATTTATCTGAGTCTCTTAAATGAGTCTGAAGGATAAATTAATTAATCTGCTTTTCACTTACCTTTTTGTTAATGGCTTTTCTTACAGATGCACCTCCCCCCGTCAAACAAAACCCAAATCAAAACAAAAAAAACCCCCAGGACTGAAGAATAATTCAGGACTTTAAATCATCTTTTGGCATGACCTACAATAGATACTGTTCTGCCCACCACTTCCTGTAAATTACTGAGCTGTCAATCTTCTGTGTTTCTGCCTGTGTAAAAATAATTGTAATTGAAGAAATGTGGGCTGAGTAAAATGGCAGTAGAGCAATCCCATTCTCAGATTACTCCAGTTTTGTTGTGGGAAAACTGAATATTTTGTCAGCTGAATAGCATAAGCATGAGGTTTCTAGGTAGATTTTTAATGCACATGAAACCTCTCTAAAATGTCTAGAAAACACTGCATTTTCTTCTTCTCCAACATCCCATGCCCAGGCTGGAACATTGTAAAGTATTCAGGAGAAATGTTTGTTGTGTGTGATCATCAGCCTGGTCTTGAGCAGCAAAAAGCAGAATCCTCAAAACTTCTGGGAGTCTGAGCAGATGTGTGGTAAAACTAATTTCACAGAGAAAATAAATTCTTTGTGCAGCAGAGTGAGTCTGAACAGATATGCTCATGCCTCACTTTCATCAGTACTGAGTTGTCCTCCAACATAAATATTAAACCAAAATGTTCGCAATAGAAGTTCACAGTGAATATCAATGCAATAACACATACCTACTTCCTTTATTTTCACCTTTCTTATTGTATGTCTGCTCTAACCAGACATTGCACAGTAAATCAAGAATTCTGTGAAAAAAACATTTGTTTAATGAAATAGCCATTGAGTCTGAAATGTGTCTGTGCTGAAGTGGGAGGGCAGAAAGAGCTGGAAGGATAAAGAAGTTAACTAGATGGCAAATAAAATTGACTCCTTAATGTAGACAGAAGAATACAGCGCTTTCTTCCTTCATTTTATTGTATAAAAATCATTTAATACATTTCCAGGCACTGGAGTTGAATAAATCGATTATAAATAACTTGCATTCTGAGTTTTTCTTCCTTCATTACCAGTGAACTATCAACAAGAAGTTTGTCTATTTCTTGCTGTTTTCAAGGGCAGCTGTCAGGAGAAACCATTTTGCCATGCAAAATGAGCAGGAATTGTGCTATATATCCTAGACATGAACTACAATCTTCTTATCTGTTAGTAACCATAAACAAGCAGGCTGTGGAATGTTTCTGTACAGTTTTCATAACTTAGGTCACTT
The DNA here is from genome assembly GCF_017639235.1 of Corvus kubaryi. Classification (NCBI taxonomy): domain Eukaryota; kingdom Metazoa; phylum Chordata; class Aves; order Passeriformes; family Corvidae; genus Corvus; species Corvus kubaryi. The sequence continues at coordinate 187,117 of NW_024582075.1, forward strand.
GCTGAAAAACTTCTGCAAACACATACCAGTTACTTTTTAGCATCGCATTTTTGAATGTACAAAATTCAATATGTGAGCAATTAATGGGTTCTGATTTCTCATCTATATGTCATTATCCTCCAGATCATATGTGTAATAGGAATAACAGAGCTGATAAACTAGGGAGTCCACTCTGTTGTGGTTTGACCCCAGCCAGCAGCCAAACCCCAGGCAGCCACTCGTTCATCCCTCACCAACAGGATCGGGGGAAGGGTAAAAGCTGGAAAACTCATGGGTTGAGATAAAGACAATTTAATAGGGCAAGCAAAAGCCACGCACACACACAAAGTAAGGAATTAATTCACTGCTTGCCATGGCAGGCAGGTGTTCAACCATCTCCAGGAGAGCAGGGCCCCATCACATGTAACGCTTACTTGGATAGACAAATGCCATCAGCCCAAATGTTCCCTCCTTCCTCTTTCTTCCCCACAGCTTTATGTAGTGAGCACGATGCCATATGGTCTGGATGGTCTGGAAATCCCTTTGGTCAGTTGGGGTCACCTGTCCCAGCTGTGTCTCCTCCCAGCCTCCCATGCACTCCCAACTTCCTCACCAGTGTGGAAGTACAAACAGCAGAAAAGGCCTTGGCTCTGTGTAAGCCCTGCTCAGCAAAACAAAACCATCTCTGTGTTATCAACCCTGTGTTTAACACAAATCCAAAATGTAGCTCCATGCCAGAAACTGTGAAGCGGATAGTCTCTACTCCAGCCAAAACCAGCATAACCAGGCATTGAAAAGTAGACTTTAACCTAGAAGTGTGTGTGTTGGTCTGTAGAACAAGGAGAATGATTCTGTAACTTCACAGTTATAGCAAACTGATACATAACAAAGTCCATAAATGTGACTATTAGAATTATTTAAAAACTGCTTAAATTTTAACTAAAAACAACTTTTGGGTTTTAGTTTCCAGAGCAGTAAAATTACAAAGTGTGGTCTATTCCTCAAATGAAAATATTGAAGGAAATTGCCAATTTTTGTCTGGTTAGAAAGGAAATAATTGGTACTTGCAAACATTACTGATCTGTTTTCTCCAAAAATAAGGTAAAATTTTTGAGTGATTCTACATATAAAGCGTGGTAGTTAAGTTTCAAAAGAAAGCCACAATAAGAAAATGGAAAATTAAGTGGGGTTTTTTGTTAAGACTGTTTAGAGGAAATTATTTACTTCAATTTTATTATTTTTTTAAGAAATAAAACTAGGTTTCATTCTGTTTTTTAACTGCTCTGAAGTAAAGACAACAGACAAATCCACTAGCTGGCTACACTGTGCTTGGATATACTGTCCATTTGCTATGTAATTTCAATTTCAAGTGTTTTGATATTGGACAATCTTAGTGGAGAAATTTATACATATAGTCTATTTTATATATTAAATGACACAAAACATGATGTCATTTTCTAGTCATTTTGACTTACAGTAAATTTTTGTGCAGGGTTTAGTGAGAGGAAGGGGAGACTGCAGCTTTTAAATACAAACAGAAGCTGCCTGTGTTCATGCTACCTGGGAGGCTTGTGGAAATCTATATTCAGAATGTAAATTTTTGGGGGTAAGTCAAAGTCTGCCAAGAACACTGCACATTAAGACGGGAATTGACTCATAATCTGGAATGTGGAACCATAACACACAGTTATTTGGATGGGCTGAATATTATTTTGGGACTGGTGCTCACATCAAACTCTTAAAGGCCTAAAATAGCACAAAGTGGTTAACCAGAGAAAACTGTCAAAAGGCTGTGTGTTTTCCAGGGGTGGATTGGTGAAATCTACTTAGCATCAACAGTTCCACAAATGTTTATCTTAAAAGCCCTTGTTGTCTGTGTTGTCCCACCCTGCTTTTGGGATGAAAAAGACTGCTGAAGTCAAGGATTTACAGACCACAGTGAGAAGAAGACAGTCAAAGAAATGGTTACATGGTTGCATTAATACTGCGTGGGGTTCCAAGCAATCACTTGGGGTTTCTGCATCACAATTACCCAGACTGGAACTAGACATGCTTTCTGATCATATGGCAAGACTCTTTTTCTAGTCTGCCGACCATTCTTTTTGGAAATGGAATGTATTTGATTTTTTTTAAAAAGCTTTTCTATACTTCTGTGAAGGTAAGCCTGACTCTAGCAACAAATAAGAAATGACCACATAATGCTATTTTAGAAAAGAAGATGCAGAAAAGATGATTTCCAGTACATGCATACTCACTAGCCCACAAACATGATAGTCTGAACATTGGGAAAAAACAATATTATTTTGTGACTCAATGAAGATAGTTTACATCCCTTGCTATTTATAATCTAGACATCCTGATTCAGTAGGTTGACTTACTGTGTCAGCAAGTACAGGGCGCACACTAATAAATGAGGAGAGAATGTCAACTATGCTGGCAGGAAATGGCCAGTCATACAGCTGACAGCCAGTCTTGGCAAGGAATATATGTAATGGTTTGGTGCTGCAAGCTGTTTGTAGTTAGCATTACCAAAGCTGCCAGCCAATTGCCTCATAAGGTCTGCTGACAGGCAGTAATCTAATCTGGCCTCCCATTTGTTCTTTGTTTTTATCTGCTAAACACAACTTCATCTTTCCCGTGGTTGGCTTGTATGCTATTTAAAATCTGAACATTGCATTCAATCTTGCGGACATGAGAATAGCAGAGGTGTTGTAATCAAAATCATATAGAACTGGGCCTCTGGAAGCAATTTTTCATGAAGATATGCTCGGATTTCAAAATAAACTTACTATAAAACAGGAAAGAAATATGGTTGCATTATTTTCTCCATATATGTCCTGTTTCAAGCTGAAGTTTGAAAGTGGGAATGTTTTCCATCATAAGGAATTCCAAATAGATATCAGGGGTAGACTGAAGGGAGAATTGCAGGTACAATGGAAAACAGATTCAAGGTTGCTGGCTCGATCAAAACACAGAAATAAGTATGCATTGTGCTTGAATAAAGTAACTTACATGTAAAATAAGTAAGATTATATTCAGATTTGCTGGTTTTATTTCAAGTTATGTGTTAAAAAGCTGCTGGCTTAAGATACATCCCTGAGGAGTCAGTGTGTTCTTATGGCTTTGATTGACTTGAAATTTATTATTTGTGGTATAAAAGTACGAATCTAGTATGTCTGTCCATATAAAGTCAGGATGGTCTAGTGGGAAGGGTGCTAAACTGGTGTAATTTCTTTTCTCCTCCAGAAACTCCCAGTGTGATGATGGCATATTTGATTAGGACTAGCTCAAGATAAGTGCTGTGTATCAAAAAGCGTTTCTAATAAACATTAACTGCCTCTGCCTAGCGACTCATTTCTCAAAACAGCCAGTTTAGTGGAGCCAAGCCTTGCAACTGCCAGTATTTTCAGATGCGAATTTCCACTGACACTGTGCATCTGGCCCTGTGCGTGTGCCCAGATGTGACTCACTCTGGTCTGCATGTAGCAGCTTGGCATTCATGGCAACATCCCACTGATATTACAGACCAGGTGTCATATAACTCTTCCATGCAAAATGAAAAGAGCCTATCTGGTTTGTTGTGCTCACCTCTCGCCAAATTATATCTGTGAGGAAGATGTAATCCCAGGAGATGCAGGGTCATTTCTGTTCCGTAGCGAAGGCAACTGACTCTGGGTTTTCTCTGATGGCTTCACCTCCCTCTGGTGTAGTGTTGTGAGACCCACACTGAGGTGCTCTTTGGAAACCTTGCTTAGGGCCGTGCCTTCCTTCCACCCCATTCTTCCTCCCTTTCTTTCACAACAACATAAAACCAGAGCATAGAAATGTTCTGTCTTAAATGAGATCTTGTGAAAAGAAAAATTGTGAAAAATTAATATCTTTAACAGTAGATTCCTGCCTGCCAAAATATGCCTTGGTTTTCATTGTCTACATTTCTCAAGGCTGGCAGGACAAGATTCATTTTCTTGAAGGAACACAGATAACAAAGGTGTTCAAGCTTGGGAATTGTTTTTTCTGTAGTGTCAGGGGCTTAATAAAAAATCTGAAACTGTTCCCAGAATCAGCAATTTTTAAAGCACTGCTGGTAGCACAGCTTATGACAAGGTTCTTTTTCTTGACCTGGAAATATTAAGAATCAGTTGTATGAAGCCTCTGGGCATCAAGGAAAAAGTCTTTTTCTGACAGCACAAATCCTCAGAGAACAAAAATACATTTGCCAAAACCTCATTAGTATATAAAGATAAAATGATGTGCAAAGTTCATCTCTAAAATAAAAATTATGAGCAATTTATATATTAGAATATAGTTTACATATATCATATACACATATATAACATATCTTTATATTATCTATGCATCAGAACATAAATTATGTAATAACCTAATTTTAACTAGTAAAATAGAGTGAAACATTACCGGTGTGATTCATTATTTGTTCCCAATCTATTACTATTGATTACTCAGTAGGAAAATATGAAACAATTTAATGCAAATTACAAAACAATACCCACATTTTTTTCCTTTAATTATTTAGTGACAGGTGTCACATGGAGGTTTAAGGATCTAAGCAGATATTCAGAATGAAATGCTGAAGAAGAAAGTGCAGTCAGCTCTAGGTAAAAGTAAAGGTTTTTCACTCACTGATGGGAAAAGAAGTTTAAGTGGGAATTGATGCTTGTGAGAAGGGAGAAAAAATGAGGTCAACTAGATGTGTTCTCATGGATTTACTAACTGTATTGTGCAAAATGGATAAGGACAGTCTCATCCAGAATTAAAAAGTATTTTTTGTGCAAAGCCCATTAGAAATCTCCTGTTTTGCAATTTTCTTGCAGTACTAGGACAATAATTAGATTGGCAGCTTGCACAATACTGTTTGACCTGTTTACATGATTGATTCCTTTTTTTTGCTACAGCTTTTCTGTTTTCGTTCCTAGTACAGGTGGTGGTTGATCCTTCTTGAAAGGACAAGCTGTATCTCCCCTCTTCAATGAAGTGCCTGCAATTTCTTCTCCTTCTGTTGCACCTGCTGACTTCTTCCCTTGCTGTCTCCCTATTTCACAAGATCTCGAGCAAATCAGGCATTGATAAGGAGATTTTCCTGCAACAGACAGAGTTCCACTTTTTAGGAGCCTCTCAAAATAAATTAAATCTTCTTTTGTATAATCTGAAACATATTTCCCTGTAGGAATTATTTCTTTTCAGAATTTATCCCTCTGTTCTTAGCTCAAAGGAAAAAGCAAACGTCACCAGGTCCAAAAATCACCCAAGCCCAAAAGGACGTGCATATTACAGGTCTATTGTTCAAAGTACATCAGAACATTGCAACAGAAAAATACCAGAAATGGCAACTAAGATGAATGCCTGTAGGTTTTTTCCAATCAATAAAAATATCAAGAGTAAAAAAAGTATGTGTTTGATTGGAGGAATATGGGGGTTTTTAACTGTTAAAGAAGCTCTACAAGAGCATTTTAAGATTCTGTCAGTTTTCCTTGTTAAAAAGGAATTCCAAATCAATGCATCTGTTTTGGCTTAATATTTGTAATCACAAACCTTTTTGAGAAATGCCAGTATTCTCTCTTGAGATGTGTCCATGCATGATGACCAGGAGAATTCTACACAGAAAACAAGAGAGAGAAGGAGCAGAGAGGAAAGAAAGAAAAGTCTACCAAAACAAAATTGTATTTTCTTTACTGATTGTGGTCTGCTTTTCATCTACTTAAATTTTTCTCATCCCATTTGAGGTTATAGAGTGTAATATACCACAGCTATGAAATTGACATGATGTAAAACCCCAGTGGGAAAGACATTTTGGGATGAAATTTTCAAACAAACTGACTTGAAAAGTAACAGTCACATTGTTCTTCCCATACTTCATGCTCAAAGGAAAAAATCTGACCTCTGCATCAGTCAAAGTGTAATTGCTCATGAAAATGAATTATAAATTTAAAGGAAATAAGTTTCTCTTTGCCATTACATGAAAAACAGGATAGTTGGATCTAAAAAGCATTGAGTAATTCTTTCAAGTAGTGCAGGACAATACTTATATTTGGGCCTTGATTGCAGTAAAATGTTATCTGTGATCTTGTCCAGATTTTATATTTTTTATTTTGATGATGATGGTGATGATGGAGTCATTCTCCAAAATACCGCTACAAATCTGGGCTCCAGTAGGAGGCAATAGGTCCAGGGTAGTTACTTAAATTAGGAATGTATTGAATGTAATAGATCTCTATTTGAAGACTACTCTAGGGATAGTGGAATTAATACAAATGTGCACAGCCCGTAATAGATCATCTCATTGTTCTGAATTATTCTTTGCATGGTATTAATATCACTCTTTTAGTTTTAGTTTCCATACAATGAAGTGACTAAAAATTTTACATACTTGTATTAAAATTTGTTTGTGCAGAGATAGATTTGAATTTGATTTTTAAATCAAAATACACTTGTCTCACCTTGAAAGAGAAAAATTGAATGCTTCCAGGTTTTAGCTTCTTAAGTTCTCAAATGACTAATCAGTTAAAGGAAGAGAAGGGAAGAAAGGAGGGGAAGAGAGGTTTTTGAAACATTTCTAATTGCAAAGCACATTGTGACAGACTGTGATGTGTTTCAGAAAATGATACAAAGCATTCCCTACTCAGTGTGTGATTTTTACCTTCTGTTTGTCTATCACTTTGTCCAGCATTTGTTGGTAGCTTCCACGCTGAGAGAGATCTTTGAGCTTGAAATTCTACTTTGACTCATGATCTCCTTCAACTTTTGGTATTGAAGCATGTTATCTATAAGTGAAGAGTGAGTTGAGAGGCCTGGGAGCAGGTTTTAGTTTTTCAAGATGAATTCAGTAAATGAAACAGAGTATTTTTTCATCGTTCCACCACAACTCCCCTCCCCTCCTCTTCCCTTTACTTGCCTTCCCAGGATGTTTGAGTGCGGTAAGGAAGGAAACATTGGAGAACACAAATAGATCCCAAGTATGAATAGGAAGCAGTAAGATATTATATATATGTATATACGTGTTATAAACCAGTTTAAACTGGAAGAAAACCTGATTGGTATGCATCATTTCTTCCATGCTTGGGGTATTTTTTTCTGACTTAGGCTCTATAGTTCAACCATCTCTCTGACATTTTCACTTCTGTCAGGGTTTACATTTATTAGGTTTATGTTGACTTAATGTCAATCTAGTACAGATGAATATACTGGAGATAGTAATAAAAACATAGTGCTCAGCACAAAGGACATGTAAAATATTCATGGTGGTTTGTATGTCATTGGAACTGAAGGTGTTCAAAGGATACCTTTGATATCTTGTACTGGGAGTGTGTTTACTTTACACAGCAATAAATTTATTTATTATGTTAATTAGATTAGTGGATCCTGTACAGCTGCCATGGGATAAACGAACATTCGCTTATGACTTTTTTTGCTTTACTGGGAGGGAAAATGAGAGAAAGTTTGTTGAGAAGTTAATTTAGAGTGGAACTGCATTGTACAGCGCTGGTGTCAATTTACTGACAATTTAAGTTTTTCTAATAAGAGGTTAACTTTGGAGTTACTTTCGTCAGAATATCACATAAGGTAAGCATGCAGTAAATATTACATCTGTTTCCATCACTAGCTAGGAGTCCTGTTCTTTTAAAAGTTGACGTTTTGCATGGCAGTAAGTGAAGAGTTGCAAAATAAAAGTATTTTTCCTTAGTTTGCAAATGTCTGAAGGCCATTCTCATTAGTTCTGGATTCTTTTGAACCTCCATCATTTGGAACAGCTCAGAACTTTAACTCAGCCATTTGTCAGATGTGATGGAACATCAAACAATCAAATGGAAATACATGAAAAACACATGTTTAAAAAAAGCATCCACATGTGCAAAAAACTCCTTTAATGGTGCTCATATGTATGTAAATCTGAATGAAACTTACATTTTTTACATATTTCCACTGCATTATCATATTCAAATCTGGTGGCAACAAATTGATCAACAATAAAAATTTTAATACAGTAGTATATTGAACATGACATATTCTACTAATTTAGAAATTCAGTTTTTATTGACTTCAGTTGTCTACTTCCTCTTTTTCTCCCAGCTGAACTTTGAAAAGGGCACTTTTGACCTTTCTTTTGTGCCCATTCAACACTTCTTTGTAAATTAATTACATATGTACATTTCTGTGTGCTTTTTGCCTGTAGGTGATGGAATGTAAATGTGGGAGAATTCTTTCATGTTTTCATGAAGATGGGGTTTTAGAAATGCAGCCTTGGTACAGGGAATGTATTTGACTGCAAGCTGTTTGATTTGTTTATATACAACTTGGAGGAAATGCTTTTAAAATCAGGTATTGATTCTGTATTGAAAAAGTGTGCAGAAAACACTGATAACTTATTTGTCCCAAATTATTTTGGAGATATTTGCTTATTTACATTATTCAGTCTTCTGTAAATTGTATCTTTTATTGTGCAGATAGTTGAGCAAGTAAGGGGCAATCTTTGTACCATTTGCAAAGCTAGAACCTGCATCCTAAAACTTCTTTGCCTTGTTCCTTTTCTTTCCCCTCTTCAGTTCATTGAAAATATCCTAGGTTTTATCAACTAACTGAAATTTACAACTATCATCTTGGAGTCTGTGATTTGGACTCCTTTCTTGGGGATGTGGAAGTGCTGCAAGATCTGTGTTGTGATGTTGTTCTCTCCCCTTGCCCTTCTCCTCGCAAATGTTTGGAAAGCAAGAATGCAGAGAACTTTAAGACTTACTGTGATTTTGAACATCTTGAGCTCTATTGAAGCTCCCATGGAAAGGCAGTATATTATTGTAAGATTGTTGGCTATTACAAAATTATTTTCCCTCTTAGTTCACTTAAAATAAGCCATACAAAAAAGAATGTTTTAACCACAAAGTCATGGGATCAGGTACTAGAAAAGACTAGTCTGAGCGTCGTGTACCTATACATTCTTATGTTTATTCAAAATTTTTGTGTTTTATAATAAGACTGTTTTCACATTCATCTGGACAATTGCTGTTTTTTAGCACTGAAATGTTTTAAGAATAGGTGTTATAGTCTGAGTATGCAAAACCATGTTAGTGAAGAGTGCAGATTAGGGGAGCCAGCTGAAGTTGTTAGAATGAAATTCATTTGTAGACATAAAAAGTGTCACAGATATCCACTGCAGTTCTTTGTGGGATTAAATCAATGCAAGTTAGCGTGCTGTGTGTTCACTGATGGCAATAGAGTGTTATTACTTTCTGGATGTATCTGTTTTATGTGAATCTGACTGCCAGACAGCAAGAAAATCCTACTATATTCTCTGGATGTCTGTTTTGTGTTAAAAAGAATTCAAAATATTAACTCAAACACAAAACTTTAAAACACAGAAAGAAAACAACAGTTGAAAAAATAGCTATAATATTTAATAGCAATTTATTACTTTGTTTGATCATGGAAAATTTTAGTCAGGATTATTTTTGTTGCCAAGTCCAAACTATATTTAGCATTAAGGGAGAAAATGATTTGCATTATGGTTTTTTGTCTTACATGAAACTGGAGATTTAGTAAGAGTTTCAAAATTGAATTTACTATTTTTTTTTCCCCCAAGAAAATAGATGCAATTTTCCCATCAGGATAAAAAGGGTAATTTCTATTTTTTTGAGATCAAAACAGCTTCGTTATAAATTTAAAAAAGATTAAACAAAGCCCTTTTACTTTTGCAGCTGCTAATTCATCACACCTTATCTTTACACACAAGATTTGACCATAAAAATAGTAATTTCCTTTATCCATCATGTCATATTTTAAGACGGGCTAAAAATAACACAATGAAAGGCAGGATATTGCCACAGTGAAAACATCTTGTGTTTTCAACATTTGGATTATATTAACGTTGCAGTCTCCTTTCATTGCAAAGGTGTCATGTTGGTTTCCTTAACCTCAGAGCTGTGTTAGAAGAACTGCATCCGAGCGTGGTTACCAGAATGATATAAATACTACTTCATGTCCTTGGAATTTCTTATTGCAATTGCTGTAACTTCATGTCAGCTGGGTTGAGGTTTTTGCAATACTGAGCACTGATTGGTCTGCACAGAAAAGTCCCTGTGTTTCACTCTGAACTTTTTATGCTATATACAAAAAGACAGCTTTAATTATTTTTAAAAATGTGGACGCATGGTAGCAGAAATTTTCAACAGCCTTGTGTAAAAGTCGTGAGACTAACTGTATTATTATGAAACAAAGTGGGAGCAGAAATATATTGTAGACAGAAGGAAACAATTTCTTCTTGCAGAGAAACAAGACTTGATCCTTAGCTACATTCTGAAAATCATACTGAGTCGGTGCTGGCTGTGAGTCTGTATCAGTAGAGGTGGTGAACACGTTGTTACACCCTTGGCCTTAACCTCAGCTTTGGATTTGCTGAGAGTCACCACACAGAAATCATTTACTGACTGCTGTCTGTTAGCGCTGCCTGTTGCACACATCTGACAAGCAACCAGGGCTTTCTTGCAGCTCCATTAGACAAAACAGAGGTTTGCACTTTTGTCTCTGAATCTCAAAGAGTATTAAGGATCCTCTGTGCATCCACTTAGAAAAGAATTTTCATGTGCGTTAATTTAACACAACATTGTAGGTGAAAAATATTAAGTGAACTTGAATATTTTTTCCCAGTGCATCACTAGTATGGAGTAAATTTAAACGTCTGTGCAATAGTCCATGTGCTAATAATGCCAAGGTCATGGGTTCAACCCCTGTATGGGCCATTCACTTAAGAGTCAGACTCAATTATCCTTGTGGGTCTCTTCCAACTCAGAATATTCTGTGATTCTGTGAATCTCTTTGCAAGGTTTGCTCTGATTGCCTGTGTCATGTATCCAGGAGGTTCTGACTTGCCCAAGAGGTGATCCAGAAATGCCTTTAACCCATTACCTCAGAACGACAAGATGCAACTTGAGAAATATAGAAGTAAATCATAGCAGTGAAGAATTGTAGAGCCAACAGAGCCTGTCCAATAGTTAAGTGCTGCCAGAACTTTTTCAGCAGAAATCTTGAACAGAAAGAAACACACGGTGGATTAAAAATATGCTGTATGATACCACTCTAGGAAACTACATCAAAAATGAAGCAATTAATTAATTGTAAAGCAATTTTTTTTCTGATTTGCTTGATAATATGACTTGCCATAGAAGTGGCAAGATTTCTAGCAGATATTTACGAAATATTGTTGTAATCTACTGTCCTGCTTGAAGGAAAGAAGGTGAGACTAAAGCTTAACTGTGATCTAGAAGATGAACTAAGCACTCATTACCTAGTTTATTGTGGGAAACTAGAAAAGGACAGAAAAATATCCCATCCTCTAAACCTCTATAAAATTTACAATATCTGATGTTATTTTGTGTTGTACTTTACATATCACACACATCAAAGAACTTTCTATATCATAAAGCGCTGCAGGTTACCTTGTAGCTCCTCATTTCAAGCTTTTCTCTCTCTGTCAGGCCTCATTTATGAATAGATGCAAACACATAGCAAATTGTACAAACAAACTAAAGAGACACGGGTAGATGTATCTGTATCATTTAAATAGAATTTGATTTTCTATAAATAGCATTAGGACACCTCTGGATGATCTTTGATCCCAAAACAGATACATATTGCTGTGATTTCTCTAGTGATGCTCACTGTTGCTTTCTTGTCAGCTTTAACTGGACAGAATAAATTGAAATAATTTATCCTCTCTGAACATCACAGTCAAAACATATTGTCACAGAAACAGGTTAGACTTTCTCCTGTACACACAACAGGTTTTTCTTGGAACCAAGTCATGCTTCAAGGTGTCACTGATGCTATTGTGCTTTACAGAAAGGCTTTCATGAGGTCACTTCCTCTGCCTGCTCGCTTCCTTTTGCCTCCTCCTCCTTTCTTCAGTTAAACAGGAGCAAATGTTATCCTGTATGGTCTCATCTCATTCTTGCTTAAAGAATATTTTTAAATAGTTGATCTAATACTCTAAGTGAGCAGATTTTATCCTTTCTGGAAAATAAGAGACTGTTCTCTGTGTTCACTGAAGGGGCAGAAAGGTATTGCTTGAAGATTGAAAGTGCAGAATCTGAGAACAAACTGTTTCACCTCACTCTTTTAGTTTTGAATTCTATCCATGTTTATAGTCCTTCTTTTCCAAAGTTTGTGGGATTTATTTTCTTAAATTAATGCATATACTTATTGCCTACATTACATAGAAGTAACTTTCTGTGATGACTTCTAACAGCATCAGTGGTATAAAAATTAACCCATGTTGAAGCAGTTTGTAAAGAACTGCAGCCCATGGGAAGGACCAGTGTTGGAAAAGTTGTGGAGGACTTTCTCTCATGGGAGGGATCCTATGCTGGAGCACGGGAAGAGTCTGAGGAGTCATATCACTTGAATAAGGAGGGGGAAGAGGACCTCAATCATCAGAGCAGAAGTTCCCCTCCAGCGCATGGTGATAACCATGGTGAGAGTGGCTGTCCTGCAGCTCACGCAGGTTATTGGGGGAGATTGTAATGGCAATATCTTTAAATTGTTGTAACCAGTGATTTGAGTTACATGTTATGAAAGCTGCTACAGCAGAAAACCCTTGCTGCAGCTGGACTAAGAGCAAAGGGAAAAGTTCACTGCAATGCTAAATCCTGTATCCTAGCCCAAAGGGATCAGGTTTGAAGAATGTAATGGAATGAAGAATGTAATGGAAATACCTCTAACTTGTTGTAAGCCATGATTTGACTTATGTGTTACAGGACTAGTTTCACAGGAACAACCTGAACCAATGGAGGACAAGCCTTACAAAAAGCAGTGCAAGTACAGCAGTGACCTGAGATGGCCTTGGCACCCATGTACTCCAAGAAACACTCCACCTTTCCCGCTTTAAACACTCCACTTTAACTGGTGGAGCCCAAAGTCATGGACTAAATGAAATCAAAAGACATTTTGTGAATATTTGTGGGTATTTTACGGACAGTTTGTAGGGGTGGTCCATAGGCTAAGGCAATGATATCTGTGTACTGTATTAAAGAACGGGAAGAGGGAGCATGGTTAATGATGGTGTATTGAATAGTGTGGGACCTGGTCATAACATAAGTGGTATGGAATAAGGGTGAGATAAAGTGCTGGTTTTGTTTATGTAGAGTTAATCTTCTTCATGGTAGCTAGTACAGGGCTATGTTTTGGATTTTGCTGAAAGCAGTGTTGATTATACAGGAATGTTTTCATTACTGCTGAACAGGGCTTGCACAGAGCCAAGGCCGTTTTTGCTCCTCGCCCAACCCCACCAGTGACCAGGCTGGGAGTGCATGAATAGCTGGGAGGGAACACAGCCAGGACAGATGACCCCAGCTGACCAAAGGGATATTCCAGACCATATGGTTCATATGTAGCATATAAAGCTGTGGGGACAAGAAAGAAGGAAAGAGAAGGGAACATTTGTAGCGATGGCATTTGTCTTCCCAAGCAAGCGTTACGCATGATGGGGCCCTGCTCTCCTGGAGATGGCTGAACACCCGCCTGCCATGGGAAGCAGTGAAATAATTCCTTGTTTTGCTTTGGTTTCCCTATTAAACCGTCTTTATCTCAACCTGTGAGTTTTCTCACTTTTAATCTTCTGATTCTCTCCCCAGTCCCACTGAGGTGAGTGAGTGGCTGTGTGGTACGTGGTTGTCGGCTTGGGATAAATCATGACATGGGAAAAATATTTAGTGCTGTGAATCTAAGACAGATTAAGGTGATTCCTGAATGCTTGAGAAAAGTATTGATGAGTTGCAAGAGGTACATTTCAGATGCAGCTAACCCATATCTTATTGTTTCACTCTGGTTATCTCAGTCCAGATCCTGATGGGGGTTCTGCTTTTCAGGGGTCCCAACTTCAGTGCCTGCCAAGCCTCTTGATGATGATGAATAGGAGAGATGGGGTTTGCCATATCTAAGATTAGGGTATTTAGGAGTTAGGCATCCCAAAGTCCAGCACTGCAGGCACTTCTTCTGCACTTCTGGATGTTTCAGACTGGAACATTAATGAAACTGAATTCATGTGCAACTCTACAGACAACAGTGCATGACAGCAATTATTGCTCAGGATCAGACGGTTAAGTGGTAAAAAGAAAAAGTTTCATCATTAGAAATATAATATTGCAGCACAAACCACCTCTGAATCTGAACCTATTTAAACCACTCAAGATACTCCTGCGCTTTAAAGTTCTTGAGAGTTGATGATCTTCTTTAGTTCAATTACTTTCCATTCAGCTGGTTACTTCTGCTTGTGGACAGAAGATTTTTTGGTCTTTTTTTATGCTTTCATTTTTAATAGCAGCCATTTACCAATTTCAAACATGTTTACCTAGAATTGTGCCCAGAGGGAAGTATACCCAGCTAATTGCTATTAGTGTTTGCTATGCCTGATTAACTTATAATAATATGTTAGTAAGGCCATCATTTAATATTAGGATTGACATAAAGAAAGAAGAGTGGGTAACGTAATTTTGATAAAAGACTAATTATTTGCAAATGCAATAGAAGGACAACATGAATAGTATTCCTTCATTGTATGTCTTTGGCAAGGAGAGACTAAATTCTATATGATTTTCTACTGTGTGATTTCATTCCTCTCTGAACTAAAGTAGTACACAAAGTAGGGCTAGTACACATAGTGTATGTGCAAATGGCTTGTACATTTGGTTTGGTGTGGGAAATGGAATGACAATATGTCATGGTGACTAAACAATTTTTTTCTGTGTTTATTTTCATAAAACATCATTATTCAGCTATTAATAGTTAATGGGATTACTATGTTTATGTACTGGCAGCATATGGGAATTGTTATATATTTTAACTGAACTCAAACTTTCCAAGTAGAAATTCATAAGAAGAATGAAGGAGAAAGATCAAGTAACTAAAAGTAATGCATAGCAACATATTTTAAGTAGTGGCTGTATGTTTGGTGAGATAGTTGCAATTTGTATTTTATTGACAATGTTACGGTACAACACCGTGGTGTGTTTGCATTGTGGCTTGCCACAGAGATAAAACCACTTTTTTATTATAAAGTGGAAAATTTAGTGAACCATGAAGTAATTCAGTTGAGTTTTAGGAAAAAAAAAAAGCTTTTAAATAATGAATTCAAAATTTTTTTCTATTAGGAAATAAAAGCTCCTCTGCAAAAAAACCTATTACCCTCTGAGTATTGTATGTACTACATGGGTAATGTGATAACTAATTGATTTTATTTTCTTAGTTTCAGTGAGACGGCTTATACTGGAAAGGCAGTCTGATAAATGCTCATGAACTGTAGGCTAATATAAATCATTAAGCAGTCTGATAAAGAATATTTTGTATGAACTTAGGTGAGATTCTGCAAACTTACAGGTCATATTTTTTCTTAAATTGTGTAAAGCCTCACACTTTGCCAAGTCAAAGTAACTTTCCTAGAAATAATTACTTGCTGTATGAAAATAAATCAGAACTTCATTTTCAGCCAGAACAGTTTTGCACCCAGATAAAGAAACTGAGCACAAATGAGCAGTTACTTTTTTTGTCCATTGCTTAATGGGGTATCCTGGCTGAACACTCCACAAACCATTTCTGCATTCCAAAACAAGAATATTTTCTTCTGTGAAATTTTGAGAAGTTCAGTATTCTAAGCCAGGACTGGGAATATGCATTCCTTAATGATATAAATCAGAGTGGCTTATTTGAAGGCACAGATTCATTCATTTTGTAATGTCAAATCTGTGATTTTTCAATTATACCATTGTTTCAGCTTTTCTTGCAAGAATTAAAAAACATGTCCCTGATTCGACTATGGCAGAAATTAAATAAGTGCTCTTTGCAGTGTTTTCTTGCTTTGGATGATGTGTTACCTCCATGGAAGAAAGCATTCTTCTGAGCATTAACAAAATTAGTGTAGCTTTATGACTAGCATGGAAAGGAGTGATAATTCATTCTCTAGATCTCAGAACTGATTCTGCCTTCTGGTATGGCCAGAGCTGACAAACTTGCTGTCAATTTCAGCCAGGATGCACAAAAAAAGTGGTCAGGGCAAACACCGGGTCCAGCAGATGATTCCTGCACATCTGGCAGGAGACATTTTGGTGAGGAGGAGAGCAGAGGTTGGTAGTACACCTTTTCTGTGTTTAGCAGCAGAGGAAAGTAAATGCTACTTCAGGCTATTACCTTTCCTGTGTTAGATCTGTGGTGACATCTGTGAAGAGAGGGCTGTGTAAAAATGTGGTAATGTGCAGCTCACAGAAAAATATCTCAGCAGACAATCCATGCAGTTGATATTTAAAGAAATCACCAAGCATGATGCTCAGTTTATACTGAACTTTTAATTATGTTAGAGTCCACAATCACTTATCCTGTGCTTGTCTCACAGTTCATGAAGAAACAACACCTCTAACCATAATAGCAGATCATCTCAGGATGCAGGAATCCTTCAAATGTTTCCAGAGTCCTCTTAAAACATGCTTGCATTTGACATAAGTAGGAAATGTTAATTTCCAGTGCTTTTATGTGAACAGGAATTCTCTGCAAAGGCAAAAGTAAATGCACACTTGAGTGACTCAGGCCAAATTAGTGGTTTATACGGCTTACTTTGGGTATATTTACTGTAGTAGCATCTAAAAAACCAGCAGTTTGAGTTTGTGTGTGAGATAAATCCACTTATTTACATTTCCAAGATATTTCTGATTCCAACTCTCTTACATCCTTCTCACATGAAATTTAGAAAACATATGTCTCGTTCTTAGCCTCCCTTCAGACCCCTTTATTCTTTCCCCTCCTTCTACCCAAGCATATGACACTCAAATATGTGTCTTTGGCTCATATGATTTTTTTCCAGTGGTAAAAAGAATTATTTTGATGAATCAGGAAAGAAAAATACCTGTACATTTTGCAACAACTCTATTTGCTAGAAGTATTCAAAGGAATTAAACTACCGCTTCTCATGGATTTTCTTCATTTCTGCCAGCTGATGTTTTCCAGGCAGCTTGCTGTATTAAAAGCACGTGTTTGCAATGTTAGTAGTCTGCACTTTGTTCCAAGAAAACTGAAAACAAATGTGAGAAAGATGACTTAGCATTCTGTAGCTTCCATGTGGAACAAAATGGTGAATGTTGGCATGTGAGCATAGTATAAAAGTTAGTTCGTGTGTTCCTTTTATGGCAAGGAAATAGTTACTGAATATTTTCCATACCAACATAACAGAGTAATAAGTGTGCTATGTTTAATTGACTGGAAATCATTAAAAGTGCTTTGTTGCTGGTAGGAAGTCTTATTCTTGATTCAACTGTTCCCCCATGCAGCCTATTGTTAAGGACACAATAATATACTCCAGCTCTGTAGTCTGGAGCCACATGCCTAACTCCACCAACCTCAGAAGTAAAGCAAACAACTTTGGATATCAGTGGGAGGGCAAATAATGTCTTATGCTTTTCTCAGAACTTCTGTCACAAACGTGAAAAGATGAAAGCTGATTTTGATGATTGCAAGCTGGTGGAATATCTTCACGTACAGAAGAAACCACGTATTTTTAGCAATGAATTAGGACCAGATTTTTGAGGGGAATATATGCAGACTGTGTTCACAAAAAGAATGTGTGTGATCTTCTTTTTTAATGTTTTTTCTTTCTCTAACACACAGTCATACTTACAATGTCTTATAACATTTTGGAAAAAAAAACAAGGTGTGCGTGTGATGGGAATAGAGAAAAGAAAATATTATTGTTGTCAGAAGCTGTCAAAAATGAGAATGCTCACACTGAAACCAAAACAAAAGTTTTCTACTAAAAAGGTAATGCACATATTTCCTAATATAAGAAGACAATATTTACAAGCTATGGTTGTTGCAGGCTTGCATCGTGCTCTACACAGGCTTTTTGCTTTCTTAAATCACTTTGAATATTTGAAAGATAATTCTAAATATAATTGCACAAACTTAAAATTTGGGCCTTCTGGTAGCAATCTATAAACACAAATTCTTCCCTCCATAGGATTTGCATTATTCTCAATCCCACAGGTTTGTGTTTTTTTGATGTTAAAATATCTATCCTACAGGTGTATCTCTTTTTACATATAGCTGAGAAAATAAAAATTTCTATTTTCTGAAAGGGAAAAAACCCCACCTGCTAATTCAGGGTAAACACTTCATGTTCATTTAGAAAACCCCAACTATCAAACAGTGAACTCCTCCCTTCTCAGAATAACTCAATAATCCAAACTGCATCAATGCTTCAGCTGTCTCCTATTTTCCAGGGGGGTTTTGTGTAGTCCCAGTTAAGCTACACTTCCATTTCAGCAGTGATGTGTTTGCTCAGTAAGTTCAGTTCCTCCTCTAATACACAATATTTTTTTGGCTGATGCTGTCAATATCCCTTCACCCAGGCTGACTCATAGCACAGTATTTCCTTGGCAGTGAGAGGTGTAGGATCTTCGTTCCTCCAGCTGTGCTCCTCAGCTGTAGGTTTACCAGTATGGGAGAGAGTGTACATAATTACAGTTGCAACCAAGGCAGTAAACCAAGCCTTTCTGCTTCCATTAGAAAGGCCTTGGTTAAAGTCTATGAAATTTGAGTTCTGAATTACCATTTGAATATGAATTTTTCTTCTACTCTTTGTCTTGTATAGATAGAGAAGTCCTCTGACCTCGAGACATAAAAAGCCTATCAGAAGTGCACACTTAGTTTCCTCTCATTACTTTCATCTTCTGAGGGTATCAGGTACCTTGAACAAATGCTTGACTTCTCCTGGCAACTGACTGGTGAATACTTAGGCAGGTTTCCTATGACAGCTGTGCTGCAGACTTAAAAACGTGGGAGCCCTAAGCCCTGTGTTTCATGGTGCTGGCAATGCAGTCTAGCATGAGCTCAGCTCTACGCTACAAACAGTATTCATCTGAACAACCTTCTTATTTTGTGAACAGCTTGGAGGATTTTGTTCAACCAACCTTACAAAAGCCTGTGTTAGGGGCTCTACTTTGAGAAGCAAACATCCAAATCTTGTGAGACAAAAATGCCCACCAAGAGGATGGTCCATATTTGGCTGTTGAGATGCAGTATGAAGAGATACATGTATTAAGAAGTTGTGGCAATCTAGAATTTTACATTTTATAGTAAAATTAAAACAAAAAAGTATAGGTTGGTAAATATCAATGTTGCATTTTTCATTTAACATGCTACAAATGCTAAAAAATGTGCAATTTCCATTTAATAAGAGCTTCATTGCTGAATGAAGCATTATGATAGACTTTCATTGATGATGCAGTGTAATTGATATACATTCCTGAGAAGTATTTAATGAGAACAAAACAGGTTGTTGACTGGTTTTGCATCAAACTTGCATTTGTGAGCTGACTCAGTGCAAGATCTGCAACATTAATAAGGAGCCATTTCCCTTGTGTGCAATTCAATAGCTGTGCAAAATTTTGTGTGACCTCTGCCACTGGGAGACGGTTGTAGAAGTCATTGTATAATCCAAGTTTGGTTCAGGGGATCAGAATAAATCTAATCTAAACTAAAAACCTCAAAGACAATATAGGGTAGATGCTGTGTGCTCATGTGAATCAGAAATTTTGTGGTAGATAATTCAAAAGCGAAGGAAAAAGATTACTTTTAGTGAAATAGTCCAAAAAATGCAGTTTAACTTGAACCTGATTTTTCTGGAATTCACAGAGCCTTATAAGAACAGAGAGGCAGTGCAAGAGTCATATAAATACAGAATGTAGCTATAATCAGACCACATATATAAAGGCAGGAGGATTAGTTCAAGGCGGAATGGGATGAAGTCACACAGGATGGAAGGATAGCCTGTTTGAGCTGTTCATATCTGAAATTCAAAACAGACTTGAGAGAAAAATGAATAAAGCAGAGATCACTGAACTTAAAGTGAACCGAAACAAATGAGATTCATATGTCTGTAAGAGCCAGCTGATGAAATCTTTAAATACATGAACGTTCTTTTAAATGTAAGTGCAGCTGTGACTGTTTAGGAGCATGTGGTTTTGCAAGCTAGCAAGTACTTTGTGCAATGATTGATCTCTACAAATTAATTTGCTAAGAGAAACAAATAACGGAGTAAGTGTTCTCATTTCTCAGGACACAGCCAGTATCTCCCTATTGGCTGCTGCCTGAGTCCCTATCCAATGAATCAGTGCAAGGCTAAGGTTAGTGATATAATTAGGTGATTACAGTCTTTGGCTATTTAATTAAATATGACTTTGTGCAAATATTTTGTCACCAGGCTGTTGAAACTTGCTAGGTACACATTTTTGGAAGCAGCATGTAAACTTAGGAAATGATAGTCTTTGATCTTCAAGATTTTCTGTTCTTTGGAGTTTTTTTCTAAAGTCAATGCAATACAAGTGTTAATTTAATACAGCAGAGTGGAAAAATAATCTTAAGTCAGGGAGTATTACCATACAAAACCTCCTAGATTTTCATGTGTCTCTTAAATTTAGTAATCCTCCATTTTCTAAAAACAGCTCTCCTAGGAGGTTTTTTTTCCTGAACTATTATGAACCCCAAAGTAAGCATTTTTTTTACCTGTGTGCTTTGAGATTAATCTCCTGACTTTCATTCTCCATTTGTTTTTAACCTTTTAGCCCATTTTGAAAGTTATGTTTTATTCTACACTTAGTGACATTATTGAAATTATAAATGCTATTTGTTAAAAATTCCTTATATCTCTGTTTATCACTCCTCTCTTCCTGAAGTTTCCTCTCTGAGACCTCCATTGCCATGATTCCAGAGCTTGTCATGATGTTTTCAGTGGCCACTTTCAGAAATACTATTATGAGACTGACAAGTATTATTTCCAATGTATGAAATGAGGAAGCAAGACCTCTGAATGCAGGGTTTCCAAAGTCCCGAGTTAGAAACCTCAGAGATATTTCACTGGTTTTTTTTTTATCTCTCCACGTTTGTTATCTTAAAAGGGTTATGTGCATACTTGATTTTTATAGAAATATCTGTGATCTTCTCTAAATTGCAGATATGGTAATACTCAAGTATTTTTTTAACATTAAAATTTCTGGGGTACCTCTTGAGCCTGGAAAGCTTCTTTTTCAAGGTATATGTTTATTTAGTCAGGATTTTGAAAGGGCCTGAGGACTAGTGAGGAGGGTGCAACCTAATGTTTTTCTTATCTTTGTACCTGTGTAAAGAATTCATATTCTTTACTACTGAGTGTACTCCATATTAAAGTGGTACTAGGGACAGAGATATTCCTATAGTTATTTTCTCCAACTCAGAGGTTAATGATTTGTGGTGTGGGGAGAACAGAGCTAAGCAAACACATTGTTTGGACTGCAGGAAGATGCAATACAGAGTGTTCCACTTTCAAGGGGATTTGAGAAATATGTTTTTCTTCCTACGTAAGGCTAAATGGGTCCTTCACTTTCAAACTATGTCTTGCTGGAACAAAAAGTACTTGCCTGTATCTTAGAACAAATAACTGACTGCTGCCTAGCGTGATTCAGTAGGCTGCAGTACCAAGATAGATCCTCTTGCAGTTCTCTGTTGCTGTCTTTCCAGCAGACAAGTCTGTTTTCACGGCACAAGGCACCACGCTTCTGTTTCGGGGAAAAATCCACACTGCTGGGACTGAAAAGATATGCTTCCCTAGATGTGTTTATCAAACCACGTCCAAGCAGCTGCATTTTGAAAAATGTGGCCCTCTAGAGCTAGTGGCAACAACTGCTGACTAACAGTAAGTCTTCTGAACAGGCTGTGGAACATTATTTTTTTGCTTCAGAATAGTAATGTCTAAATTTCATTGTAAATACAGTTGAGCTATTACAAACAAGAGAGAGCCTGCCTCTTTTATAGGAAGTTCCCCGTGGTTGCCCACTGAGTTTTTCCTTCAGAAGAGGGTTTTTTTTTTTTCAGATGTAGCCAGAATAAATTGAGTTTGCCCAGTTTTACTATATGCTTGTTACATTTTTTTAAAATTTCCTTTTGCTGAATGATGGTGACCAGGGCTATCACTTTGTCCTGCATTTTCTATTCTTGCATCAAATTCACCCCTGGATTTGAAACTGAACAAACTCTTTTGTCATCAACAAACACTTGTTTCTTTTCTCTTAAAGAAAACAGATTAATGAATTGACAGAGCATTTTCGCAGAAACATTCTTCTAAATCTGATTAAACTACTGTGTTTTGCCATGCAAATATTGCTAAAAGTATTACATTTTCTGAGTACACCAGTGTTATGAGCTATCTTTATGCACTTTCCACATATTTTCATATGAAATGGTGATAAAATCTGTGCAACTGAAGAAATTGAGGGTTTGGAAATAAAAAGGGATGAAGTAAAAAAGAGAGAGAGCAGGAGAAAAGTCTTTAATTCACCAATTACTTGTATATTCAGGAGCACAGTGTTTAGAAATGCATGAAGCAACTTTCTGAAAAGGTGTCCTGATAGCAAACCTATTTCTTTCTTGAGATGCCTGACTTTCTCCTATACTGAAATGCCATTTTGCATCTGAATTAAGCTTTCCCAGTGGAAACTCACTCACAGCTGGACGTTTTCAAAAAAGCATTTTATTTTAGACAAAGTAATATGTTTCTGAAGTAGAAAATTACTTGACTACTACCTGAATAGCTTTACTAACCTGGATTTAAAAATTGCTGACCTGGAGTATAGGCTTTTTTCACCCACCTTGGTATCTAAATATTTACAAGAGAAGATTACATTGACATTTAATGATCCACCATGAGATTTTTCTGTCCACTGATATTTGCTATGTATAGTTAGATGAAATTTTATTGATTACTGCTTGGACAGTTAGGAAGCAGTGGGTTCCTGATAACATAGTGTTTCTGGTGTATGCAGTACCTGCATTAGCTTGGTTTGCATCTAGGAATGTGGCTAGCAGGACATGACTGACTATAATGTAATTCTGTGAGATAGGCTTTTTTTTTTTTTTTGCTTGATTCACGATTTTTTTTTTAACTTGGTGTGTAAATAGTTATATGAGAGAAAGAGTGTGGTCATAAAAATTCATGCATCTAACTTTTCTGTTATTTGCAATGTCTCTTCATTTTCTGTTTCATCTATTCTTGCACATTTCACTTTCACCTGGTGCTAGTGTGGAAATTTCCCCATGACTCCCGGGCAGCTTCCGTAAGTTAGTCACTTTACGCAGCGTTGTTTAAGTGCTTCAGACAGCTTTAATTTTAGCTCATATACTATTATTGAAATGTTTAATTGACTGAAATACTGCATGTTTTAAGAATTAAATGGATTTGATATAAAAGACTTTCAACCATGAGAACCATGACAGGGAAGGGTGATTGGCTGGGTAAAGATGGTTAACTGAAATTTGTTTCATTTTTCTTCAAGTCTTTTGCAATGATAGTTTAGTGAAGTTCAAATGGCAAAGAGCATGATTTTATTTGTAAACTAAGGACTGTCCCTTTTCAGTAATCACCGTTTCCCCCCTAATACATCTGTTGTGTAAAGAAACAGACATAGATTATTTGGGAGAAATAGAATAGAGTTTTCCTCTATTCTAGCAGGTGTTTTCCAGATGTTAGGGTAGGAAGATAAAATTTTCTTAAAGTGTCCCTGTAAAAGTAATGCCCTTAAATGATGCCTACTACCATTTGAGATGTCACAGTTTTCTGAGACAACAGTACAGGGATTACATATAAGACACTGGAACTAAGAGGAAGAGTGCTACTCTGGTTGGCATTTGAAGGCTGATAAAATTATACTGGTATACCTGAAATGGCACCAAACACGTACGGTTTTGATTTTAAAGGGATCTTAATATCTAAGATTTTATTTACTTAGTGTCTTGCTCTTTTATTTTAGTGTTTTGATTGACAGAAAAGTTAATAGTTAGATGGCAGTAAAATTTTTGGCACCCTTTGTTATTCATCCAGAAGTAGCCCTGTACTTTGGACCTCACTGCAGGAAGAAAAATGCCTGAGCCATAAGGGTGAACCACGAAGTTCCTGGATCCTACCAATATCCAATCTTCTTCTCAAGAGTGACCTGCAGGAATTGTCTGTATGGGGGTAGGTGGAATGGTGGTATTAGAAACTACAGTTCATTCTTTCCTTTAAACTTAATCTCTTTCCAGAACTCTTCCTTTGAATGCTATCTATTAGAAACTAATTTTTCTGTAGTAGAGAATTATTAAAATGTATTTTATCCTTTCTTTAGAACAATGTGTGTATATTTTTTGGGAATGACAGAGGCCCAGAGCATCACCTGACTTTAACTGAGCAATGGTTTGCCGCTCAGCAGAGATTGATAGTCTCCTGGGATCCACAGTAGTCAAAAGTGCTAAGGGTAGGAATAGGCAAAGAAGTGCTAATGTAGTGCTAAATTAGATCCACTAAAAGCTCCTACATATCAGCAGGATATTTTAATGATTAATTTGGGTTTGACATCATATGAATGCAGACATTTAGCTTTTTTTTTCTTCAGGCTGCACCTAGACAAATCAACATTGTTTCTGCCCAGCATTTGAGAAAGAACAAGATTGTTTTGGTTTGCAGTAGACACTGCAAATGTAACCTTTGCTGGCAATGACAAGGCTTCTTTTCTAGAGATATTCTTGTTATCTGAATGTGTTAGCAGTTGACTCATGGAGAAATACTTATTGTTGGCTGCAAAGTACTTTTCAAAATTGAACATGTAACTCCTAAGGATTTTCTGCCTAAAGGCAAAGGTTGTAAAAAGGTCCTTGGGCCCTGAAATCTCTTTTTGCTGCCTCAAAATAGGAAGTCAATATTGATCTTGGATTTGCAGTCAGATTTCACTCTTTAGAGAAATGAATTTCATTCCAGTTCAGAATCTCCCTATGGTGCTACAGCGTAGTCATTCAAGTAAATTAAAAATTAAAATAATGTATTGTGAATGTTGCTGACTCTTCAGGATTAGGTCACCTAACAGTGTAACAGGTTAGAGAAAATCATGAAGGTGTCTTGGAATGGAAAGCTGCATAAACGTCCTGATTTATAAGAGACAAAGACAACTCCTCTGGCAGTTTAATTTAAGATGCATCAATAGTCCTTAGTGTGTGGACAGGTATCGTGTATTCATGTCTCCAAGGAGCTGCTCTCAGCATAGGCTATAATTTCCTTGTTCTTTCATTCCCTTCTGGATGAATTCTTGCATTCTCTGCTGCAAATACAGAAAAGCACTCTTTTCTGGAGTGAGCTGGGTTTATTAGACACTAATTCACATTTAAGAGGTTATTTACAATTCTCTATCAATCTGTCCCTGCACCTGAGTCCCCAGTCTGTTAAGTATTGTGGTAGTATTGAATTCAAGGTAACCTGTGACTGTTAAATATTGAAATATCATTGGAAAGAGTAGAACTCCTCTAAATACTCACATTTCCCAGCTGAGGTGCTACGCCAATGCACACGGTAGGGTAACAAACAGGAGAAGCTGGAAGCTATTGTGCAGCAGTAAAGCTATGGCACAGCTGCCATCATGGAAACATGATGTGATAACTTCCATGGCTGGAGTTCTGCAATGGATGGTTGTAAGCTCTTCAGAAGGGACAGGTGAGGCAGGAGGCATAACTCTGTACAGGAGGGAGAGTTTTCACTGTATGGGGAATGAATGTTAGGACAACTTGAATTGAGGTATTGAATGGAAAAAACAGTTTTTGGTTGAGCTGGATTTATACAAATGATAAAACAGAGGTGCTTCTTCATATTATCTGTCATTAATGTGAGCTCTGTTGCATTTACCTTGTGTACACTGCTTATTAGGTAAGGCTTCATGACAGAGGATGTATTTCAACTAGAAAAATGCTGTCAGAAATATATTCCCTGAAGACTACATAGAACTTCAGAACTTCAGGATACAGAAGGACAGCAAAGTGGCATGACCTCAGATTTTTCTTTTCTTTGAGTTATGTGTTTGGTTTTTTTCCCCTATTATTTGTCTATGAAATTAGTTTTGTACGTGAAATAATTAATTTTTCAGTTTTTCAAGACTTTGCTGTTTTTCACTTTTAAGGATCCTTATGGAAATCACTTTAAATTTGGTTGCTGACTTTAGCTGGAGAATAATGAGTTTCGTGTCACAAACTACAGTTCTGTATAACTGTAAGCCTATTTGATTTCCCCAATTTTAGTTGTTATAAATCTAATAAATAACATAAATAATATACTACTTTTGATCACTTCTATATATTGACTCTCATGTATATATCTGAATGTTCCTTTTATCAAAACATAGGATACTAAGCATATGTTTATCACCTGGCATGCTTATAAACAAAATTGGCTGAAGGTACATGGTCAAACAGCTCAGCTGAACACAGGCTGTTGTTCAGTCAGCTTTCTACCTCTGTGAGGAAACTTTGTATAAATAACAAGCCTACAGCAACACTACAGTGTGTATAAAACACATCCATACATTTTACTAGGTTTTAAGTCCTGACACATTTTTTTGATAGCTCTTACTGCATGCGCCTTCTTCTGTGCTATACTCCTTGGATAGGAGTAGGGAAGGGAACAGCTCTTGTTGCCTTACCTCATTAGCATGCATTTATTATTTGTTTTCTGTGTAATTACTGTCCCAGAACAGTACAAAATTAGGTGTTAGCACTCTAAAAGGTGTCAAGGTAAAAACTTCAGCTTATTTATTTCCTTCCGCAGTAGCTGACATTTTGATTGCCTGTCACCTGGATCTGCTGCATAAGCCAAGTTATAAGGCTTCTTATGGCAAGACCAAGTGATTTTTTAATATCTTAAAAAGAGAAGGGATCTTTCCCATTTCTATTTATTTCTCAAATTTGTTTGCCTGTTACATATAAATTCTGCCTATATGTGGTTTTGGAGAAATTAATTTCACCTTGGAAACTCTCAAGTTTTTGTCTGATTTTTGTTAAAGTACAGCTGGAATTGGTGTTTGAATGTCTACTTTTGGACGAAAGGTAGACAACTGAATTTGAATCTTACAAATTTATTGGGAAGTATAATGTCGCAAACATTTGGAAATTGTTTGTTTTATGTGAAAAGACCACAAGTTTTAATCTAATCTTTAGAGTGGGGGGTGGGTTTGCGTTGCAGTCATGTACTGATATAGCTGCTTTATAGTGTCATAGATGTAGAAGCACAGTAAAATTATCATAAAAAGCAAGAAGTCTTTTTTTTCTGAAAATTGTGCCCATAGACAATGGAAGGAATACAAATTATAGAAAGTTATATTTGAAATCACATCTAATCAGGCAGGTCATGAAGATTTTTGAATAGGTAGTTGCTCTAAGCATAAAAATACATAATAAAAATGTTGCCAAACATATCAGAAACTGGAAGCCAGTGCTTGACTCCATAGGGCTAATAGATGGCTGGCATATAAAAATGAGCATTCAGGTTAATAGTGATAAAATCTAAATGTTTTCTTTATATTTGTGTCCATTAGTCTTAAATAGGTATGTTACTGTAAAAAAATTTAGAGCAAAATATGAGAGCAATGAATTTTCGGAGCAAAAGGTTTTACCCAAGGGGTCTAGAGTGAGTCATTACCAACCTTATGATATAAAACCTGTTGCTTGAATCCTGAAGAGAGTAAGGAAGCAAATGAGAACAAGTTTTCAAAAAGGGCTTCAAAGGCTATCTGGGGATCTACAGGCCATAACACCTTACTTCTACATCAGTCATATTGGCAGAAATGATAAGAAGGAATAGATTTAGTTAGTCAGCTGGGAAATAAATATGGCAAGTCATGTCTTGCATTTCTGCTGGTGTGCTTTAAGTCACACCAGCAAACAGAGGTGAGGGCAGCTGGCTGACAGAACACAGGATTTGCGGAAAAATGGTGATTAATTATTGAGTTAAAATAAGGAAACCAGTGGTAAATTTTCACTGTGAGTGTATGCTGTCAGTGGTATTCCTTGGTTGCCTCTGCAGGCAAAAATCCTATTTGATGCTTATCTTCAGGAAACATCTAGAAATGGGGTGAACAATGAGATGGCAAGGCTTCAACATTACAACTCTACACAAGGTAGAGAAGAGTTGCAAAAGATTGTCGATAATCAAGTGAGTAATAAAGTGCCAGCTAATGTCTAACGTCAATAAATATGAAGCAATGCATATGCCAAGACAATCTCGACTGCAGACACAATTAATTATCTTGAAAGTAGTGGTGCCCCATTCCTGAGTCAATATTTGAAGTCACTGTGAACAACACTCCGAAATACTCATCTCAGTTCTTCACAGCAGTGAGAAAGGTACATAAGATGTTTAGAGCAGAACAGAAATAGAGAACAAAACATCACACAACTGGCCTATAGTCTGTAGACATTCTAAAATGAGCATACTTCAAGATATTCAGTCTTAGAAAGGTTTTAATGAAACTAGGGACGGTAGAGAATGAAATAGGAATGATCAGAAGTAGTCAGATAGTTACTTTACAGAGAAAGGAAAACAATCTAAGTCTTCTCACTATAGAAAAGAGATGACTGCAGGTGATTTTGATATATGTCCATGTAATCACAAATTGTATGGTCCGAGTGAAAGGGAGTTATTGTTCCCTGTTTTTCATTACAACATATATGCAACATCCAGTGAACTTACTCTGCATGCAATAAAAAATCAACTGAATTGTTGCTACTGAGGTGTGGAATTAATTGCTAAATAAAAACCTATAAAGTAAGATTTAAAAAGTCGTAAAGAAAAATTGTGAAAGAAAATGTCAATCCAAAGGATTGTAAACTGCAGCTGATATTTCAAACAGATGACTGAAGTGGAGAGGATGTTGTCAGT
This sequence comes from Corvus kubaryi, assembly GCF_017639235.1. Lineage (NCBI taxonomy): Eukaryota > Metazoa > Chordata > Aves > Passeriformes > Corvidae > Corvus > Corvus kubaryi. The sequence goes on from NW_024582075.1 coordinate 215,837, forward strand.
GTAAGTGGATTTTTCCTTCTTTCTAATAGGGTGACCTGCTAGTACTCTCCCCTACAAAAAAACCTCTTTATTTTCCCTTGCAGCACCCTACAGGACGGCAAGCAAAAATACTATGTTTGTGTTAGTCCAAAGCCTGACAATGCTGCTTCTTCAAACCAGTGATCAGAGAATCCTAGAGTGGCCATGATCTAAAGCTCATGTTAGGTGCACCTGGAGTGTTGGAACACACTCTGATTGGAGAAATTGAAATCTTTCTGCCACTATCAATACTAACCAATATCTCCGCAATTAAATCTACCTGCTCATCATTGCTGAATACATGTTATACAGGATGGTTAGCCTGGATACATGGACAAACTCTGTCCTGTCCAAAATTATCAAGGAGAGATGTTTTGACAGTATATAATGCTTCAATATACAGCATATACCCTGTAATTATGCTGGGACAAAATCACTATAGAAATGTCCTCTATCCATTAGTACATAGATTATGGGCCCAACTAAATGGGAGCAAATGACAAACTGTTGGTGTTGATGCAGGGGTTGAACGTGAACAACATGGATTTATTTGTGAAAATAGTACCATTAAGTGCCAAGACATTTGTCTTGACACTGAGAAATGTATTTGTCACTTTGAAATACATCCCGATGAAACCCCTCAGACTGTAGTTTTATATATTGGAAATGGATGTGTTTATATGAAAACCTTTTGTGATTCTATATTTACAGACAGCACCACTGTAGAAACACGTAATCACTGAAATATCCGTAATTGCAATCTTACTGAAATTGTGGGATGTGACTGTAACTGTTGAGCTCCTGTCACAATCTACCAATAGCTACAATCTAACCATAGATTGTTTCAAATGTTCCTGCCTATCCCCATTGGAATGAAACTTACATTTGTAAGAATACTGTTGCAATATGATCGCTTGAGTACATTGCTCAGAAGAATCCAGAACAGCAGAGTACTCTGATTAACATCTATCTTCACAAAATGAAGATACATCACATCCTAGAAAGACTGAAAAGGGATGGGGAACATAACTGGTGAGACATCAGCAACAAGAACTGTGAGTCTAATGTTTCATTCAATTGTGCTTTTGTTAGCTTTACCATTATGCTTATTACTTAAAGTAATTTTATATGCAAACATCTGGTAAATCATGAAGCAAATGCTCCTTATTCATTATGATGAATTCCCCTGTAATATAATTAATAGTAATATTTTATACTAAGAGCTATTTGCTTACTTTGGATCTGCAAGTGTGCAAACATAGTATATAATTAACATTAATTTTGGTACTTAAATGAAACAGTTTATCAAGTAACTGGACTCTTACCACTGATCTGTCACATATTTATGGTATAGAGGCAAGAGGTAGCTGTACTATGCCTGTATGAAACAATAAAGTAGATTATTTGTGGGGTGATGTGTGACTTGAGGGCTCCACTCCTTAAACCGCAATAGCTGGTACAGGCTCCAAAGGCAGTACAGTCCTGAGTGGCAGCTGGGCCAAGAAAGCATCAAAGAAACCTAAAGAGGAGCACAGTGACCTTATGAATACCAATGCATATGAGATTGGAATGCCAATCGTACAGCTAAGGGGTGGTTTTTCCAAGATTCCTTTATCAAGAAACAAATAAATTTGTGGGTACAGGGAGTTTTATGCACACCCTTCCTATTGTATGCAATTTGACCATGAGCCAGACACTTTATCCCATAAATAAAATGACCTAAGTGAGCCTTCTTTGAGCTCTCCTTGCTGGTCAGTGTGGCTGCATGGTGGTGGTCTCTCCTGGAGCTGGGATGCCTCTCAAGGTTGCTCCTCCAGGCAGAGATACCTTTTGCCAATGAGATATCTTTGGGTGAGCCCAGTCTCAGTTCTCTCTAACTTGCAAATGGACTGCACACCACGTGACTCTCCACTTTAGCCTCAGAACAAAAGAGATGAGGAAAAAGAAATACATTTCAGGCTGCATCTCATCTGTTGTCACTGGGTGACTGAATGGCACTGGCCTGAGAGAGAACAGACTTCTTCAGTAGTTTTGTGGGGGTTTTTTGTGCCTGAAAACCATCCTAGAATTTTACAGCATGGGCCAGGTAATAAAATACCCAATGAAACAGAATTCTGAAATCATGGACTCTTCAGCAACTGGGAAATCAGGTAAAAAACAAATGAAATGTCTTGGAAATAACTCTTAGAACTGAACAGAAGGTCATAATTTCACTTTACAGCTGCACACATGAATGAGTAAACAGTTAATTTAGATCAGTAGCATGCCACTGAATTTAAGGGCAGTACTGCACAGAGCAGTCTGTAGGAGTCAAGTATTATGTTTTTCAACAAGCTACCTCATTAAGTTTATTGAAAAGACATATTGGGAACATACCTTAAAAACTCCTACAATGGAGATATTTGGTTTGCCCTAAGAATGAGAGAATTTTATACTTTTAGTTATATGTTCTCATAATCTGTCACTGTGCTGCATCTAGTATGTTAAAATTCATATTACAAGCTCCGTAGGATTTTTGTGTTGTAGGCCTATATACTTGTTATGTTCCCTAAAACATGCATCCTTGCTTGTCCTTTGGCAGCCATATGAAATACTGCCACAGATCCATCTCTGTAATGATCTCCAAATACCAACACCGTATTTTCTTTGCATGAACAATAAAACACCCTGAAAACTATAACACCTTTTTTTTTGTGCTTGATTATAATAAGAAAAACTTGGCTATATTAAGAGCATGGGTGTTCTGAGCTGAGAGAAAAAAAATATGGTTGGTTTGAGCCTCTCCTGAGTCCCTGGGAAACATCTCAATGATGAAAATTTAATGCATTTTTTTTCCAAAAGGATGTACGCTGATGCTCTTTTCTTCTCTTCCAGGGCTTTTGAATGGCTGTACAGGTCTATGACAAATGAAGGTCTATTTATTTAATTGCTGTATTACTTGTCAAAGTAACTTAAAGAAAAAAAAAGTAACTCAAAGACAAACAGGATAAGACTAAATTGCTTAAAGTGATGTGATTCTTGAAAAGTGCTACACTTGCAACGGCCTTTATGAAAACCTTCAAACATGCATGTAAACATTTCTGTTTCTTGGAAAAAAATGAAAGCACACTTTCCTACATTTGTTATACCTTTCATATTTCTTTCATATAAGGTATATTGGAAGTGAAGTAACTTTATTTTTCTGGGATTTTTTCCAGATAGATAGTATAAATTTTTAAAAATCTATATTAACAGTTTTCTTTTGATTTTCTGATGAATTGCTCAATGATTTCATGGAAGTTTGAAATCTTTAACATACATCTACAATGACAGAAAGACTCTCTGTAAGTATAGACACAACTGTGTTGCAACACAGATCTTTTTGCTGCCCAGTGAGTCCAGAGAGGTAGTATCTTCAGGTCAGTACTTATGATACCCAGATTTAGAAGTTACCACCTCATTCAGGTGTCAGAGTTGACATCAGCAGTATTGTTTTCTTCCCATGGACAGTTGAAGGACCCATGCTCCTTAACGACGTCTATGAACTTAATTATAAATTTACGTATTGTGGTAGTCATGTAATAATGAGAGTCATTAAATGGATTTGGCCCATGTGAGGAACTATAACTGCTCCTGAAATTTCAGCCATGGTACAGCTTAATATGCTGTGAATGCTACGATGGAAATTCATGAAAAGGCTGAGGAAAATACAGCAACCTAATGTGATGTGTTTTAAAAGGGCTAATAAAAGGCAGTGGCATTACTGCTGAGCTTAAAATTCAATGCTCCTTAAATCTCATTATCTTCAGGTAATGAAGAATATAGGAAAAATTGAAATTTCAATTAATACTATCCAAGAGTTTGTGGAGCTGTCTATGAGTGTAACTTGCATTTTATTTAAAATACTGAGGCAGTATTAATTTTTTTCCTGCAAACTGGTGCTAAATTAAAATTCATTCTACTGTGTGCTTGGTGCTTCACTGAAAATGGCTGGCCATGTCCCAGCAAGTTTACAGAGAAATCAATGAGACAAAAGTGTTGGGAGGAATATTGTTTTCTACAAGTGTGAAACTACTCCACAAAAGGATAAGACTATTTCCATAAATTTTGGAAATCTCTGTCTCAGATGGAATTCACACATTCCCAGGGCTGAATTTACAGGTCTGAACTCCATTCTAATGCTTGGAATTCTTTCTCTTTGGCCCACCATATTAAAATTTCATTGAAGAAATGAAAAAAGTAATTCCTTAAACCAAGACAAATTTCCCTTTGTGACAATTTGACTGCGTGTAATCCATCATGTTCCCTGTCCTTCAGAGAAATCATCTAAGTAAAGAAGTCTGGACTTTAGAAAGTTAAAGTGTTTAGAGGTCCAATGAAATGTAAAGAAATAAGTATCTAAAAAAGGTCCTAAAAACATTCAGAAAATTACTGCAGAACCTAAAATTAGACAAAAAACAGAGGGAAGAGGAAGAAGAAGGATGATGATGATGATGTAACAAGAAAAACTTGTTTGTGATGTTTCTGTTGGTACATATACATGGATGTTGCAAGGCCTGTTACTTTTATGTTAGTAATGGGTTTTTCCCCTAGAATTTCTTAATCAAAAGAAAAATTTCTCTGATGGGGATGTTGGGGCAAAACTTTTCTGCAGACACAAAATGTATAACTTTTTAGGAGGATAGGTTCCTTGTAAGTGTTGTTTGAAAGCAAGTTTTAATTTGACTTGTCTCCAGGGTTTTTGCATGCAAAGCAGCATTGTGATCACCACTGCCTTTCAGAGAAAGCCCCTCCAGAAGCCAAAGTAGATGTTTTGAAGAAAGAATGTATTATAAGTCCATTGTTGGAAAAGATGTTAAATTTCAAAATCTACTGAGGATTTTTTGTGTGTGTGTGTGTGTGTGCGTTTGTTTTGGTTTGGTTTTTCTCTCTGGTTTGGTTTGGGGTTTTTTTGCGTGGCTTTGTTGGTTTTAATTTTTGTTATTTGTTTTTCCTAAATAAACTTTTAGTGAAAATAAGGATATTTCAAACAATTTTAATGGATTTTCTTTTGTTTGTTTGTTTCTTTAAATTATTGTTTCTTTGTGAAGAACACTGCCTGACTGATTCCTTCCAGAAGGTGATTTATTATGGAATAGAACGTCAATGTCTCTGCAAGTGCATGACAGATTGTTTCCCTCTCCAACTGTTGTGCTGTAACAACAGGTCTAATGATGCCATTTAATTTAGGGTTATTGTGCTACACAAATTTAACAAGCCCATTTGTTTGTGGCAGGGAGAACATTGCTTTCATCAGATCTCTAAAATATACATTGCGTCAAAGAACTGTAATTAATCTCTGCCTTTGGTTCTGGATCATCAAAAGCATACATTAAGTCTATGGGATCCAAAGAAAATCTAGTTTCAGTTTACTGAGGTCAGTTAAAATTAATCCTATTCCAATGCTTTGTTAGCCCCAGGAAATTTTCATCTCCATTTATTCTGGAATGGAAAGTTAAATTTATCTGCGTTTTTAGGAGATTCTGATCCATCCCATTTGTTTGGGGGTTTTTGGGTGATTTTTTGGTTTTTTTTCTTTGTCTTGTGGATATGTTATATAGTGTTTGTTACAGCAACCATGTAAGGAAGTATCTGTGCTGTGGAGGTTTGGGTGCTGGATGTGGTTGGTTCAACCCTTGCTTTACACTGGTCGTGTGAACATCTGTGGTCTAGAATGAAAGTCACACTCATTTTGTTCTCAAGACTTACCTGAGAGCATATGTCATGCTAAAGTGGCAGTCATGAAACAGGTTTGCATATTGACAACTGCAGAACTTAAGTTTAAATAGTCATTATATTCTAGTTACATCTTTAAATCATTACCTCAAGATGCATTTATAAAATATTCAATTAGAAGACATGTAATATACACTTATCATGAACTGCATGAATTCTAAAATTACGTGTAGTTTATATGTTAAAAAATGTAATCTTTTAAATCAGAATAGTTATACTATGAGGTGTCACATTTGCACATTTTGGTGTTTTGACTTACAGAACAGATTAACACCAGATCTGTGTAAATTACTTTGACAGGATATGTCTATATTGTAATGTTGCTTTTGTGTACTTTATGTTATTCACTGTAAACCTCCTAATTGCTAGCTAAAAAGCTTTTGTGACAACATCCTTTACTCTTAAGATAAATTGGGGTTCTGATATTTAAATTAGAATAAGTATAAAACAGGCTTTTGCACAACACACATCTTCCTGAGAAACCCCTTGTAGCTGTTTCCCATAAAATCAATTCCTGTACAAATGCAACTGTAGAATATCTTGCAGTGTGTATCTCTCCAGGTGAAAGGAAACCCCACGTTTTCCAGATTTTTTTAAGTGTCAATAAATGTGTCATGATGTATGATCACATGCTTCAAATACTGAAATTCTCATGGGCAAAGGGATTCTAAGGGGTGGCCACTTGGGCGTTTGTCATTAATGAAGAGTACTGCCCATAAACAGAGAAGTGAAGAATGGATGTATTGAGGGCTCCGCCATGCAATTGTTTTCGTACCTCATTTACATCCACAAGGATTCCATCTTAAGGATCTTAGTGGGACAACAGATCTGAGGATTTCTTTGCTCCTCAGCTGCCTACAGGAGCTGATGAATGTGTAAGCCTTCAGTAACATTTTCGAGGTGATTTTGTCACCTATGGATATTTTTTTAAATTTCACTTTCAGATGCTTTACTTTGAAAACAATACTACATTTGTGGACTGTGGACATCATCAATGTGATATTTATTTATGTTTCCCACCCAATAAGTCTACCACATCATAAAACCTTTATTGCCTAAGAACAAATGCATCAATATTTGAATGCCAGAAAAGGAAAAGGGGGCTAGAGTTTCAGCTATTAATATCAGAGTTGAGTGCTGTGTAAAGAAGCATATCTCTCTTATATGTGGCTTGTGCCTATCACAGTTCTAAAACTGGGATTTGACAACTTTTATCAATACTGGCATTAAATAACTGAGCATAAAATTGAGAGAAATTGAGTGAAATTGTGAAACCTGTAATATTTTATGTTTTAGATGTTTTTCCCTCCGGAATACACCTTGCCTGGTTCTGTTTGCTGTAACATATGATGCTCTCTTCCCCAAATTAATTTTTTTTAGGGGGATTTAATAATTTAACTCCTTTTCTCCAGTTATATGCATTTTGATACTTTTGTGGTTAAAAATTTCATCTTTGTTGCAATAAGAGCCTTTTTCATTACATTTGGTGGAAGCCATTGAGCTTCAATTCCTGAAGTGTTCTTCAGATTGCAAACCATAGAAGTTTCAAGTGTCTTCTTGCCTGAAGACAGTGTATTAAAATGTTTGTGGGTTCTTCGCTGCCCTGTCCTCTCTTCACTTAAGGAATATCATTTTGCACTTCATCTTGTGCACTTCAGTGTGAACTGGACACCTGGCAACCATTACTGGTATCATACATTTTAAACATTTTGTTTCTTCTGTTATGACATGCAGTTTGCCTGAGTTTTCAGAATCTCTCCAGAAGGACTGTTGCCTCAATCACTTAGAAAAGTTGATATGAACTGCCTTTAGTAGAACTATACATCTTTTTGTAGCAAAGCCGCTGGTTTGGAAATGCACCATCTAAGAAGTAACATGAGTAAGCTCAGATTTACCCTCTCAGTGCTGGTAGAGAATAAAATTAGCATGACCCTATTTGTGTTTATCCATGTTCCCTTGGCATTACTGAAATTACATAATAACATTCAGATGTACACAAGCAGAACATAGAGAGAAACAGGCAAACAGCAAAATGACAGTGTTGTGTTTTATCAAGGCTCCGTGGTGTGCCCAGATGCTACACTCTTTTTACTGTTTACTTTGCTCATTATTTTACTGCCCCCATCCCCTTCAATTTAAACCCCTGATTTCTGTAGAAAATAAATAAAATTATTTTTGGTTATTAATGGTCTGTGGTTTGAGCTTTTTTGTGCCTCTATTATATCAAGGACCATAGTAGTGAGGAAAATGCATTCTTACCCATCACTTCTGCTTCGTCATTGAGACCTTGATCTATCTTTCTCTTTGTTTATCACATGCACCTGTCCTCATTAGAGCAGATTGGAGTCAGCGGTGCTGAAATCTGACTTTTTATCTGTACCAGCTATCTTACATGCCAAGCTCACATCGTAGCATTTGAGATCTCACTGTGTAAACTCATGAGGTAAAAGAAAAACCTGCATTATTATAGTTTAAGGTTTCTATAAGCACCTATAGAGAGTATTTTCTTGTACTTGAGTGTACAGGCATTCTGAAGTAACAGACAAAGAAAACACCTTAAATATAATGAAATGCTTATTCATCAGTAAATGACACACGAAGCTGAGCCATTTGGGGACAGAATGATCATCTGTGTAAAACTAATAAAAAATAGCCTATGTGTTCACCTTGAAGTGTTAATTCCATTTTGTTTTGTTTTGTTTTTTTTTTTAATTCCTTATGAAGATTTACTAACAGTCAGTCACTCTTGGTGCCATACTCTGATAAGCTCTTGTCCACACTGTAGTGAATTCAGATGATCAGTGGAATAAATTATAGTTTGATTTTCATTCTCTGAGCAGCTCAGTATTTTGTGGGAAGATTTACAGTGAAATGGTTATATAAGAAAATTTAGCAGTCTCATGAATGCAAAGCTAAGCTCCACAGGGTGATATTAAATATGTTTTGTAGGGTGAGCTGCTAGGGAAACCCTGCTTTTGGGGAAAGAGAGATTGGTTGTGTTGAATTATGGCATTAAAAAATTTCTTTTAATGATCAGGAATAGTGATAGAAAAGCTGTAGCTGTGTTTCCTAAAGTGCCTTTGGAGATCACCAACAAATGGTCTCTAAAAAATTGTCCGCATCTGTTTTCCTGTTACTTTGTTTTGATGCCTTTTCTTGGTCTTAAAATCAAGAGGCATACATGGTTAGAAGGGGAAAAGGGATTTTACCTTGGTATTTATTTTAAGGATCCTTAGGCGTACATGTCTAGGTCATATGCATCGAGATGCACCCCGCCGAGTCAATCTCTGTGTCTCTCTCTCTGTGTCTCTGTGTCCCCCTTCTTCCTCCCCCCCAACATTGGGTATAACATTATAGGCTTTTCTAATTAGCATATCTATCAAAGATTCCCCAACGAGAGGCTCAAGTGAGCCTCCCCTCCCCAAGGAACCTTCCCCTGGATGGTTCTATCTTGGTTTACAGAATGTGTTCTGGAGAGGACCTTGGGGTCTGGGGCACACTGATCCCTGGCTACGAAGCTTCTAAAATGTTTAGTCTCTTAGCTTGACAAACAAGTCCAAGACTGTAGGCAAAAAGCACTAGGAATACAGAAGTTGTAAAAGGTATAACAGGGGTATAAAAGAAAAGGCAAAAATCTTCATGGCATCAGTTTCAGGGTCTCTTTGTACACTGACTCCATTCTAAGAGCTAAAGGTATCAGCAAAACTTTCCTAGGTCCTCTGTGATGAAGAAAGGACTAAGATTGAGTATACTTGTTACATACAAAATTACAGATAAAAACCAATTTCCAAATACAAATAAGCATGTGGAGTCATGTCTCTGTGCCTTGTCAAGGATCTTTTTAGTGCCTATTAAACCATCTTTCTCTTTCAACTGTGTTGTAATTATAAATAGGTTCACAATGAATTCTCAATTCTGCACGTGTAAGTCATGTCACATATCATTACCTGATAGAGCTGAGTAAGGCACGCATGGCTGCTGGGGCACTAAAATATCAGGCCAGGCAGTCAGCTGTATCTCTTAGCAATAACTGCTGTGTGTTACGAACTAACAGGGAGACAATAAATGAAAAATTCAAAACTTCTCTGAAACCTGGAGCAATACCAAAGATGACTAATGACTTGCTTGAAGTAAAATGCAGAAAAGAGTGAAAGAGGAAAAAAGAAATCTCAATAAAGGGGTAAAACACCCATTTAATTGTAGACAAAATGTATTTATGACTGACTGTTATGTTCACTCCTTCTTGAGATGCCTAATTTTGATATTATTTTTCTCCATTACTCTTGCATTACTCCTTTTAAGAAGATGCAGCTTTAAAGGCTGAATTCAGTATATTTTATCACTAAAGAAGTAGTAGCTGATGAGATTTATTTGTGATAAATTTCCCTTGTGGAGGGAAGCATGCTGGGAAGGGGAAAACCTCCTTGTGTGCCTGGTACCCAACGCAGTTCGGTGCAGTTTGTCCCTAAAGGTCAGAACACACACGCTTCCTACCTGCTCATTAACAATATAGACTGTTTTACAATAGCCTTCTTTTTAAAATTGAAATGAATTTACTGCTTAATAGAAAAGCTGTGGAGACAACTTTTTCTTGTTGCAGCCCTTTTTGTTCGTTATGGGCTGAAAAACAACAAGCTTCTTTGATACCTTTCTGTAAGATTACTTTTCTTCCCTAGCACTCAAAAAATATAAGTGTGTAGCAACTGAATTAATGTTCCTTTATTCAGAAGGAAAAGCTAACTGACTGGAGTTTCTAGAAAAATAATTTTCATTTCGTTTGACTGTTGCTTTATATGCCCAAATTGTGTTTTAATTAACTGTGACATAGAGATTTAGCTGCTAAAATTTATTCAGATGAGGTGCAGCATACAATGAAAATGGCAGAATTGAGTGTAACACTATGCTTTTCTATTTTTCCCCTCCCCCAGATTTCCCCTAACTACTGTGTTCTTCAATGAAACCAATATTAGGGAGGAAAAAAATCAAGACTGAAGTGAGCTTTTCCAAGTCGAGAAAAATATTGTTGATTCTGCTGGCAGAGTAATTCACCAGCTCATTTCCATCAGCTTTTATTTCACAGCAATTGTAAAATAAACCACTCGTAGCACATGCTGTTAATCTCTAGTCCCTGGGGTGTAACTGCTGTTACACAGTATGGGTCATGTGCTAGCTAAAGTGTGCATTAAAAAGGTAGAAATTAATAGTAGTGGATCTGATTCCAACCTAAATGGTATTCAATGGGCAAGGTAATTCCCTTTATGTCCGCCACCAATAGATTGTCGTGCATGTTTCTTCTTTTATTCCTGATCTCCTCCATTAACAGAGGAAAAAGTAAAAAAATCCAGTATCACAGCAAAGTCTAAAGAAAATTCATTCAGGAAAAAGCCTGTGTGCTTATTGTGTTGTTCATCTGCCCTCACTTTCCTTCTTCCCCAGCTCATCTTGTGCAACTGCAAATTTACCACTAGTGTTAATATGTCAGAATTATATTTCCTATGGGGTTAGTTATGTCACTTAACTTCTTTCCCCAGTTTCAAAACTTTGACATTAGATTATATGTCTATTCAGTGGCTCTCAAAGTGTTTTGCAAGGAAGAATATCTGGGTTTTTTCTTTCTATAAAATTGTCCACCTATAAAATAAGTATTGAACCACTATTAAAACATACAGGTTACAGAAACTTTTATAGTACTGAATTCTTATTCCATTTTTTTACAACAATCTCCTAATTTTAAGGCATAATTAAACCCTTGACAAGAGAAAAACTGCAAAGTAGGAAATAGAGACAAAAAATATGTCCACAGGCTGCTATTCTCATTGCATATGTATAAATAAATTAAAACTCGAATCTGGGTTTGGAGCACATTGAGAGTCTCAGTAGCACTATGCATATCTTTGAGGATATTGTGGTCTCAGGGATTTGTATTTTGTTATGAGAATATATTCAAACTTCCTTTCCCAAAGCATGAAACATCCAATGTAGTTCTTAGCGAAGCAAGTAGCAAAACAGGCATTGATTTCCATGTGGGAAAGGGAAGATTGGTCCCCAAATGAATCTACCACTTAATGCTAGTTTTATGTATTGTAATACAGGATAAAATGTTCTGAATAAAATAACTCTCTCCTTCTTGCCAACTGCACAGCTCATGGTACTGCTGAGTTGGCATGTAAAGAAGGAGTGATAAAGAGGAATAATCAGCTACTAGCCTACATTTACATTGACAAAAGCAGACTATTTCCCTCCTGAGGCAAAGGAGGCAGCAAGGAAAAATGTGTAGTTCTTAACTATACTGTTTCAGCAGCTGCTCTGTCTCTCTGCAAGGAAGATTAAGTCATCATGAACTATTACCTATTACACTCTATAAGGAGTGATTGTTAAAGAACAATAGAGAACTTCAGATGGAAAACCTCCCAAAACAACCATTAAATCCTAAATTTATAATAACTTTTTTTTTGGCCTGGTCTGTAATAGAATTTCATTGCCATGCCTTTCTACAGATTATTAGTTTATACATGGTGCCTCCTTGATAAATAGATACATTATGTGTAGTAATGTGCATTTAGGTTTTATTTTGTAGGTTTTTCATTCTGCATTAAAAATAAGGTTCCTGGAAGGAAATAATTCTGATGTACTAAGTACTCTTTAATATTAGAAATACATTGTCCTCTCCCTTTTCTCTTGTGAATTATCATTGTTACAGAGCTGCCTCTAAAAAATACTAAAATAATGGAAATTTATCATCTTAAATCTTATCACCATAACAGTGTTCTTCTTGTTATTTCTTAAATCCTATAGGAAAAGTATCTAGAATATTATTGCTACATTCATCTACTGCTATTAAACACTTGAATAAGTAGGTTGAGAGAAAAGACATACTTTATATTTAACAGAAGAATGTATTAGTTATAAATTTTTGAAGTGTTGAGTGTTTTTAGCAAGTTGAAGAAGGTCTGTGATTTTATTGTGCATGTGTTTGACATCTTGCTGTCATTTTTCAGTTGACCTGCTTGACTTAAACAGGACTCACGCAATTCAACAGCAATGTTTTATAAGTACAAAGATGTTTGATTTCTCATAAAACACTTTTGACCTCTACATCTATTTTGAGTAGGTCTTTTTCTTTAATATGCAGGCTCTGTTTCTGTATGACTGGAGAAATGTCAATGTTTCTTGACCCGAGAGAAGCCTCCTAAGATGATTTGTCCTTTTAAGGCAATTGTGTAACTAAGAATTCACACAGCTGTTTTTGCAGGACTGTGTCAGACCAAGGTTATAGAAACTTGCTTGTGTTTGGATATTACATAAATATGTCTTTAAAAACCTTGATTATCATGAGATTGAAGGTCAAACTGTGGTACTTCTCTCCATTGTGCTGGTCTTTTCAAGTCAGTGTACAAGTAAAGAACCACAGTATGAGGGGATCGTGCATGTAAATGAAAAATATCTGCTTTCCCACCACTGGTCTTTGTCTTGGCTTAAATGCTGAATTGTATGAGCAGCTGTAACCTCTTGCTAGTTGGACTGAATTTATTGGTAGCTCCAGGTGTTTGGCTTTTCATAGGAGTTAGAACTATTAGAAAAAGTATTTTTTAGTGAAGTTGAGTATAGGGAGGGCAGAAGAAAGCAAGGGTACTAAAATGTCACTTGGAGAGGTTTACTATTGAAATCAAATACTTGAAATCTGTTTCTTCAGCATTATAGAGATGCTTTACCTAAAGAGTCCTTTGTTCCAAGGGCTCCGTATCAAGTTACTCACACCATGAGTCTGAGGTGTGAACTGGCACCAATCCACAGGCAAAACATTCACCAGAGGGAAGAGTTCAAAAGGCCAGTTCTGCTTTCCTCCTGCGGTATGATGCTTTCTAATGTATCTCTCTACTTAAAGACAGAGTGCTTTCAAGATCAAACCAGTCGTGGCAGAGATGAAAAGATACTTTCTGTTCTAAATGTATTCTGTATTTCTGGCAACAGCATACTTGAAATATTCAGATATCTCATTTCAGTATTATTTGGTTAAAGAAACCCAGCTGCCAGACCAGCGGATATGGTCCCACAGTCCATGGTGACGGAGAATACAGGAAGTGGAGAAAAATATCACTATTATGTATTTGGCATCCAGAAATTTATAGTGTCCTTCTTGTACTGTGCCTCTTCTGTTACTCATTGGTGATTACATTTAGCTCAATATAGAGTTTTGAATAAGAACTGATTTCTCCCTACTTTTTTCAAAGAATAACAAAATGTGAATTCCATATGAATTCCATATTTGACAATTAAAATCCTCAGTGTTATACTTTCCAATTACAATATTTTTAAGTGAATGCTTTATTTTGTGCAAGGTCTACTCAAATATTTGATGGATTAGTAGTGGATATTTATATCAAGCATATTTCAGTGTAAATTTTTCCATAGCCTTTGTATTTATGTTTGTTTTTATTTTTTTTCCTTTTGAAAAGAAACCCCTTCATTTATGTTTTTAATACCTTGATTAGAAGACTGAGAAGAAAATTGGAAATCATACCATAAACAATCTGGGCTGTGATATGAAGAACACAGCGGAGATGTAGTAAAGAATGGAGATGTAAAATCTTGATGGAGAGTAAAGAATGAAACAAATCTTTTAAACTTTTATTTCTTGCTGTATTCTTGGATGTTCCTAAATCCTTCCCACCATTAATATGCATTAAGCTTCATCCAATTTCTTTATTAGGCTTGTAACTGTTTTTCTAATAAAAAAAGTCATTTATGGTTAGCAAGTGATGAGTGATAAATAATAATGTTGATAAAGACTAATTTGGAATCTGCTTCGGACTCTTACTCTGTTTATGTACATGAACGTCATTTTCAAGCACCATCCTTGCTACGTTAGGGTAACTGTGTATCGTTATCTTTTCTAGAAGAAAGAAGTGCTCCTCAAAACCAAAACAAACCAAACAAAAAAGAAAAAAACAAAAAAACCCCCCTCATTTTCTTGCTTGTGTGCATCACTTGTCCACCAAGGCAGTGTTAACTTTTTAGTACTGAAATCAGTCCATCATAAAATGAGCTCTACTTATTACAAGGTTCAGACTCTAGAAGGATTGTTTCTGCTAAACCCTACTATACTCAATTAAAAAAAAAAAAAAAAAAGAGAAAGCTCAGGTATATATAAATAATGCATATTGTACAAGCTTCAGAGGCAGCATCACTCTGAGTTGATTTGTCAGTTGAACACATCTGACACAAATTTTTTTAAAATGTTGTTAGAGAATGTGACTTATGTTATTAATCCTTTATCTTCTTTGCCAAGTCCCTTAACAAAAAACTGCTGTTTCTGAGCATGTTTGAAATTGCTAGCATCACATGCTAACACAAGTGGTGCCTAAGAACATCAGATGGTAAATCCAAGCATATTAATTACATCATTAAAATAACATTTGGTATACCACTGAGATACATTACAATAACAATAACTTTCATGTGTAATAAGATGCACAGCCAGCACATAATGTGAGAGCTATGTACAACAGAGATTCTGTTCTATCCTTGCATGGGGTAATTGAATTGACTTGGAAATAAGAAAGAACACACTGCCTTAAAACTAGCACTGTCCTGCTTTTTATATATGTCTCTCTGCATATAAGGGGGTGTGTGCATTTGTGTCTGAAAATTGTCACACTCTGAAGGCCAGATAAACTTTTTCAGAGAAGTCAGAGTTGCTTGGTTGCGTCTGTTGAAAACAGTCTGTGCTGTGTATGAGAGCTCATGTCAGTACAGTAATTACCATATCTGAGATAAAGCCTGTGCTAAATGTCATTTTCAGCTGACAAACACATGAAACCAAGCACCACTAAATGATTCAGTTGTTCTGAGAGTGCTTAGCTCTATGTCTGGGGTAAAATAATTTGTCCTGACTGCAAAATAAATAAACAAATGCAAAACAAGAATAGAAAGAAACAGCTTAGAGCAGAGGGTGGAAAAAAGTCAGTTAATGTACCTAATCGAGCGGAGAGAGAAGTTTGAGAAAGATCTAATAGCAATTCCTAACAATTATACTAAACACTTTTTCTTCTGCTACAAATTGTTTAAAGGTCATCAGAATGCAAATTTCCACCCTATTAGCAAGTAGCCAGAAGAATGTTGTTCCTTAAATTGATAGCAATCGAAATATGCTAAGAGCAGCATTTTTTAACAGATTGCCCAAAGATGAGTCATGCACATATTACAAAGAGTGGAGTGTTGAGAAGTTTTACATCGTTGCTAAAATATTCCCAACTGGAGAAAAGAAAAAAAGGAAGTAGTTTTCCAAAGCATTTTGCATTAAAAATAACCAGTTTTTAAAAATGTAAGAAAAATTAGCAGAGGGAGGCAGGGGGAAGTCAGGTGGTTTTCCTCACAACAAGGAACTGTTTAACTGCAAGCAACACTTTTTCTCACTGGAAAAATGTTAGATAATTCCCATTGAGCTAGAAAAAGGTTTATTGACTTCAAAAGGTCACAGATGCCAGGTGACATTTACTGAATATTTTGCGATGCAGGAGAGGAATGTGGTGTAACTGCCTCTGAAATACAGTCACGAGTTGAGAAGTTACTCTAGCTCATGACACAGTGTGATACAGCTCAGAGAACTGAGCTTGGCTTCCAAAACTAGAGTAAAGGGACTAATACAATGTCATGTTAAAGGTAAAATGTCCTTCTTCCCCACTGTTTGTGCTCTGTTCTTCATCTAGGTGTGATCCACAGTGATTAAAGCTGGGAAATGTGATGTGTGTATCATCTGTGGGACTTCCTGCATTGTACTTCCAGACCCCTGGCAGAAGCCTAAACTCAGCATCCATTGTATTTTATTTAATGTCTTTGAAATCTGGGCTTTAATTATTTTCTTTTCAGCTTTATTGTAGAAAGGAGAAAAAGTCCTGCTTTTCATTCACCTTCCTATATAATAGGTAGGACAGGAGGTGTTCTTCCTCTCTGAAGACTTTACAGTCTATTTCTTTCAAACACCTCGCCATTTGCAGTCCCTGAGTGCTGACTGTTGTGTAAAAATAATACCATGCTGTTACACCAGGAAGGGTACTGGAGCTGAATGGTGTGCTGTGAGTACCACGAGAACTTCAGCAACGACGGAATGTAGGGAAAAAGACAAGAACATGCAATAGAGGCAAGAACAAGAAATATGAGCATCTAAGGTAGAAGCTAGTCAAAACCTCTTTCTAAATGTCTCTCTTTGTCCTTCTAAACATTTTGTATGTTGATGAATGCAGAATGAATGAATTGCAACTTGTGTCGCTCATTTTTTCTATCAGTGAGATATAGATATGTATAAATAATTTATAGTAAATATATGATGTGATGATTAACTGAATTAAAAATTTACCTCAAATTTTACCTGTATGCAAATCAAACCTGGAATGGAGCAGATCAAGAACACAAAACACAAAACACACAAAAGATTACAAGATTATACTTTAAAACAGTTTGTTTTAAAGCAGTTTGCAGTTACAAGTATTTGTTTGTAGACAAGACTACATTATTATTTTTTAGACCATGTTGTTTTTGTCAAGCATATCAGATATGAATAATCGTAAAATAATAAATTTTCTAAGTTTTCCTTGCATTGTAGAAAATCTCTCATTACTCAAGTAAACTAATCCCTCTAATCATCTTCATATCCTGCCCATGGACTTGCTCCAACAGGTGAATGCCCCTCCTGTTCTGGGGACCCCAGAGCAGTACTCCAGGTTGGTCTCATGAGACTGAGGTTCTTCCCCTGATGCTCTATGGATGGTTTTCTGTAGGCATGAAAGTAGAATTTCAGATTATGCTGGTAAATAGGATGATGATGATGTA
Organism: Corvus kubaryi; assembly: GCF_017639235.1. Classification (NCBI taxonomy): domain Eukaryota; kingdom Metazoa; phylum Chordata; class Aves; order Passeriformes; family Corvidae; genus Corvus; species Corvus kubaryi. The sequence goes on from NW_024582075.1 coordinate 233,438, forward strand.
GCTCAGCTCCTGTCACGAGAAACAGAGGCTTGCAAGTGTGCCATTGTCTTATGACAGCTTTACAGGTCACTGGGGGCACTGCTGGCAAGCTTTTGCTGGAATGTGAAAAGAAGCACAAGCATCTGCCCTGCCAGTAGCATCAGGAGTGGGAGAAAAAAGAGGACAATGTGGATTGACATTTCCTTGGATCACATTTGTACTCTGAAAAGCCATTTCTGCGCTTCTGCAGTACATGCTGACTAACGAGAAAAGATTGAGCTAGAGGGTTTTGCTGACCAGTACTAGCTGAAAAATATGGTGATGGAAAGTGACACTTTTCTGGGATATGTGCATAGCTTGGCTCCTGTGACAGAACTTTGACAGCAGAGGGGGTTTTTGTTCAAACTGTTTACCCAGATGATTAATTGTAGGTAGGCTGTGCTATCAAAATAATGTTTCATGGCCCAGGAGTGATGAGGGTTAGTCATAGATTTGCATGCAGAATGAGACATAGGGAAACATTTTCAGTCCTTCTGCAGTGGGCCTTAGGTTGAATGGGTAGAAAGAAACATTTCAGTGCAATATTTCAGTGTTGACAGGTTTTCAAGACACAAAGATATGAAAAGATGTGTTATACCTGGGGAGCTGAGAACTTTAAATCTATTTAAATATTGGACAGCTAAAGAGAGACTAACTTTCATTAGCAACAAACATGAACTCCAGCAGGACTGAAACTTTTCTTTTTATGTGGGTCCTTGGTTATCATATCTAACTGTATGTGGGCTTCAAATGATGATTTTTCCTGATAGTAAGGTTAGGGACTCTTTTATTTTACAAATGCATGGTATCTTGCACAATACCTAAAGTAATCTGTCTGAGATGATAAATGTACAAGCATTTTCTAATTATATGAAAGTAGCTGGTAAAACAACACATGCAAGAAATGCATTCTGCTGTCATGTGGCCAGGTTAATTTTGTATTTTCATTTCAAGGTTAAAAACCTTCTAAGCTAAAGAAAAATCAAGTTAATTTCTGAAGATTGCATGTGGTCTTATGTACAGGCATTCAGAATTACAAAAATATTTTGTGACATTACCTAAAATATAAATGGAATTTAATAATTCACTAGTGCTCATATAATTCTCCTGCAATATTTCATACAACATTCAAAAAACTCATGAAATCATATTGCCCCTTATGAAATATTTATGAAATTGCAGTATTTTTTGAAACTGTCCTTCCTCATTTAAGAAGCATGGTTTTCATAAAGTTACACTTTCCTTTAATCATGTTTTAGATAATTTAATAATATTTTTTTAAAAAATAGTTTTACTTTTTAAAATAGAAGGGGAAAGTTCTGTGATATTTCAATTAGCAACAGGAGAAGTGCGGAAACAGAGCTCAATACACTGAAGTAGTGCTGTGAGGCCAATCACTGAGAAGTAATGACTGCCCAACTCTCTTCTAACAGTGCACTGTGCATCTTTTTTTTTACTATCAATTTACAATTGTGTATAAATTCAGTCTCTCAGACTTGCCTATTGCCTGACTGCAAACTGTGAAGTAGTTTTGTGCACTCAAGCTCTTTAGAGATAAGAACAACTGTGCTCCAGCACATTTTCAAGTAAAAACATCTGTCTGCTCATGAGCTTTGCATTTCCTGGTTCTTTTTATAGTTTGCAGTGAAGCCCTGTCCTTCCCCTTGTCAGTCCAGGATATCTCTTTTTTTTTGTGAAGACTGCTCAGAGTTTTCTGAAGATATTTTCTTTTCTTTTTTTTTTTCCTTTCCCCTCTTCTGTTGCATTTTCCAGGCACCAAGACATAGATAAAGCTCCAATCCTTAAAAGCTAGTCAGCCCAGTTACATTGAATCTGGGAGGTGAGGAGAGGCAATTACTGGGTTTTGTTCAGTTGCCATGGTACCAAATGGAAACATATTCCATTTCAGTTCGAGATCCTGTCATTTGACTCTTCCCAGTGTTGGCAAGTGATAGCCTATGCCTTGGAGACCCTTCTCTTTTATTTCCTGTGGTTCTGTGAGGATTTGCTCGTTATCAGTGTACAGTGGTATGTGATTGCTTTGCAAGTCTGAGGATCGGGATGTTGTATGTGGCTTTGAGAGAACACAGAGAGTCAGTGGAGAGTGGAGGGTGAGGGATAAAGAGGACCTGCAAGAACTACTTGTGGAGAACAGGAGTAGGTTAGCAGTAGTACCAGCACCACTGGTACTTGCTACACTGGACAATGTATCACTCCTTTACCAGTATGGAAAATAAATGTGTCCATTTGTGAAAGCAGAGGCCAGCCTGGAGAGCCTGGAAACACATTAACAACATTATTTCTGATGAGACAATAACCAGAACACTTCCCTGTGAGATGTGACGCAAATGAAGGAAAATAGCTCCCTGTGCAGAAATGAGATGGAACAGTCTGGCCTTCAAAAATTAGATCTCAAATAGAACATTTTTTGATTGTCAAGTTTTCTTTATATCCATCGTAAATGTGTAAAAAGCTCACTGTGAATATTTTACAAAGATTATTTGGAATTTTCAGCAACAGTCTGAGTTTATCATCTCACTGGTGGCATATTATCCCTATGCAGCTTCACGTGACACACATGTTTATCCTGAGAAAATATTTCCTCAGAGGAATTGTTTTCTCTTCTGCTGTACTTCTGTCCATAAGACACATCAATAAAATAATAAAGGTAATAAATTCTCTTCCAGTGTTTTAAGACATAGCTTAACTCTCCCTTGTCCCAAAGCACAGCTAAACAAATACAAACCTGGTGCTTTAAAATTTTGGCTTTTTACAGTATTATTGCTCAGACACTGAGATATTCTAATATAGATACTGTACAGCTCACACAGTATTTGATAAACATATAAAAATAACAGGTCTTGTTACTTGATATTGCTCTGACAAACACTAGTAAGGGATAAACTACATAAATATTATGAATGTATGTCATGGCATTTTTTCAAATTTCACTTGTAGATTTGGACTAGTAATGATCAAAAGACAGCTAGAGTAGGTGGTAGCCTGGCAGACAATGGTGTTCACACACACTTTCAAAGAAACCATGTACTTTATAATTTTTCCTCCTTCTTTCTAGTTCTCAGTTATAATGAGGGTGTAAAATAAAGAACTGGGGAAAGATAGCTCAGTCTGGTAAATTATTGACAGGTAAAAAAATACCTTGTATTGGTTACTGAACACTGATTATTAAAACTATTTAGTCACAGTGAAAGTAGTTTAGGCTGTGGTTTGTCTTCAGGGTTTTCAGATGATGCATGCACTACAAACATGTGGGCCATTAACCGTTTTATAATTGGAAGAGAACTGATTTACAGAACAGACCTTTTTACATGAGTTCTTTTCACAGTTTTGCTCCTGAACGGAACACAGTTCTCTGAACTATGGCAAATATCAGACATCTGAAAAGAGATTCTCCTGTCATGCTTTGAGTCTGCATAGCCAAGAAATACCTTATTTTACTTTCCTTCAAGATTCATTTCAGTGTCTTTCTTGTTATTCAGTCCATCCAGGTGTGATCTATTTTTACCCTTTATTTGGAGTTTGGTTCACTACATGGTTTATTCTGTTCATCATGTGCTTTTTGCACATTCACTTGGTGGGGCACAAAGTTTTGTGACATAAAAACTATTAAGTCAGTTTGTGACTGCAGAGTAGTAGTACGGATGCAACAAGGTTGGCAGGATATAGAATTATGCAGATTCACAGTTAAGGAGTGCAGTGTGAAGCAGAAGTCCTTCTGCATAAACTTTTCTCCTCAGAATTTGATGAACACTACCCTTCGCTGATTATCAGAGCATGTATGCCACAGAAGTGTCAAAGCAATGTGTTTAGCCTATGACTAGGTTGTTGTGGTTCACTTCAGAATGCACAATAAGCTTTGAGAGTTACTGAAAGAGGATAAACCTTGAGTGAAAAAATTTTGTAGACTCCCGTTTACAATGGTTAGTCCTCAAAACTGAGCCTTTATTGAAACATAGAGTTAGAAGAAACATAAAGATTTTATTTATAGGTTAGCTGTGTTGAAATTAGTTAGAATAGGAAGGAATTTGGGCCCAGCTAGAGTTAATTAAAAGAGTTAAAGAGAGCTGTATCTGAAATGGGTTTTAAGATGTTAGTGACTGATTACCAAATTACTGATGATCTGTCATTTGTATGTTTGCTTGGCTGTGCTTAGAACGAGGAATAGAAACATTGGTAAGCTGGTGTAGGGAACAAGGCCAATTACCAATTTCCTCCCTTGGTGGGAACCCGTTCAAAAGTCATGCAAGAGGAAACTTAGAGGTCACTAAAGTAACTAGGATTGTTAAAGTTCAGAGAGGCAAAAAGGTCAAAATGAAGAAGATGAGCATACTTCATCTTTTTAAGACCACTGACCCAATTCAAGACCACCGACTCAATTCAGAGCACACACTACGCATGCTTAATGACATTTAAGCTCATTTCTATAGGAAGCAGAGAATGGGAGGTGTTAAAGTTATGAATATGCATTAGTATTTTGGATATTCATAATTTTTGTAAATAAAAAGCTTTGTGTTTGCTTGGATCGGGTCCTGTGTCTTAGGGAGCTATCCCACACAGTGCCTGGTGCCAAATAAAACATACACTTTCTAACTCTAAACTGTTAGAGAGTTTTTGTCCGTCTCAGTTGGATATCGCTATTAGATTGATATTCATATTTTGGTGACTCTGGTGGGACCCTGCTTTATCTGGATGAGGGGTCAGGGGCCTGGGGACCCCCCCTCAGGCACCTGCCCCGCATTTTTGGGGAGACGGGGCTCCTTGATCCTCTGACACCCCGGGGAGAGACCAGGACCTGCCAGAACCACGGACAAAGAGGTATGTTTTAAAATTAAAGGGGTACCTTAAAGAAGGCAGCTTGTAAGACACAGCGGGATGCCCTGTGCGAAGCGGAAGCCTGGGAGAGTTTATAAGTGTCCGCAGAAAGTATAGTAATTTTTTAATGGAGCGGGTAATGGCTCCAAAGTTTCATCTTCCGTAAGGGGAGTAGAGCTGCCTCTGCTTCCCAGGGAGGGGAACAAGGTACAGGGGTGCTGCCCTGGTCTCTCGTGGAGGAGAGCTGGGCGTGCTGTGTGGGTGGCCGTGCGGTGCGTGTGGCTGTGGAGTTCGAGTGGCTGCAAGAACTCCGGCTTGGTTCATTCCTGTAGAGGGGAGCGAGGACCATGGGGTTGCCCACTGGAGGAGTACGGGCGGTAGCGGCGGGAGCGCCATCGGTTCCGGCCCAGTCAGTGGCTTAAAAGCAGCATTGGCTTGTAGTTTGGGATACGAGTGGTGAACAGAGAGAGAGACTAACTCTATTTTGAGTGCTGTGTGCATGCGTTAGAGACGCACCAGAGGTCTACAGGGACCTCTTTGGGTGAAAGAGTACGGACCCCCTAGGCTGTGGAAACGGTGTATGGGTATGGTGGCTGGGTTATGCCAAAAGGGTTTGTTGGAACTGTGAATTAACAGTGTGTGGTGTGTGTGTTTAGTTTGTGAGAGTTTGTATTGTATGTGTTTTGATTTGTGTGTATTTGGAGCAGATTAGCCATGTATTTGTGTGAAAAAGTTATCAAAGTTTATGTTTAGTGGAGTTGGTGGAAGGATTTTTGTGCTTGAGAAAGTGGAGAGTTTTTTTGTGTCTAGAGAGTGGGTTGCAAGAAAAGAACTAAGTAGTGTGCATGAGTTTTAAGTTGTGTGAATGGTGGTGGTGAAATTTGGTTAAGGTATTAGTGAAAAAGTGGTAATTGTGTGTTTGAAAGTTGTTAAATTTGTGTTTAAAGGAGCAAACGGAGCTAGTCTGAAACTATGCCCGGCATTACTTTGGCAACCAGTGGAGTGATTTGAGTTTGTAGCTTTGGATTTTTGTTTTGTAAGTTTTTAGTATATTTTGAAAAGTTTGATTGCAAGTGAGTTTAAATTTGGTAGTTTGGTGCGGGGTAACATCCAGACGAAGGGCTAATAATTTTAACCTTAGCAGTGAGGCAGAACGGCGTAGCATGTAGGGCGGGTTCAAGACTAAACCCCCCGCTCGCTCAGCAGCGCAGGAGAAGCGTCAGGGGCTAAACCCCCCCTCTCAGCAGAGTGAGTGAGTGAGGTGGCGGCACAAGCTGTAACTCGCCAGCTCGCCAGAGTTCAGCGTAGCCTTGCGAAACCCCAGCAGAATGTTTGCTCAGGGTTGCGAAAGGCTTGTGGTGGGTTTTATAAGTTTAAAATTGTTGGTTTAAGTGCTTTGAGTGAATTGTTTTAAGCATTTGAATGTGTGGTGTGAGTTTTATGTGCTGTGTGAATTTGTTTTAGATTTGAATAAAAAGGAGGGGTTTTTTTGAGTGGTAGAGTGTGTGAGTGTGTTGTGAATTTTATTAACAAGCTTTTTTTGTGAACTTTAAAAATGGGGGCAAACAAAAGCAAAGTGGTTCCTAAGAGTAGCCCCCTGGGATGTGTTTTGACACACTGGAAAAAGATGGTGAATCATAGTGGTGCAGAGACCAAGAGAGAGCTTATTATATTACGCACCCAATGGTGGCCGCTTTATAAACTGGAAGGGGGTGCGAAGTGGCTGCCTTTTGGTACACTGGATTATGAAACATTACTGCAACTAATGCTTTTTCTTAGACATGAGCAAAAATGACCAGAGATTGTTTATGCTAAATTATTTTTCACTCTTTGAAATCAACCTGAGAGACAAAAAGAGTGTGGGTCAGACCACCCTCTAATCCCTTATTATTGGTTTTTGAAAGGATAACAAAGTTAATATTGAAAAACCTGAGTGATGTTGCGGTGCATGTTCAATAAACCAGAGATGTACCCATCCTGACAAGGTATTTCAGGTAGAAGCACAAGAACAAGAACTGGCCGATCTACTTAAGTCACCCCCTAAAAAGGGAGATGGGGTAGGGGTCGCAGATGATACAGAATCAGAGTTACCATCAGCTCCATCCCCGAACCCCGCTCCACTTTCTATTTCATCCCCCTCTGGGAAATCGATAACAACTAACCTGTACCCACCTTTACCAAGTAGTGACAGCAAAAAGGATGAACCATCCTCCCCACAGGGTCCTATAACATTAAGGACCCTGGGGCGAACTAAAAGAAATATACAAGCACCTTTAAGGGAAGTAGTAAATCATGAAGGGATTCCTATATTAGTTAAAATCTCCTTTTCTATTATAGATATAGAAGCCTGGGAAAAAGTGGCCAGAAATTACCGGAGTGACCCAATAGGGGCTGCTAAGAAATTTAAATTTATGGTACAGCAACACAATCCTGATTGGGCTGATATTCAGTTACTGCTTGATTCTCTAACTGAATCAGAAAAGCAATTAGTTATAAAGACAGCTGCGAATATGGCTGAGGATGATTGCAGGATAACACAGGAGGATGTTAAAAAGGTACTTCTTCTTCAGGATCCAGAGTGGGACCCTAATGAGCCAGATTAAATGGCACAGTTAAAAAGGTACTGGGGATTCATAATAAAAGGGCTAGAAAGAGCAATCCCTAAAGCCATAAACTGGTCAGCCCTGTATGCAGGGTCCCTCTCAAACACCTTCTGAATTTTTAGACAACTTGCGAGATGCGATGCGTCACCATACCACCTTGGATCCTGGATCGGAAGAAGGAGTGCGGCAATTGGTAAACTTATTTTTAGGACAATCCACAGGAGACATCCAGCGGAAGCTTCAGAAGATGCAAGGTCCAACAATCCAGAATCTAGAGACTTTGCTTGACGTGGCATGGAGAGTTTATAGTAATCGGGAAGAGGGATACAAACAGGGGATGCAAAAATTAATAAGGGTGGCAAGAAGAAGAAAAAGGAAGACGTGGGCAAGGTCCACCAAGACAAGGACCACCCTGACTGGGAAGAGACCAGTGCACCTTATGCAAAAAAACCCCCAGGCACTGGAAAAACCAATGCCCAGAAAGAAGAAAGGGTGATGAAAAAAAGGAAATATGACCAGAGAGGTGTGGGGGTGGTTGCTCATGTAAAAGAAGACTGGGCCCTACCCTAGGGGACCCTCTGGTTATAGTTAAGCTAGGGAACAAAGAAAAGAAAGTGGAATTTTTAGTAGATACACGAGCAACATATTCAGTGTTGAATAAAGCTTTGACACCTATATCAAGTGATTATGTTGTAGTGACAGGGGCAACTGGCCAATCTGAAAAGGCATACTTTTGTAAACCACTGAAATATAAATTGGGAAAACAGTGGGGAATTCACCAGTTTTTATATATGCCTAACACTCCATCTGCACTTTTGGGCAGAGATCTGCTAGAGCAGCTGGAGGCAAAAATAATATTTTAAAATGGGGAAATCAGTTTGGAAGTAAAAGACCAACAATATCTAGAGTTGCTGAGCCTAATGCTAATAACCAAAGAAACTGAAACAGTGAATGAAGAAGAAATTATTAAGAAGATAATAGATCAAGTATTCCCTGGAGTGTGAGCCTCTGGTACCCCAGGGAGGGCAAAGAATGCCCTGCCAATTCAAATCAAGCTTAAAGAAGGGAAACGGCCCGTAAGAGCCAAGCAATATCCCTTGAAAAGGGAAGACAGAGAAGGGATCAGGCCAATTATTAAGAGCTTTTTTGCAAATTGGATTGTTAAGGGAGTGTCAATCTGATTTTAATTCTCCTATTTTACCTGTGAAGGAACCTGATGGGTCATACAGGTTAGTACAAGATTTGAGGGCAGTCAATAAAGTGACTGAGGGTTTATACCCAGTGGTTGCTAACCCTTATACTTTGTTAACTCGTTTAACATCTGAACTTACTTGGTTTACCGTTTTAGATTTGAAGGATGCTTTCTTTTACCTCCCTCTCCATGAAGCCAGTCAGAAAATTTTTGCATTTGCATGGGAGAACCCCAAGAGTGGACGCAAAACTCAACTCACATGGTGTGTATTACCCCAAGGGTACAAGAACTCTCCTACTATATTTGGAGAACAGCTTGCAAAGGATCTAGAATCCTGGGAACCCCCACCGGGAGAAGGACAGCTGCTTCAGTATGTGGATGACCTTTTGATAGCCACCCAGACCCAAGAGATATGCATCAACTGGACGGTAAGCCTCTTCAACTTTTTAGGCTTCCAAGGGTATCGGGTGTCCCAAAAGAAGGCCCGGATAGTAAAGCAAACAGTCATTTACCTGAGCTATGAAATAAATGCTGGATAAAGAACCCTGGGACAAGAGCACAAAGAAACAATACACCAGGCCCCGAAACCCCAGACAGCAAAAGAGCTGAGAACTTTTCTAGATATGACAAGGTGGTGCAGACTGTGGATTAATGATTATGGGTTGCTTGCCAAACCTTTATATGCATTGATTACAGAAGGAAACAAGAGCCTGCCATGGACAAAGGAAGCAACACAGGCTTTTGACCAACTGAAGGTGGCCCTCATGTCAGCTCCAGCCCTGAGACTTCCAGACGTGAGTAAACCATTCTTTTTGTTTTCTCATGAAAAGCAAGGGATTGCATTGGCAATAGTGGCACAAGACTTGGGCCCGTATCGGCAGGCAGTAGCCTACCTTTCCAAACAGCTGGACGCAGCAGCCAAGGGATGGCCAGGGTGCCTCAGAGCTGTTGCAGCAGTAGCAATAAACATCCAAGAGGCATGCAAATTCACCCTGGGCCAGAAAATGACTGTGCTAGTGTCTCATACAGTATCTGCAGTCCTGGAGGCCAAAGGGGGACATTGGCTCTCCCCTCAGAGATTCCTGAAGTACCAGGCCATACTGGTAGAACAAGATGATGTTAAAATTGTGGTGACTGACATTGTGAACCCAGCTTCATTCCTCAGTGGGAACCCGGGAGAACCGGTGATCTATGACTGCCGGGAGACCATCGAGGCCACTTACTCCAGTTGCCCAGATCTGAAGGACACTCCTCTCGAGGGTGCTGAGACCTGGTTCACTGATGGAAGAAGTTATGATATCAGTGGAAAAGACGTGCTGGGTATGCCGTTACCACCAGCCGAGAGGTAATAAACTCTGGACCATTGCCAACAAACACCTCTGCACAAAAGGCTGAAATAATTGCTCTAACCCGAGCCTTAGAATTGGTAAAAAGAAAGAAGATTAATATTTGTACTGATTCAAGGTATGCATTTGGGGTGATTCATGCACATGGAGCCATTTGGAAGGAGAGAGGACTGTTAAACTCACAAGGGAAGAGTACCAAGCATGCACCAGAAATACTGAAGTTATTGGACACGGTTCAGTTACCTGAGAAGGTAGCTATCATGCACATTAAAGCACACCAAAGAGCTCTGAATTGGAAGAGGGAAATATGCTGGCGGACAGAGAGGCAAAAGACGCAGCCAAAGGTGAAGTACCCAATGAAAAGGTAGAGGCAACCTTAATACCAGATGGAAAGATTTGCCTTGAAGGTAGGCCAGAATACAACAGGAAAGATAAGAAACTTATAAAAAAAGGGAAAATGCAAGTTATAATCAGTAGGGATGGGCTGTAACTAAGGATCACAAGCTTATAGTACCTTCTTATTTGTTGCGGTCACTGGTGCAGAAAGAACATGAGAAAACACACTAGGGAATGGATGCTTTGTACAATTATTTGAAAGATAGGATTATGGCTAGGAGATTGCAAAGTGCAGTGATACAAGTAACTTGCCAGTGTAGTCTTTGCTTCCAAACTAATCCTAAGAATATTCCAAAACCTAAAGTTGGACAAATTGGGAAAGGCTGCAGACCTGGGCAACAGTGGCAAATTGATTTTACAGAATTACCCAGAAAAGGGAGGTATCGATACCTATTGGTATTAACAGATACCTTTTCAGGATGGCCAGAGGCCTTCCCCACTAGGACAGCTAAAGCACGAGAGGTGATCAAAGCGTTGTTGCAAGAAATAATACCCCGCTTTGGAGTTCCAGCCACCATGTCCTCAGATAGAGGACCACATTTTATTTCAAAAATTGTGCAACAAATCAGTCACCACCTGGGAATAGATTGGGAGTTACATACTCCATATAACCCTCAGTCTAGTGGCCAGGTAGAAAAGACGAACCATTTGATTAAGCAACAAATTATAAGCTTGGGACAAGAAGCAAATTTGCCCTGGCTCCAGGCTCTCCCATTGGCATTAGTTCAGATTCGAACAAAACCCAGAACAAAGGAAAAGTTAAGTCCATTTGAAATTTTATATGGGAGGCCATATGTGGTTCAGGAGGGAACTTCACCCATTCAGATGGGACAAGAAACCCTGCACAGATATATGGTGGCCTTGAATAAAGAACTCAGAGAAATTGAAAAATATGTGGCCGGGGACCAAAGCAGAGAGAATTAGATGGGCCAGTACATGATGTACAACCTGGAGATTATGTGTATGTTAAGTCTTTTGCAGAGAAGACTTTGGAACTGCAGTGGGAAGGACTGTTCCAGGTGCTCCTCACCACCTTCACTGCAATCAAGATCAAAGAGCAGAAGGCCTGGATTCATCATTCCTGGCTGAAGAAAGCCCCTGAGGGAGTTCGGGAGGTAACACCAGGCCATGACGAACTGAAGCTGAAGCTGACCCGAAAAGGCGATGGATGAATTCAGTTATGATGGACATTATGTGGAAAGTTGGGACTTTACTAATTATTCTTACAATCGTAGCAAGAGTCAAAGCAGTACCACACCAGTCTAATGCAACTGAAATATCCCAAAGCCAGGGGAAGGCATATGATCGTCACTTTCGGAAGGCTTTGAACAAAATGCTCAGAGTCACAATTACAAGCCTGTGGGAAGGAAGGGGTGCTTGAAGATGTAAATATGCATTTGTGCAAGATGGGTTTCATTACCATCCGCCCATGAAACTTACCTGATTTGGCCCTGGATGCTGTGACAAATGCTTGAGCAGTTAAGTTTAGACTCACAATAGAGGGGTGTGCAACAAAAGCAAATGATGAACAAATTGACCGCAGTAAGGAGTGACTTAATTAAATTGCAGCAACCGTTGCAATCCTCCTTGTTGGCCCTGGGTGATAACCATTGGAAACTGTCCAAAATATTGCCAGATTGGGAAGATACAGAAGAACAAGACCATGAATTGTAACTGTATTATACCCCTCTGAGCTAGAATGTGGGCATGAGAAATTAAAAGCTAGTGGCAAACCATTAACCTAGAGCTCTGTTCTATGAGGGAACAGTTAGGGTACATATGTGGAAGGATTTTACGCAAAGGCATTTGTTTGAAAACGGACCAAAGCATTTGTCACTTTGAGGTGCATTCAATTAACCAAACAACGCAGTTAGTGTATACTGGAAAAAGTTGCGTCTGCCTCAGGACAGCATGTCCCACCATAACGATAGACAATTAACATTTGTCTCATCATTGGTGGAATGTGCTTTTCAGATGGTCACCGACAGCTGCTGGTATATTCAATGCCTTGATTCATCCTATTATTGTATTGCTCATTTTAGTAAGCGCAAGTTGGATTTTATCTGTGGTGATGCTTCTTTGGTATTGGAAGATGCTGTGGAGAATAGCAGCATTGACATCACTATCCAAAGCGTATGGTTTGGTCTTGAATGAGAAAAAGCCTGACCACGCAGCTTGGATAAATGATTAGGAATCTGTGTACTAAGTAAAAGAATTTACTCACTGTTAAAAGAGAAGTGGGGAATGAAACATAGAGTTAGAAGAAACATAAAGATTTTAGTTATAGGCTAGCTGCGTTGAAATTAGTTAGAATAGGAAGGAATTTGGGCCCAGCTAGAGTTAATTAAAAGAGTTAAAGAGAGCTGTATCTGAAATGGGTTTTAAGATGTTAGTGACTGATTACCAAATTACTGATGATCTGTCATTTGCATGTTTGCTTAGCTGTGCTTAGAACGAGGAATAGAAACATTGATAAGTCGGTGTAGGGAACAAGGCCAATTACCAATTTCCTCCCTTGGTGGGAACCCGTTCAAAAGTCATGCAAGAGGAAACTTAGAGGTCACTAAAGTAACTAGGATTGTTAAAGTTCAGAGAGGCAAAAAGGTCAAAATGAGGAAGATGAGTTACTTCATCTTTTTTGGGACCACTGACCCAATTCAAGACCACCAACTCAATTCAGGACACACACTACGCATGCCTAATGACATTTAAGCTCATTTCTATAGGAAGCAGAGAATGGGAGGTGTTAATGTTATGAATATGCATTAGTATTTTGGATATTCATAATTTTTGTAAATAAAAAGCTTTGTGTTTGCTTGGATCGGGTCCCGTGTCTTAGGGAGCTATCCCACACAGTGCCTGGCGCCAAATAAACATACACTTTCTAACTCTAAACGGTTAGAGAGTTTTTGTCCGTCTCAGTTGGATATCGATATTAGATCGATATTCATAGTTTGGTAAACCATTATTACTCACACCCAGTGCTGTGGAGCTGAATGCAGAGAAGAGGAACATTGAACAGTTATTTTTTCAGATTGCATGTTAGCAAGCACCTAAACCAAGACCTCATGCAGGTTAAAAATGCAGCAAGCTCAGCTGTTGTCTGTTATCAGACAATGCTTTAGGAATGATTACAAAATAAGTTGTTTGCCAGATTACTGAAGCTGTTTGGAATTTCATGCCAGATTTCTGATCTCCCTTCCATGGTGGATGTTTTATGACAGTTAAAGGATTTAATTTTGGGAGATTGAGCAGGGGAAAAAAAGCTTATATGAAGGCCAAAGCACAAACTGACAAAGATGATACAGTTGCAGAGTTGGTGGTTGGTAATACTCAGCAGATTTATTCTCCAGCCCCAGAGATTTCCTTGTAAAACTCCTTTTCACAAGGATCTTTTACCTTCCACAGGCTTTCTGACATCCTCAAGGCGTATAGGATTAGTGGTAACTGCTAACATTTCATATTTGTTTTGCCAATAGGAGTCCATTAATTCTAAATTCATCTCTTTTCTAAAAGTATTTAACTATAAATTAAATAGCAAATTTCTTTTCTTAAAATAAAATGAAATAAAATACTGCAGTGGATGTAACCAAAATGCTAATGCCAAAAATGCAAGAAAAAGGCAGAAATTAAAATAAACCTAACAAATTCTTGGTGGTATGGACCTAGAGCTGTAAAATTGCTGTTTAGTGCCCTGGTTTCAGACTCAATTTATCAAAGTCAAGAAAAGCTTCTTTCAGTCATATCTATGAATTAGTCAACAGAGCTAGCTCTTTCTTCCTCAGTAAAAAACCTGCTTGACAGGATAAACAACTTTGAGTTCTCCCTGAAAAAAGGGCATTGATAAGTTTTGATAAAGTTTGTGTTGCTTACTATTAAAATATTCTGCCGTGTTGTGGTTCTTATTCTTTTGTCTAAGTCATGCAAACTAAGTCATACAAAAGCTAAGTCATGCAAACTTTGGCATGAATCTCTTGGTGTATTTGTCAGAAAAAACCCCAAGTGTGCTGAGTTCCTGGTAGAAAAAAATTAAACCCTGGGAGCGGAACACCTCTAACTGAATGGCCTAATTAGTCTGTGAAAAATCAATGCTGAGCTGCCCCTGCTAATGTTAGTGTCTTGTGATTTTTGCTCTTTCTTTTTTTCTTTTCGTTTCTGATAAAACCTGGCATTCTGTAGTTTTTCTCTTTTTAAATGTACTGTATTCCACTTTCCAAGAAAAAAAAAAAAAAATCACGCAACTGTAAACTCTTCCCATCTTCCTTGGTTCTGAACATTACTTGTATGTGAAAACAGGTGCACATCCTGTGGCTGTAGGGTAGCACAAAGACTGCTCAAGTATAACGTACTCAGAGACGCAGATCCTATCCTTGTCAGGGGATTGGCAGAAATTCAATAAGGAGACAATTTAGGAAGAGTCCTGATGTCCTTGGGTTAGCAGGTAGTGATTATAAATTGAAGGTGATATGCTTGGCCAACAACAAAGAGAGCACATAACCTCTTGGAGGAGAGCCCAGATAGAACCTCCCCATCTGGTTTATACACAGGGTAACAGCAGGGACAAAGCATTAGGACTTAGAGGGCAGTTTCATTATTATGTGAAAATATTACTGATATCAAAAGAAGTTTTAATAAGCAGTTACACAAAGAAGAATGACATGGAATTTTGACAAAATATTCCTGTAAGAATAGATAAATAAACTCTATTTTTATGGAGTAAAAGACAGTCACAAGCTAGTTGTACTTAAAATAACAAAAAATGCTGAAGATCTCTCTGACTGAGGAGTAAACAAAACAAAGAATATAAACCAGCTATTTCTTGATACTTTTTCAAGTTTCAAAACCAGGCAGGTATATTTTGATATTGTCACTTCCAGTGTTTTCTCTTTTTTTAGGTTATTAAGCAAGTTTTGAATAGAAAAGGTAACAAATACTAGAGCAGATGTGATTTTTCCCTCTCTGTCCCACTGCCTGTGAGCCTTCAGGTCAAGGTTGGGTGCATACGTCAGAAAATGCTATAGTTGGACTCAGGATGCTGAGTTTACTCAGGAGAAATTTTTTTAAACCTGGAGATGGTGATATTGGATAACCTATTATCACAATTCCTTTGGTGCCCTAGCAAATATTGCTGGCCTCTTTGTGCACACTTCTGTTGAGTGACAACAAACTGCTTTAAGTGACCCTGCCTTGGCAGGGGGATTGGACTAGATGGTCTCCAGAGGTCCCTTCCAACCCTAACAATTCTGTGATTCTGTAATGCTTTTTACTAAAGGACAGTTGTCAGGACTTGCAATTCGTAGATCTTGATGTTTAAGTGCCAAATTATAATTTAATATACTTACTGTCAAAAAGGCTATAATTTTAAAAAGTGAGAAAATACATAGTTAGGGATCTTAAAGATACTCTTTCCAGCTGCCCTAATTGCATAAACCCCTTCTTTCGTGTGTTTTTTAAAAGAATATAACAATTTTCCTGGCCGTGGTTGCCCTGACAAATGCTTAAGTTTGCCTCCAGAGCCTACATACTAGCAGGGCTGAGCAGTGAATAACTTGTCTGATCAGACATCTCATCACAGCCTGATTATGGCTGAGCCTGTCATAGGTCTTGATCTGATAAGATTTCTTGGAGTGCCACTGTGCAGATGACACCATCAATAAGTCATAAATGAGTTACCAGGGACAATGGTTCTCCCTTTCTGTAGTGCCTAGTGGTAGACTAGTGCATTCCCAAAACCAGGAAAGACATAACCCTGCCCCAGGCATTTTCAGGAAGCAGAACTCTTCTCCTCATCTAGGTGTGGTTTACAGGCATCAGGCCACAGAATAATTTTTCTTATCTCTCTTTGATTCAATCTTTTTCACAAGGCGCATTAAGAGCAAGGTGAGGAGGGCAATCTCTCTGCTCATGCAGAGCACTTGGTCACTGTCCAGTTTTAAACTTCTACCCTGACACCATGTATACAGGAGCACAGAGTTATGCAAGTTAACACAACAGCAGCTCACGAAGACAGTCCTAACTTTGCAACAGAGGCACTGGGTCCCACCTGGAACCTCTCTGACAGGTAGAAACTGAATACAGAGCATCTGCTTCACTGGCACATCTCTAGCCCTGTGTCTGAGGAACTGTTTTCTAAAGGGTGAGAATTTCGTCTCCTCTTGCCTCCTGAGATACTGAAACAGCAATTCCTGCTTAATTCTTTGAAAGTGAGATGATGGCACTCACAGACATGGAGGGGTTTTGGCAATTGGACACGAGGGATCTTACCTTCACCTGCAAGAGGGGCAGTGCAAGGGTTTGAGACTGTGTTCTTGGCCTCCCTCGACTGACAAAGCTGAAGGCAACACCACTTTAGCAAACAGCTGTTCTGCAACCATTTCTGAGGAAATAAATTCTTTGACTGTATTGAATAGTGCATTTTTTTCAGGCAACTAGATACCATTCATAGGCAGGTATTAAAAAGTCCATTTTGGCAGCAAAGGGCTGGGTTTATTGTGAAGTTAACAGTGGTGGAAATGGTCTCAGAAGATGTATGATCTGCTCTAATATACCAAGAGGAATGCTCTTTCTGGGCACCTCATCTGCAACTGGAAAATACTCAGTGATGTTTTTCCTTCTATTTAATTTTTTAATGTTCTTCAGTTTAGAGAAAAAAAGACGAAGAAAAGATGGGAAAAATAAGGATGACTGGAGGGAGGAAAAAACATTGCTGTTAAAATACCTGAACACTCTGCTTCTCTGTCGGGGAAGTGTGTAGGCTAGTCCCCCTGCAAAATGGTCAGCTCCGAGCCCTGCTGACAGCTCTTTTATGATCAGTTCCCCTCTGATGGGGAGTGGGTGCTCTCTGATACATGTAATGAGCAACAACAAATGTAAAGGTAACTGGAATTGTTTGACAAACTGCTTCTGAGAGGAGACTAAATAAACAGAAAAAAACCTGAAGAAATTTGAAAAAAAAATTTAAAAAAGGAAAAATGACAACATGGTGGTCTCTATCTTTCATTAGCTTACAGAGACCTTTCCTGGTCATGGAGTTGGGGAAGAACACAGAATGTATCCCCTGGTGTGAGTGCTGAATAGCAACACCTTACTAGAGAATTACATACATTCAAATATGTTGTGCTAGTGAAATCATGTTACAAGGATGCGTAAACTCGTTTTTTTGACAAATCAAGAAAGAAGTAACACAGAAGTGAGATATCTTTCAAGGGTCAGAAAACAAGTTTCTGAAATAGTTGGGTCCAGAACTTGTTTCCCGCATTGCTGTATGTTTCATTTCTCATGTTTTTTTCTGAAAAATTTCTGAGAATCACAATAGCTTTATGCAAAAGACCCTAAACTGCTAAATTTGAATTCAGTTGATCAAATTTCTCTTTGACTGATGCAATATAGGAGTAGTGTTTTGTTTTCTTGTCTATGACAAAATTTAATGGCCTGCTGCCATTTCGGATCTTCCTAGAATAAAGTTTAAAAAGGCCTGGTCTTCTGCACCTGTCAGTCTGTAAGCCATATATATTTTTATCTATTTGATTTATTTATATATTAGCTTTAAGATATATTGAAAGTGGTAACTGATTTGGATGTAGGTGGAAATCTCAGAGCTGCTGCAGATATCTGTGTCAGGTTGAAATCCAATGCCTTATGGCTGTTTGCAATACAAGTAATACACGAGTATCTTAGCAGACTATAGTTTTGGCTGTATCTAGCGGGTTCAGGCTTCTTTGCTGTACTCACCTTAAATATTAGATTAAAATAAAGTTTTTCCACTATTTCTGAATATTCTGACTCAAATTATGAAGTAGTTTCTAGGCAAATTACTACTTTCACCATACAGATGTCTGTGATATTTTGAAATAAGTTCTGTTGTATGCTTAGGCTCTGTAGGTAACATTGTCCTTCTTTCTATCTTCTGAGCATTTATGCATTTCATTTCTGTAAGACTGGGTAATAGTAAAATAAAATTTTCAATTTAAAATATGTAACTGTAAAAAATGAAAATCCGTCTCTTTCAAGTGTGGTATTTAGCATTGTGTGTCAAATGATGCAGATTTCCACTACAGTACAAGTTTAGAAAATAGGGCTCTTGCTAGCCATTTCAGAGAAATTGGTTAAAATAGCCTGATATTGCAATAAAGTGGCTGGTACTACAAAGGACAGTGATTTTCTATAATAAAGAAGGAGAGATCAGTTCTTATTCCATATACATTGATTTTTTATTGTGATGACTTGTAAAAACAGGCCTAAGTTTATTTCCTGATTCAATTATCTGGATGGCACAAAGTATGTCCATCATGTATTCATTCATTCATTCATTCATTCATTCATTCATTCGTTCATCGAGACACTTTCAACATATTCCAGGGGCAAAGGTCACATAGCAGTGAATGCCGAACCAAACTTCTATCTACATGTTCAGTTCTACTCATCTCTGTGTACATCACAATGCTTGAGATTTTACTACGGATGAAGACGTGCTTGTGATCAAGTGAGTGCAGTTCTTTGGACAGGGCCCAGGTGCAGCAGTGAGTATTCTGCAAGATCCGTAGTGCTTCTGAGAGACTGGTCTCACAGGAAAACAAAGTATCTTCCCAGCACCTGAACTTCAGAGCTGATTGTTGATTGATTAAGGAACTCTCAAATGTTTGGAAGCAACAGTAGGTCTCAGTGCTGTATGAAGAGTTTCAATGAGCTGCTGTTTGACGGTATGAATGTAAAAGGAATTTTTTGGGACACTAGAAGTGTCTGCTAATGAGAATGCAATCCGTACGACAATTGAAAATATCTAAATCTAGAAACTTTATGACACTGTACATCACTGATCACTACACACATTTCTTTTTTTAACATTTCCAGTGGTGATGAGGCTATTGTTTTCCATGATGCATGCATTAGTCCTTATTGCACACACACACAACTACACTGCACACAAAATTCAAGGCATGGTAAACCTTGCCAGAATATATATGTTTAGTAAAGTAGTGAAATCAGTCCTGTTTCAGGTCACCCTCCTCCTGGTTTTGTGTCAAAGCTTTTTGTTCCAGCAAAAAAATCCTACATATCAGCAAAAAGATTCTCAATTGTTGCAATTCTCATCAAAATGTGAGTTTTAGATCTGAGGTGAGCAATGATTACAAGTGTATGTCAGCCCAAGCAATGGGATAGGACCTTGTTAGCCTAAAAAGAACCCATGGCAAATTTATGGCAGAGCTATTGGGAGTTCCAGCAATACTTACAGGTGCATTTGAGGCTTTTAGACATGACAGGGTTTATGCTAAACTTCAGATAGTCAAGGAGTAGCAAAGAAGTTGAAATGACTCAACAGTTCATGAAGCTCTTGCTACCATGCAAATGTGTCCTCTGTTATCTCATCCACTCCCCACCAAAAGAATGGCTTATCTTTGTCATGCTTTACAAGGGAAAACTTCGTTATTTAAGGCTGTCTGGTACTCAACTGTTTGCATTGCTTAGTGACGGCAGGGCTCGCTTCACTGCCAAACTTGCTTCATAATTATATGAGTTAAATAAATATTTTCTGATGTTAATTTGTTCCTTTGTGCTGATTATTCTGAAACTCATGTCCTAGATTCTTATCTTCTGCGGAGCAGGAAGAATAAAATATGTGTTTTAACCATGCACAGAAGAGTGTTGAAACTGGTAGAAATTGATTTGGTACTGTTCTGAAATCAAGCTAGGAAACAAACCTGGACTTGTATTTTGTCCTCATATTTCCTTGAGGAAATGATCCATTCTGAAAGGGGTGAAAGGGGAGGGGAGAGGACCTTGTGACTATCTCATATTTAATCTCTCATCCCAGTGTTCTTGGTTTGTTTCTCAATGACTCAAAGAAGGGAAAATGATTCACCAGGTCTTTCACCAAAAGTAGCATTTAAGCCATGATAATGTCTGAGCAACTGTGAGATATTCAGACAGCTGTGTAGCAGCTGAAAACTAGTTTTATTTAATCAGGAAATAATGATTTTTGCATGAATTACAGAAAACTTAAAAGTTCACATACGAGCCTTTTTAATTTTTGTGTCAACTTTTAATTCTGTGCTAATAGTTTAAAAACCTGATTCCAGTTGCCATCAAATGGCTTACAACTGGCTCTCTACTTCAATATTGTGTGAAACTACCTTTATAAGCAAAATGGGTTTTCATTAAGCATGATTATATTCAGAACTTGAAAAAACAAAAAGGACTGAGCTAAAATCTCAATGTGGCTATTTTGGTACAACAAAGTTTTCTTTACAAACAGACTTTTAGTGTGATCATTGGCCAGAGAATATGCAACAGCTCAATATTTCATGCAATTAGCCCTGTCTCAGCATAATTAAATTACTCAGCATTGCAGGTCTTTAGAAAGAGTGTAGAAAAATATTTCTCATCCTGGAAAGGGCTCATCAGCTTAAGCAATTTTGGGAACTAGACAGAATTCTTTATCTACACAGTTTTCCTGCTGTTTGCTCTGAAATTCCCTACTATTTGCACTGAAATTAGATTGGAGAGGAGGGTGTTGCATTATCATCCCACTTGTGAGATTCATATATGTCACTGAACAGCTTTCAAGTAAAATGACAGAAGGCCATCACCTTAAGCTGTTTAATTAAATTGGGAAAATTAAAGGAAAAAACTGTGTGGATTTATGCTGGGAAGAATATTATATGAATATTGTATTTTTAATAGCTTTTCTGCACAAAGCTCCTTGACAGATTTTTCACTTTAGTGAACATTTGAGAAAATGAAATACTTTGTCAACAAATGATTTCTTCACTTTCTGTTGGGGAAGTTGTTTCTCGTGCAAGATTTAGTACGTATTACTTTAAGTATTTATAAAATAAAATATTTCAATAGAAGAACAAAGCACAGAGAATTTATGGCATATTCAGTATTTGCAGTACAAAAATGGGAGCAAGCCTGATTCCAGCAGGACGTGTCACTGTCTTTGCCAGACAGAGTGGCCTTAGCAATATATTTATGACAATAAATATTACAATATCTGTCTCTAAATAATCATGTAGCTGGAAATAAATGCCAGAAAAAGGGAATTTACTTGCATCTAATGTTACCACTATACAGGTTAACTTATTGTGATATATATCAAATGCGTCAGTTCATCTACTTTTTTTTTATTTACTGCTACACAATTGGCTCTAACCTAGTATGATTTATACCAGCTGCTTAATCACATGGGAGTATACCTGCCATTGAAATTATTGCATTACCACATGCTGGTTGCTGCCTTTTCTATGAAGTGCTATGAAATTCTTCAATTTACCTAGTGGTCCTTTGCCACAATCCTGAAGAGTTTCTAGTGGGTTTGCCGCAAGTCTACTCCTGTTTTTTTGTAGCAAAGTCCTGCTTTTGTGACTCTGGAATTTGTCCTAAATTCACAAATACAAACACACTAAGTGTGAGAATTTGTGGATTTTTTTATTAGTATTTTTTTGTTATTCATATTTCCTAAAATTGTAGCTCCTTGAAATCCTATGGGCAACAGCTGAACCACTCAAACAGATAAATGCATGTCTTGGTTTATTTCGTAATTTATTCTACTGCATTAAATGGTAGACTTACACTGTAACTATCAGCTCAAGTAGTGATAAGGTTGCTGGAGTGCTACCAGTGCATTAATGACTGAACTTGCTTGAAACACTAACAGTTGTTATTTATTCTTATAACTTAGCTATGGAAACTCACCTGTAACACATAACAAAACTAATTTTTTAATGACGTGTCTGCTACAGCAAAACATTTGATCCTAAAACTTTCAACTCCATGCAGAATTGGCAGTCAATTTTTGGAGGAACTACACTGTATCAGCATCGAAAAAGCTAAGTTTCTTTTTCAGAAGGGCCATTCATAATGAATGTAGCAGGTTTTAGTGTTATTTACCAGTGGTTATGAGCATATTCTTGAAGAGTAATGAAACAGAAAGCTGTGCAGAAGATAGAAAATAAGTTTATTTCCTGTGACTGTGTCTGATAATACTGTCTTGATTTTTCAGATGAATGAACTATGCTCAACACATAGCTCAGTGGGTAATATCCACGGCAGTCCAGAAAGCAGGAGATGTCACTAGAAGAAGCTGAAAATAATTTGAGGAAAGGATAGGGTTCATAGTGTTGCGTGCCTGGGACACTCTAAATACACCAGGTCTCAGTGCAGCAGTATAAAACGGAATAGACTAGCTCATGGTGGAAAGAAACTCTTCCTCTTCTTTAAAGGTAAAATACTTTAAAACATATGAATTACACTAAATATGGCAGCTTATGTTTGAATGGCCCTTTGGAGATGAGGCCCAGACTTAGTGGAGATGTTCTAATGAACAATACATTTTCAACTTCTTTTCTAGAAATGAGGGACATTGCACCAAGACTGCAGAAATGCATGTAAGTGCTTTTGGCAAGATCCTTACCCGACTGCAAGGGAGAGGGAGTGGGGTAATTGCATAATCTGTTTCTCCTGAAGTGGTGGCTGAAGCCATTGAATAGGAAACCATTACTACTGAGCAGTTGATGCCTGTCTACCATGGCAAGGGGCTGAGCAGTATCAGTTGTTTCATCATGTGAACTGCTATATTAACTTCTGAGTTTTTCCTCAATCTGGCAGACAATGGGGAATTCCAAAGGCAAAGGGTGAATACAGTAATAAATACAATGAAGTTAATTTGACATCTCTAGTAAGAAGTGATTATGACTACACTGTCCAAACTAAAAAAGGGATAATTCCACTTGCCTATACAATACCACTACAGGAGGGATATATCTCTCTTCAATATCCAAATTTGAGTGGAAATCATTGCACTTAGATTATCCTGAGTTAACATTGTTGACATAATCATTTGGAAACAGATGAAGCTTTGCAGGAAACCTAATATGAGTGAGATAAAATCAATAAAATTCTCTCAAACAAACAATGACTTCTGAGGAACTAAGCACTTTGAAGGAGGATTGATGATGATAATACTTGCGACAATTACACCCTTTAAATCCAGCTGCTGATTTTAAACAGTATCATCAATTACTCCAAAGATTTTCAGTTTGTTATGCAAAGCTATGTAAAAGATGTGAAGAGGATAACCCAAGAAAATATCAGATGATGATATTCAAAATAACAAGATACAGCTGACAAAACAGAAGGAAGTGAATCCTTCCAGAGGGAAGTGGGCTTATGGGAATCTCATGAAATTCTGCAAGTCCAAGTGCAAGGTGCTGCCCCTGTATTAGGGCAATTCCATAAGTACAGACTGAGAGAAGAAGTCACTGAGAAGAGCCCTGCGGATAAAGTCACAGAGGTTCTGGTGGATGACAATAGGTCATGAGCCAACAGTGTGCACTGACAGCCCAGAAAGCCAGCCATATCCTGGGCTGCATCAAAACAGCATGTCCACGAGGCTGAGGGAGGGGATTCTGCCCCTCTGCTCTGCTCTGCTCTGGTGAGACCCACCAGGAATGTTGCATCCAGCTCTGGGATCCCTAGCATAATAAGGATGTAAAACAGTTAGAATGTCATAGGGTGTAGAACTGTTAGAGGGCCATGAATATTATCAGAGGGCTGGAAAACCTCTCCTATGAAGACAAGCTGAGAGAGACAGGGTTGTTCAGCATGGAGAAGAAAGGGCTCCAGGTAGAGCTTACAGCACCTTCCAGTATAAAAAGAAGGCTTACAAAAAATGGGGAGATTAGTTTTTACGCAAGTATATCATTATAGGACAAGTGGGAAAGGTTTTAAACTAAAAGTGGAGAGATTTAGTTTAGATATTAGGAAGAAATTCTTCACAGTGAGAGTGGTGAGGCACTGGCACAGGTTGCCCAGAGAAATTGTGGATGCCCTGTCCCTGGAACTGTTCAAGGCCAGGCTGGTGGGGCCCTGAGCAACCTGATCTAATGGGTGGCATCCATGCCTGTGGCGGGGGATTGGAACTGGATGATCTCCAAGGCCCCCTCCAACCCAAACCATTCTATGGTTTGATGTTCAGTTGATGTCCCTTGCTTTTAACAAAGATATACAGAACCAGCTTGAATGTGTTCTTTTGGAAGATTTTTAAGAGGACTATTGATTTATTTATTGGGTGAATGTTAGTCAGGTGCAAAATATCTTCTAGTTACTGCTATTGACAGTAACTGCCAGAATACATAAACTTTAAGATTTATTTAGATTTTCTGAACTGTAACAAACCCAGGAGTGGGATCAGTGAGACTGTATACAATGTACCAAGACATTAACCACTTTTAGACATTTTCCTTCTTTACAGAGCATATCTGGTTAGGAGTGCCAGTGAGTAAGAGCTCAAGAAAACAGCTATGCCTCATTAACACTTACTCCCCAAATCAGTATGATTTCAGAGCTAAAGAAGTCTGTACCACTATTTTTGGTCTGTTTTTAAAAGACAGCCTGAAACACAGAGTGAGTGTGATATGTTAGGATTATATCCTTTGTACTTTGTACTTTGGGGAATAAAATGCATCTGGGAGTTATTTCTCCCATTTGATGGAAAGGAAATATTAATGAGTAGGTCTCTGACAAATTGATTCCATTTATCTGGCCTAACACAGATAACACTTTAGCAAAGTGTTACATTAATAATCTATCCTTTTAGCCTTCCTGTTTTCTTGTGATGGCAGGTGCCACAGTTCTCCTATTACTTTAAACAGATGTAATTAAACAATGGCTCAGTGATTTGACTTCATGAGCCAGACTTCGATGTTTTTTTCCAGACCAAATCTGCTAAGTTGCTAAGCCTTTTTTGTCTCTTTAAACAAAATCAGGATCTAGCTTCATGTATCTCAACCTTGATGAAACTGCTCAGTAATGAAAGCAGAGAATTGCTTTTTTGTTTCCAGATAACTCTTCAGTAAATAGAGTAAAACTCTACCTAATAACTTGACAGTTTTGGTTATCTAGGCATCTATATGAACGTGTCTTGTAAATCAAACTTTGACTTGACAGAAAATACATGAAGATTTGTAACTGGATGGTGATAGAGAAGGCTATTCATGGATCCACAGTATTACTACAAATCATTCTACTGCCTCGTCTATATTCCATTGCCTTTTTCTGGATCACATATTTAAATAGGTACCTAGGAAGGCACAGCTATTGTGGTAGAAGAGAGTTCACTGAATACCATTCCAGTTACAGGAAGAGTGATGTTAGGCAGCACGCGTGAACTGCATGGTAGTCCCAGCAGTCATTCCTGTGCAAGCACCTCGACTCTGCCTGTCTCCTGAGAGCAAAGATGTTGTCGTGTTTCACCAGCCTCAGGGAGATGTTTTGTTCTGTATCCAGTTTACAGTATAAGCAAAACCCCAAAGACTCAGAACTGGATTGAGATCCTGCTTGCGCATTTCTTCTTAACCAGAAAGCAACATTTTTATTGGCCTGTGGGGACCACTAGAATTGGTGAAAGGGTGTTAGAAGGAAATATAAGGAAGCAATACAAAATTTCATAGTAGCCATGACAGGCAAAAGAAAGTGCTACAGCTATGGAGAGAAACAGGATAGGAGGGCTGCAACACAGAAAAAAGTCTTGCTGCAGCTGAGAGGAGTGACTGGTTGTTCTTATGCTCTTGACTCTAGATCCAGAGGTTTTACTTTGTCTGGTGACAGAAACAACTGCAAGATTCAGTGACAGTCCCTTCTGTTCCTCCTTTTCTAGTTGATTTAACACTGACAGAATCTCTCTCTGAGGTGTTTTGTCATTAGGTCAGGTGCTGTCTGCTCATCTAATGGAATTAACAGTTTAAGCATCCCGAAAGGCTGTGTAAGTTTATGTATGGAAAATTTATTTTTAAATTTAGGACAAAGGGAAGAAATTATAGATGATATTGGGGATGAAAAGGCAAACACTTCAAAACTAGGAATTACCAGTATTTGAGGCAATAGCAAGTAATCATGTAGTAGGTAATCATGAAGATTGTATCAAAATACATATGCAGAAAGGAGTCAATTAAGTTTGCTTAAGCAACTTTGCATTCTGTTTTTTTTCCTGAGTAGAGCACTGGGTTTTGAAACCTTAAGGATCTTTAAATGTAGGCAATCGTAACCAATATTACAGTAATGTCTAATCTTGGCATCCTGCTAAGATACTAATTACTAGTGATACATTGTACCAATTATTTCTGCAGAAGTAGTTTTGTTAAAGGATTGTTTCCTTTTACCAATTTAAAATGTTCAGTCTTTGACTGTCTACTTATACCTCTTTATTATGAAGAATGCCATGCAGGAGCTGCTTGATGTATGTTTTTCTGTTGCAAATATGCTTTTATATACATCTATCTTATTTTGAATCTATACAGCTCCAACTTTCTCAGTTTCTCATGTGGCTTTATGATCTGACATCCCTAGCAGGTAAATAGAGCTTTCTTTACAGTGTCTCTGCCTTTCCAGAAAACTTAAAATTATGTTCAACATTGAAAATTGATGAACTGGTCAGGATGTCATAGAAAAAAACCAAAATCATGATAGATGTAGGAAAAAGAAAAAGACTGATGGAAGAATAGTCAGGGCAATTTTCGCTCTTTTCTGAAAAAGGTGGGGGAAAGGCATGGTTTACAGTGGCAAAATATAACAGGCAGTGACAGGAAATATTAAATATTTAGCTACATAAATGTCTCAGAGTTCTCACTGCATGTTCACATGCTTCTGTTCTTCCACTTGCCTTTCAGACTATATTGTACAGATATTTTATAACTGGATGACAGTCACCTTTACTGCAGCAGTCCATGCTTGCAAAATATTGAATGACATTCAAGCTCAGAAGTCCTGTGTGGCTTCAGCTATTGTGGGTTCTGGTGTGCAGAAGTATTATCTAATGTGCAGCCAGCAGGCTGAGTGAGATGATTAGTCCCCTGTGTTCAGTCCTCATGAAACCACAACTGGAGTGCTGCAGAAGGAGTCTTGTACAGGTCCTCCAGAAGGGATGAGGACTGGAGCTTGTGGTACATAGGGAAAGGCTGGGGGATCTGGGTTTGTTCAGGCTCAGAAAGGAGATTGAGGTGAGACCATATCACAACTTAGGCTTATCAAATAGGAGAAAATAGGGAAGATGTAGTCAGACTTGGAGGTGTGGAGTGGTAGGAAGAAGAGTCAGACGATGGAAAACAGAAAATTCTGACTATGTCAGAGGAAAACATTCCCCATAGGGACAATTAAATACTGGAACAGATTGACTGGTAAGGCTATGGGATCTGTGTCCTGGGAGAGATTAAAAACCTGACTTGATGAAGTCCTGAGCAACCTGACTTAATTGACTTTAAGCAGGGTTTGAACTAACCATATTGTCTTAAAATTCAACTATTTCACAGATTTGTGTGGGAACAAATAGATGGACTCCAGTGGTCAAGAAAAAAATAAAAGATTTCTTAATATTTATGCTAAAAAATCTAAACAGTTCACTAGCTAAATTATTGATATACACTTAAAATAAAATTAAATGGAAAATGTGCAATCAAATAAAATCTTAAAAAAAAAATTCATATCAAAATATTTTGCAGGAACAACCAACATTTGCTTGTAACATATTTTGAGATTCTTTTGTCAGCATGCAGTCTTGCTATAAAATCTTTTTGTATTATCTAAAGATGCCATTCTTGATATTTAGGGCTTTTTCCAGTCCATTTTGAGGGCATGTTAATCCCTATTAATGCCAAATGTAGCAAATAAATAATTTTGATAATATCCTGACTAAGAGATTTTGTCTGTTAACTACTTTTTTTATGTGCAGTCTTGCATGTCTCTGGTAATTTGTTTCCCTGGAATCATGCAGTATGTTCCGAAAGCACACCATAAAAATAACATAATCATGATGTTATCTGTTCTGCTACAAAGTATATGACAATATTGTGTTTATTGTTAAATACAGCCTCAAGGACCTCATAACAGTGCCAAACAAGTAAGTTGTTTTCAATTAAGGACATCGTCCCAGTGCTCGGTAAACACAGAAGATTATTTATGTATGAGCTTGATGTTGTGTAGCAGAAGCATCCAGTTTAGCTTTTGTTCAGATGTAACTAAAAGTAACAAAGACCAAGCACAAATATATAAAAAAAAATTATGCCTATAATAAACCTAGATCATAGATGGTTAGTAAATTTTGTATTGTTCATACTGTATGGGTACTCCTAATGATTCCATTAGAGTTCAAATAACAGAATTCAGCACAAATGTATTTCTACTGAACAGTAGAAACACAATTTCTCTGGAACTGCAGCTGGTGTAGTTGAAGATTAGTCTCTTACTATCCCTTAGGGAGATGACTGTCTCTGCCAGCTGACTTAGTTTTTATACTGCCAGCGATTTATTAGATTGCTTTGCTCTTAAGTGTGATAATAGGCCTTATGCTTAGCAAGGTTTAGAGACTTCCAGTGCATTAATATTTTATGGCAATGACAGTCAAGACACATTTTGTTTACCTAACAAGACAAGCCAAGCTACAGCTGATGTGTACTAGAGATTAGATTTACCTAGAAGGAACTCTGCCAATTATGTCTTTAATGCTTTGCAATGATTTTTATAATTGTAATCTAATCATTCACATATTTGATGCATCAACATTTTGTTGCACTACTGTTTTGTGTGACTCGAGTGGTATAGAAACCTTTTGTCTGTAGCCATTTTGCTCAGTTCTTTGGTATCGATATATTTTCTTTGGATAGTTTATTTAATCAGATATAGCAATATCTGGAGGCTGAGAAAACTCCCACCTAGGATCCCATATAAACCTGCTTGGGGGATTCAGTTTACAATGAAATTGATTGAATGTTTCAATCTTGTGAACATAAACCCTGGTTGCTGTACTTATTCCCTATAATGGTCAAAATAGTACCCTGGTTTGCTGTCACTCAGTTTCAGTGACAGTGAGATCTTTTGCCGGACAAATAAATACTTCACGTGAAGGAGTTCTGTGCTGATTGCTTTTTGCTTCTTCTCAACAAAGCATATTTATCAGCTATTAGTGGTGGAAGACAGAGAGTGAAGATCAGTGGGTCAGGTGTCTGGCATTGATTCACTGCTATCTGCAAAAAAGCTCCAGGGACAGGATTGAGTATATTTACCAAGAAATTGCATATTGAAAGGTTTGATGCCTCAATTATTTAGGCTCAAGTATATCAGAAGATGGTAGATGTAGGTTCAACAAATGCTAATATTAGCAGTTATATGGTTTCAGCTGCAAATGTGGTGCTTGCAGCAAGAGTAGAAAGAAGTCAGGGAGGCAAAATTCAGCTTTTGTTATGAAATGAGCAGGTCCATGGTTTTAAACAATTAACTTCTCTTTCATCAGGTTTTAAATGGACTTTGTAAGACTTGAGTTCATACAGTTATTCAAAACCATCTAAAAGAAATGTATTTTCTGTAGAAGCTTAAGGGAACTCATAGGCTAATAACTCACATTTATTTTTCTCCAACATATCCATAAATATTATGAAATAGAGTAAGAAGTTGCAACAGTTCTACATTGTTTTTAAGATTAATTTTTAATTGACTTATGGTGTTCATTGGGTTTTTTTTGTTTGGTTTTTGTTTGTGTTTTTTTTTTTTAATTATACCTATATTGAATATAATGACTTTTAATTTTAGTGGTCCAGGATTATATATATTGGAGTATATATGGAGTATATATATTCATAATAATATAGAGGGCAAATGAGACTTCCAGTCTGCAGCCCAGTGATGGCTGGTGAGCTGAGCACTGCAGTTTCTCAACCGTAATGATTTGGAGAATGTGCAATGTGCTACTCCCTCTTCCCAGATACCTTTGAAGGTGAAGCTGTAGTAAGCTGTGATCCTAACCCCAGAGAGTCCCAGTGGAGCTGCCTGTGTGCTGGTCAAGAGAAAATTGATCACACACAAACAGGCACACATCTGACACACACAAAATAAGGGTGGGTGAGTGCATATGGAGGCATAGACAAACATCAGGTAAAGTGAAAATAGTAATAATAGTAATAATAATAGTAATAGTAATAGTAATAATTATTTTCTCTGCTGAAGTCATTCTTTTGTCTCAGTGAAATTTGGCTTGAACATTATACGGTCTTTTTGCATTCCTCTTGGGATGCACAAGCAGAGTAAGAGATATGAGCAGTCACAGAAATAATTATGAAGTCTGCCAGTCATTCAGCAAGCCAAATGACACAATTAGGAGCCATCTCTTATATGACTAGCAGCGAAATAGGTAGGATTTTCATTTTCATAGCAAGTTAAAAGAAGGAGTAAACCCAAGAAGCTGCAGTAGGCCTCCAAAATTATGGTTGCAGGATTAATTTCTTATCAAGACTCTGTTTTGACAATGGCTGGTGGGGTTGAATAGTCCAGTTTTTCAACCTAATTTGTCACTTATTTGTGTGCACAATTGCTAAGGATGTTTAGATATCTGGTCCCCTGTGTTTCTGGCACTGTGGAGGTCTGTGGCCTGAAGGATGCTCAAATACAGCCTGTGGAGGTGCAGTGTAGCAGTGGGGAGGAAGCAAATCACGGGTTTTCAGTGAATTTCAACAGTCAGGATTATCTTGTCAGTGGTACTAGCCCAGGCAATTGTCATGGCTGTGTGTATGCTTATATTTTCCAGGGATGAAAATGTATGTAGATGTGAATGTCAATTAGGTGTGGCCCTCAGGCTCTTGGCAAGATGCCGGTGTGAGCAGTGATGGTGAAGAAAGTGTTCTCCTCTGGGGAATATGAAAGTGATTTTGGCCTGAATGGCTTCAGGAACATCACTGGGTGCAGCATTTACCCAGATTCAGCAAAAAGATGGTGAAAAGAGAAGGCGTCAAACAATAGTTAAAAAGCTTTTTGATCAGATGCTCCAGCTTCTGGTGTTTGTCTTTATGGAGTATCTGTATCACACCATTTGATCTTCTCTGTACCGGTGGTCTCTCCATGTGTTCTTCAGGAATTTTCTAATGAGTCTGATTCTACAATAGGTTTATTTTGACAGGAGAGTGTACCTTGTGCGTACTTTAAGAAAATATGTGCTAATGTTTATTTGGCAAACAGTACAGATTTATTTCAGCCTACATTTATACACTTACATCAGACATTCAGACGAGCAAATTTTTGTTTGTACAATGCTAGTGGAAAGAATGTGTCATAAGTACTGGTGTGGACAGAGGAGCCTAGCTCATACTAATTGTTCATACTGAAAACACTTTTTAAAACGGTCCTGAAAATTTTTATGTGTGTTCTGACACATTGGTATAGGGAAGAATACCATATTGTTTAGGTAATCATCTATTTAGACAAATATACATACAATCACAGCAAATCATATGTTAGTGGTAACCTTTGACAACATTGAAAGCCTCTGAACAACATAATCTACAGGCGCCATTCTGAAAAGCAATTACACTTTGAAAATTTTTATACAATCTGAACAGAAATACAGTAAATAATGAATTTGTGTTCAGTAGTTTATGAAATCTACTTTTGCATGAATATTGTGAAAACCAGGAATTGAACTTATTTAATATTAAAGTGGATTGAATAACCTTTCAAGCTATTTTCACTTAGACTGAAATATAATATAAAGCTATAATTTCCTTCAATTCCAATTAGTTTATTTTCCTGATTACCTCTAAAAATGAAATGAAAGCCATTAAAGAATGAAATAATTCCTATAATTTATTTTTTTATTTAGATTTATGTTGCTTGATGCTTAACCACTGCTGTGCATGTCCTTGTCAAAACATGAGGAATAATTAGTCCAAATATATGTGACCTTTGCTTGGAAGTATTTGCAAACTGCATCATCTAAATATATGTATAATACGAATTTAAAGAGGGGAAAATAAAATCAATTACTCTGTTTTACAGAAAATAACACTCCCCTAGAGATCTGAAAAAAGTCCATTCATTATAGAAGGAAACTTTTAAAAAATGTATAACTTTATATAAAGTGTACCTTTCAAATCTATTACATGGCTAGAAAAACAAAAAGTCATGTCAGAAAAACTTTAAAAAGTTGTAGCACCTATTTATTTTTCAGGAAAATTTCCAAAGTATACAGAAAATAGAAGTCTTGCTTAGAGTATTTTAGTTTATTGCATTCTGTCTGCCTTGAAAATCATAGTAGAAATCTCCAAGGACTCCTATAAAGATGTATTACATCATAAAGCAAACTAAGGATAGTAACCCATGTTATTAAACTGTCAACATACATTATACTGCCATCTATCCACAATCCAACTCAACTTAAAGCCTCACTCTTGGCAGAAAGTTTAAAACATAAGACTACTCTCTAATCATCTAAAGCCCAGGGTACTTTGGAAAAAATGTTGTAATAATCACTCCACTACTCCATTACAGTATGTGTGAATTTCATTGGTTTAGTACTGCAAATGCTCAGCCATTACAAGGAAGGATTCTGCAGGATTACCACTTAAAAGGTTTTATTAGTGATGCTGTAGATTTCTTATTTCACAGGATGTTAATAAAGGTTTGCTATAACAGACATAATGAAAAATAAATCTTAAAACCCAGTGCTTAAACCTTACTTAATTTCCACATTAATATTTAATAACAAACGGGATAAAATTACATTGACATAAAGTCTGCCTTCTCAACTAAAGAAAGGAGGACTATTGCTTTCAATGATGAAATACTGAAGATTGGTGTTATTTGACAGGAATTATGAAAACTAAAAATTTCAGATCTGCTGATAACTTATGTTGAGAGAAGATATTCCAGCTCTAAATATTAATCTAAATCATCATTGTTTGTTTCCATTTTAGCATTACCAGGGAATCTTGAGGTTTGTTACAGGTATTCTTAGCCCAGAGTTTATTATGGGAGGTGTGACATATAAGGGTTACAGATACAGAATAGCAAGACAATTTAACCAAGTATCTACGAAGGAGAGGTCAGCTTTGAAGTCTTTGTGAAGTCTTAGCGTCAAATCTTTTGTCTTCTTTTGCAAGATGGAAGTGATTGGTACTTTCTTTTTTCCTTTTTCTTTATTTCCCCCCCACCTCCCCAGGTGCTTTAGGAGAGAAGACAGGGAAAAAGAAAGAGGAAAGCACCAGACGCTGGCTGACAGGCTGGGAGGAGTTGGGATGAGTGGGGGTTGTAAAGGGCATCCACTTGGATGGGTAGATCTTGAGTTGACGGTCGTAGATGTGAAGATAGAAGAAAGGCTATGCTAATATATTAATAATGACTATTTTTATCTCTTCAAAACAAATAAATTGTGAAACCTTTTGCCATAAAATTCCATACACATTTATGTTATCAAGAAAAAATGTCAATCCTGTTGAAATAATTTCTCTGAGGTATTTTATTTAACTTAAATAGTGTTTTTAAGTTGAAACAGTAGAATCTAAAGTAATTAAGCTGCTAGGTTGTTGGAGATGAGAAGTGGTCAGAAACATGTGTTAGAACAGGAATGTGGGAAATGGTAGGAACTTTATCTCTGTTCTTCCAATCCACCCACATTCCACAAGTAATTAAACACTTCTGCTAGAAATTCAACAATTAAATAAATAAATAACAGAATTGACAAGAATTCTTAGCCACATTATGCGTCAGCAATAGTGTAGTAAAAGTGGAATACTTGTAAAATTTTTTTTAAATATAAAGTTTCAGCCTCATTGAACGGTCAAAAAGTATATTTAACTGTCTCACATAATGGTCAGCTGTCATTCAAACTACATGGCATAATATTCTTTTGAAACCATCATTTCTCATTATAGCTGCAATCAGCTATAGTAATTTTTTTGTATGGAAAATAAGTTAAGAATGCATTCTGTTTTCTTGGACATATTCCTGTCCAACAGTTTCCACAGCAGGGGGCTTTATTAGGAACATGTGAAAACAACTGAGAAACAAAATGTCTAATGTAAAATGTATTTACAGCTTTCCTGAGCTAGACTGTAGTTGAGGGCTTTGTTGCTAATGAGAAATTACAGTATGCAACACAGTGCTGCCAAAGAAAGCATCCATGCAGACCCTGTAGTGTGCATCTGAAGACTAACATTTCCTGAACATATAAATATTTGGACTGAGTTGCAGTTTGACACGTTCTTTTCTGGGATCCTTCAGACTTCAGCCCAACAAATGCTGGCTGTTTTTTCCTCCACAACCTGTGAGGTAAGGAAAGAAACAACTAGTCAACCCACAAGAGAAGCAGTAAAAATCAGCAACACCCTCCAACCTCCTTCCTTTCCTGCAGCCAAGGGCCCTTAATACTTGCTGATTAGCCTCCTCACAGAAAACCTTTTGCTTTCTTTAACACCTTATTAGTGTTTTAATGAGTAATAATTAGAATCGAATCAAAATAGGATAGCAATACTTCTCTATGTGTATTTTATCCCTTAGCTGAGAGAATACTTCATCTCATGTTGTGCCTATTGGAAGATCTCATTTTGTGTGGAAAAGTGGATGTGTCTATGGAGTCCCAGTCTTGAAGTAAGAGTGTAAAACAGGGACTCCATAGCTCATGCATGAGGCACCTGCATTTCAAACTGGCTCATCTGTAGGTCAGCTGACAGCATAGCCTTTAAATACCTTGCTGTGAAGTGTCACAGTTTTTAGGGAAAGTTCCTCAGATTGGTTATTTAGAGCACTACTGTTTATTCCATACAACAATTCTGCAATAAGATGAGGAATATATGGCAGCCAGGAGTCCAGCATTGAGGGGTTGGACAAAAAGAGGTTTTCCTCCTTTCTGCAGGATGTGAAGTTGAATGTGAAGGAATGAGTCTCCCAAGAAAATAATATAAAATACAAAAAATAATATATAATATAAAAAAATACCAAAATATAAAGCCAAAAGCAAAGCAAAGAAACATAAAGCAAGATACATTATTTTACATTTCAGCATTTCTCATAATGTTGATGAATTATGTCATCACAACTCACAGAGGTTAGTTAGTGATTGTCTCTGGCTAAAGTGACAACACCAACATGCATGGTTGTGGTCTTGGCTGCTTTTCTACTAATTGGAAAGTGGATTTGCAGAGGAACTAGTCCACAGGGAAATCCTTGTAGCATGGAGATACACTTGTTGCTGTGAGTGCCGTCCAGGGTGGGGCTAAGGAAAATTCATCTAATTATCCACAGGTATGCAGAAGTTCACTGAAGAGGGGTTTTAATTCATGGTCATGCTCCACTTCTGCAGGCATTTGGCCAAAACTGAAAGCTTGCTAATGACCTGGGAAAAAAGCTAGACCTTCAAAAAGCTAAAACTTTTGAATTTGAAAGAATGAAATAGAAGAAGCATTAAATCAAGCATTAAAACAGTCAGGACATTGGCTTCTCTTTGTTACTCCTGTATTTAGAGTTGATGC
Organism: Corvus kubaryi; assembly: GCF_017639235.1. NCBI lineage: Eukaryota > Metazoa > Chordata > Aves > Passeriformes > Corvidae > Corvus > Corvus kubaryi. The sequence goes on from NW_024582075.1 coordinate 269,106, forward strand.
TGTGTGGCTACTGAGACAGAAACACTTACCATGGTGTTCTTTCCCTGTGTCTAGATTGTTGTTGCACCACAGACAAAGAAATACTAAGCCAAGTCTCACATTCTGTGACCATACTTGAGGAAAAACTATTACAGTAAATAGCCAAGAGCTTTTTAAAAACTAAAGAAAAGGTGTACTTAATTTTTATTACAACTTTTATTTCCCTATTCCAGTGTGACAGCAGAATTTTACTTTGCAAAAATGTGAAAAGATATTCCTAATACCTTGATTTAATTTCCTCTATGCTGTGGGGATCATTTATATCAGAGGCATTTCTGGAGATGTTGCTGTAACTAGCTGTTCACCAACAATGACTAGAGCATTCATGTGCTGGAATTATCTCCAAATACTGGGCTACAAATACATATATCTGCTGAAATAAACAGTGGTCAAAAGCCCCCAATATGCTCCTTTTTAACTGTATTCCAAGATGTTTGTGAGTTACTCCTTGAAGAAGTATCAGTTGTGGTAAATCTAGCAATACAATGGTGGTGAGCTGTTAAATGTTGTGTGCTTAATTAACACACAATTTAGAGAGAGAGACTATTTCCCACCTCCCCCCTTTCTATGCTCCATTCACAAAGGGAAGACAGGTCAGTCCAATACATTTGTTCAGCACTTAGAAAAAGAAACCAATTCTTACCAGTAGTATTTTAATGAGAGTATTAAATAATGACGTCAATAGCACTAGTGAAAATAACAGTGAACACAGTAGCAGATATGTAAGTAGTATTTACAGGCTCTATCGGAGCAAGGACTATATAGCAAGCAAATGGCTAAGATTTGCATTGTATTTTTTAAGCAAATGCAATATGCAAAATGAACTTTTGATCTTTTGGAATTTAGTCGGTTGTCAAAAATCAATTCAAACAAAATGTTGTGCCCATCATAAACACATAATCCTGTAGAATTTGTACTGTTCTTTGCCAACTAATTAAACCAAAAGCCATCTGGGGTACATAACTTTGTATTTTTCAGTTCTGTGGGAGACTAGCACTCAGACGTAAAATTAGTGTGGGAGGTGTTTCCCACACTCATCTGCTCAGCTCATGAAGGACTAAAAAACCATTGCAGCTGTGAATGGACTATTTTATGTTTCTGAGCTAATTTTCCAAGATCTGGACTTACTGTAGCATGTTTCTTTACCCACAGAAATCAGATGGGAATGAATAGTTGTGTGGAAATTTCTATTTGGACTTCCTCTTCTCCGTTCTCTTCCATACACAGTTTCTCAGTTGCTCAGCCATATCCTTTGGTTGTATAGCATTACGGCTGTTCACAAATTGGTCATAAACTTTAATTGGGGCATGGATGCCAAATGATCAAGGATTTAAATGTCCAGCCTCAGTTATGACAAAAGTGCTGACTTTCTAGCAGAAAGGTCTTGCTACAATCATAATTTTGTTCTAATTTTTCATCCCTGCTCTATACACATACCCTTATCTCATGTGTTCCCCTTCCTTCCTGTCCCATTAATTTCAGTGCAGGTATACAGGCATGTGGGTCTGCTATTAAAATTGGCTATTTGCCAGCTGTGGGAGAACCTCAAGGTCTGCTTTTTATTTTTTTACTCCAGGCATTTTGGAAAAGACAGAGCTCAGTGATGTCTCATTTACTGGAGAATAGTTACCTGTGCTACACAGCAAGAATTTCAGAATTGTTTTCAGAAACGCCACACAGGGAGGAAGAAGCAATGCTGGCAGCATCCACATCAGAGATATCCCTTGATGTCTCCATATGGCCTAAGCCTCCTGTTTTTGGCAGGCTCTTTCCTCCCTTCACTGCTACTTCTCACTGACAGTGTGGACTCATTACAATTCTAAGTATGAAGTTCAAAACAAATGCTTATTAATACAATAAGTCAAAGGTAACTTTTATTATAAAAAGTTTTGAAAATTAACCAAAAAATAGCTAACAAAATCAGCAGCTGGTCATGTACCATTTGTAACTGGAACAAAGAGCAAGAACAAATAGTTAATTCACTGAGACTGGGTACAGCTCAAAGTAGACTTTGCTTAAGATGAAAGTTTTCAAATATTTTTCCACCATCGTGTAGTATTGAGACAAGTAATGCTGGTAGCCCCTGCAGAGACCAGACAATTCTTTTGCTCCCTCATCTCAGGTGGAAATTGATTCTTCCCAATGGTATGAATAAGTCAGTTTCTGCCAGTGCTTACTGTGAGTGTTGCTACAGAGCTGCGTAACAGTCTGGGACACTTCTGCAATCCTGGCTCTGCTTTTAAGCCCTGCAACGTCTGTGTTCTGAAGTTGAAGTCTTTGAGTCAAAGATAAGTGAAATGTAGGTTAATAATGAAAATATTTGAATATCGGGTAATCTGATCCTGAACAGGTTTTTCAAGATCTGGCTCAGCAGAGCAGCACTGAATGAAAAAATTTCTGCTACTTAAAGCACACTTTTTTTTTTTTCTCTAGGTTCTAACTCTCTGAAAAATGGAAAAAATGAAATACACTGTGACATGACAGCAAACAACCAGCAGCAAGTGTGAGGAAGGACTGGCTTCTTTACAAGGAAAATTATTTTGTTTTGTGGATCTTTCCAGTGATATCAGAAGAGTATTTGTTTTGAAGTATTATATAATCTGTGTTTTGCCTGCTGTTGGTACTACACATCCTATGCATAAGAATTCCCTCTAACACAGAACTTTGGGAAACAGTTTGTACTTGCTACTAGTCATAATCAATTTGCCCATCGTTACCCTGCTTTATTGAACCTATGTCCTCTGCTCTGTTTATTTTTCATTCTGAACACTTGAAAACTGACTTCTTGCATTTCAACTTATTATCTGTTTGGCATTATATTAAAACTGAATTTCAGACTTTCTATCTGGACATATGCTCAAAAGTGTTAGTGTATTTCTGCTTCTGCATGGATCAATATTAAAGTTCCCATCTGTTTCAGTGGTGCTGAATCAAGCCTAATGTTACCAACATCAAAGATAGTGGATTATAATGAGCATTTGTATTTGTAGAAGTGTAGCACATGTTATATACAGTATGGACACTTCTATAGCAATCAATTTACATTTAAGAAGCCATCTTTAAATCTGTGGCTAGATGTTTATCACCAAAAATATAAGTTTATAACTAATTAATAGATCTGAAAAGCTATACAGAATCTTAGAATAATTAGATTTTCTTTGTTGTCTTCCCTCATTTTAAATGCATGTGCCAAATATTTTACAAGCAGAAAAACCCAAATTTTAGGACCTTAAATCAACACCCATTAGAACTGATTGCAACTTAGCAGAGACTACTTCAGCATTTGCTGCATCTCTTCCATTAATAAACTGCCATTTTCATGTAGAGGATTAAAAAAAGAGGGAAAAAAATCAGTTTATCAGTTTCCTTATGATGACATTATTTGTTTAAAAGCAAGTATTCTTTTCATTTTCCAGGTTTTTCATCAGTACCTAACTATCAAACACACCTCACAAAACTGTTTATACTGCAGCTGAAATAATCAAGGATGCTGACACATGAACAAGGACAATGTTAGTTTCTACGACATTTAAAACAAAAAGTAAACTCATTGCCAAATGGGCAGGGACAGGAACGGTAAAGAGAGCTATTTTGTATCAGACCAAAACATGATATGAAAGGTAACAAAGTAACAACTATACTGAAATTACTAGATGACCTCCCCAAAAATTTGAAACTATTTTCAAAACATGTGACAATAGAATAAAACAAAATAGCAAACAGTTATAAGGGCACTGTGCTTTTATTCAAAGAACTCTCCAGTAATCACTCTAGGGAAATTTTAATATATAGAATATTAATGTTTCCCCCTTTATCTTTGTTTACTGGATGATCTGAGTGCTAGTTATTAAGTTATTCAAAGGCAACTCAAGTTAAAATTTCATCTCAAAGTTGTGTATTTCAAGACTAGCATCTGACAGTACTTTAAACAAAGATTGATATCTGGTATCTCATGTTTTGGGGAATGGAGAGTAGGTGTTAAGCACTAGCATAATTCAAAAATGTATGTAAATTTCTAGGTATTTATGGTTTGAGACTTTTTAAGAGGATATTTCTGACTAACTGAGAAAAATGTTTAGAATGAGGACTTTTTAACATTTCTAAACCTGAAATTACTTTTCAAATATTTCTGCTAATATAGTCATGCCAAGCAGTGACAAATATAGCTGCAACCATATGTATTATATATAATGTAAGTTTTGAATTATGAAACAGCACAGATGTGCCATAGGAAAAAAAAGGATATTAATATCATCCTAGATAATTGTCAGTGATGTGCATACAGCTCTGGAAAAACTGGTACTTAACAGCTGTGCCACTACTGAGAGTAAGGGCAGCTGTCAGGTCTGAGGCCTCCCTAGTGTAACGTGCTGTGGAGAGGTGGGACGTGTAGCAGAGTGCAAAAATTCTGTCATGTTAATCTCTGTATGCAGGTTTAAGATGTCCAGACTGTTTCCAGAATGTTACAGAAAGTTGTTAGCAAAATGAATTTTGCAATTTTCCAAAATACTCCTTTTAGTAAAATGAGAAAAAGCCTTGGTACTGATGAAAACCATCATCTAAAAGACAAATGGTGTGGCCTGTGTGTGGGGAAGAAACAGGAGGGCTTCCATGAGGAAAGGAGGAATGGTATAGTTCTTTTCCATAAATCACTGCCTAAATATTCTCATATAAAACAAAATGTAGATAGTAGTTCACAATTCTATGACACTACAGTTATAACAAAATATATGTTAATGAAAATCTTTTGAGGAAAATAAGGCATCCTAAGGTTGTGGGTAGTGCTATAGTTGCTTGTCTGGTACAGCTGGTTTTGTTTTCTCTCCTTCCTTCACCAAGCCAGACCACAGTTTGGCAAGAGCTACCACTCTGGTGATTTCATTTGTAGTGGGTTTTATCTAAGCAAACTGTGAGGCAATTTTATCGCAGGCAGAAACTGCACCTTTTCTTAGCAGCCAGGGTTTTCTTGAACTACACTACTCATCTTCTCATGTGTGCTTGGACTTAAACAGCCCAGAGTCCTCCTGTCAGGAGCAGTTTCACACCCAGGTGAGCGGTTGTGTCTGCCAGCAGCCAGGAAGCCAATACAAATGAGAGGGGGTGGGGAGGGCAGGCGGTGTTTGCTTATTGTGAGGGAGGAAGGGTAAGCGAACTGTTGCCAGGCAATATGTTTCTGGATGACAGATCCTCTGCTTTGCTAAGTGACCAGAGTAATTTTTTTTGGCAAATCTGCGCAGTACTCTGTGGGTTGTCCTTGGCCTGCAAAGAAAGAAATGGGTGTATAAATATACAAAAGGTATTTGATCCTTTTATAAAACTGGAGGTGTTGCAAGAATTAGTTATCTGGCACACATACACTTTCCTTTGCCTTTCTGTTTTTTCTACTCTCTTTCTGAATTGGTTGCCTTGGTGTGAATCAGCGCTGTTCTGATCCTCCTCTGAGGTCTTCTCCAGCTGCCATTGAAGCTTTTCATCCATGCCATGTTTGTTGGCACTTCCAGTCACAACGACGGAAAACCAATGAGCCAGTGCTGCTCTTGGATAAGCTGCAGCAGCAGCAGGTGCTAACAGTGTGAATTGATAACAGCCACTTAAAAACCCAGTGCCCTTGCCAGCTTTCTACCAAGCAGAATTGCACTGTGCTTGCTGCTGGCTACAAGGAGTTCTTCCAATCAATACTGAAATGAGAGATGGAGATAAAGAGCTCCAACCTTTACTGATAGTGTCTGAGTTAAATGAAGAAGCATAATAATACACTTTCTAATTTTATAGTAGTGTTTTCTCCAGCCATTAAAACCTGGTTTGGACTCTGAAGATGAGGACTTTGCTTGCTTGGTAATCCTGCTGAAGGATCTGCAGGGCATGTCCTTTAAACCCTGTGCCAGAGACCTACATGCTTGTTCTCAGAATTCTCCAGAGTTCAGAGAACAACTCTCCAGAGAGTTGGTGACATTTTTTGAGTTGGAAAGAATTCTGAAGGAAAAATTCTATAATATTTCTCATAGTGGTGATGTTTTTCATCAGAAGAACTACAAGACATAATGTAAACGAATATGCTTACTTATCTAATGGTTGAATATAAACCTAAGTGTGACTACCACTTATACTGAAACCTTAAAAATCCCCTAAACATAGCTTGTTTTTGTGTTCAGTCACAGATTTGAAACTCAGTTTGGGTTCAGGGAAAGGGTGGTGCGGTAAATGATTTTTTTTTCCCTTGCACCTTTCTTTTTTTCATAAAGGTTTTTGAGAAACCTGGGAGTGATTTTGAGGTTTAATATTCAAAACCCAGAGAAACTCAGCCATTCTACTTTCCTTTGTGGGGACATTTTTTATCACTTCATTTGAACTTGAAAATCAACCCAAATCTCAGGCAAAAAATTTCCCAAACATTAAAAATGAAGAGAGGGTTTGTGTAAACATCTGACAAGCAAAACAATTTTACTCAGCCTGTGCATTTGCATTGCTGTGTGAGGTGCTAGTCTCTCATGCTGAGCTCCACCCCCCCATCTTGCCTGCTCAAGCAGCCTATTGGCACTGCCAATCCAAAATCCTGATGGAAAAAATCCCAATGCAACCTGGGGCAACTTGCAAGTGACCTGGTCATGGGAATGAGGTGAGAAAATGAATCCAGGAAGGGCCAAGTCATGACCAGAGTGTCTGGGAGGAGTGCTGCCACAGGACATCAGCCTTGTGCCATTTATCACAAGGCGTGATCCTTGCAGAGAGGATGGCAGAGAATGGGGGAGAGAGGCTTCTTTCTCTTGATAGAAGTTCATGTTTGGTCATTTACGTTGTTGCTGTTTGCAGTTCCCCTTGCTAAGGGGAGGAAATAAATCCCAAGTATCTTAAATAAAGATAGGAAAATGCAGCACACTGTAATTACCTTTGAAGCATGTACTTTTTCCTGCTCCGTGTTGCTGCTGGTACAGCTCTGGCTAAAAGAGCTTGCCCAGAGCATCAGCACTTCTTTTTCATCACTGCTTTGTTCTCAGGGGGCTTTCTGTAGTTGGCAGCCTTAGTGGAAGAAGATTAAATAGCTCTCGTAGCAAGGTAGGATGCTATTTAAATAAAATGATGCACATGTATGGTGTAAGCCAGCCTCCCTGCTGAGAGGGCATAACAAACAATTAAAGAGCAGTTTCCTCTGGGGATGAATGGCTTTTGGGGAACTATTTCAATTATATGTGAATTATATATGTACTACTAGGGACAAGTGATCTTGTAAAGTGAAACAGCTGAGAAAATCCTCTGACGACACTGTGTGTAATCACAAGGGAGCTTGCCTGTGTTTGCTGATGATGGGGAGAACTTTGAGCGGATTACAGTCAATAAAATATGTTAAAAAACTAGAATAATCATAACTTCTAGTTAAACAGCAATATATGAACTGATAAATTAAAGTAAAATAATCTGTTTAATTTTAGCTTGAAAATCAGAACAGATTACATCCAGTTTACTGACTGACATGCTGCTGTCCAAATGGAATATGCATCAAAGTCAAAATCCAGTATTAGATGGAATTACATAGAAACATCACAGATTGAAGGAGTATCTCTCTGATTTACTGGGAAAAGGACTAAAATGAGGGATAAGGACACAAAGTAGAAGAGATAAGCAAACTACTTAATTGGCACTGATCTTCTCGTAGAGAAGAAGGAAATCTTCCATAGGTGACTCCAGGAGCTGCAATATAATGTCGGGTCATGGCCTTATATATATTGCAGAGCAAAGGCAATTGAGATTTTATGCTTACAACAGATGATGGCTGCTAATGTGGTGACTGTGAGAACTGCTCAGTGGTATAGCTACTGAATTAACAAGCAGCAGGAGTCCTCCAAAGAAGTTTTAACATCTTTTGGTAAAGAGCCCTGGTATGTGCTGCTATCAGAGATGTGCAGAAAAATTGAAAGGGAGGTCCCTCCAAAAAAACTTTTAGAAAAACACAAATCCTGCAAAAGCTTTTCTGAAGTACTCTTTGAAGTTGCATCTGTGGGAACAACAGAAGAAAGAGGACATTTAGTCCAGACTCAAACTGTAGATGAAAGGAAATTGAAAAGTGGTTTGACATTTTTAAGAGATGAGTAATATTAAGACGCTTGATCCTGTAAAATAGGAAAGCTGCTGTTTCAATGATTGTGGAATTAAAGACTGGAATTTGAAACAGATAAATGGAAGCACTTTTTATACAGAGCTTAGTGAAGTATACTGCATTAACTTGTGTAATTCTTTATTATGTGAAGGGCTCTACAGGACTCTGAGAGGAACACATTACGTGAACAAATATGGCATGAGTATTTTCATAGAAAGTGATATAATTTCCTGTAATTTGGGGCACGAGGCTATTATTTTGAGAAAATAGTAGAGGAAGAAACTTCCCTGACAGGCAGCTTATTCCACAGTATTGTATATTATAAAATTCTCTGGGTCTTTACTGCATGCTTTACTGAGTCTTTACTGCATACTTTTGTTCACTGTCAACCCTGGGTTAGGTTACACTGTCAAGTACCTTCGGTTTCTAGAAGCTAAGAAAGAAAATGACAGTTCACCTGTCTAAGCTGAATGGCCTTCTCTGAGAAACACAACGTGCCTGAAAAATTAGCTTATCCTTTTGTGCTTTCTCATTTTTTGATAGCCAAAAAAGATTCTTCAAAAGTTTTCACATGGTCTTCATGTTTGTAGTCTGATATGCAAACACGGCATGTTAAATCATTGCTTAACATTTTATAAAAATTGGATCACCAAGGATTGCCATAGATACAGCATTTATTGCTGATATATGATAATTAATTAAGCATTAATTGGCATTAATGCTTAATCCTATCTGCCTGCTTTAAATCTGGTTGTTCATGGGAGCAATCAAAAAGCATTTCATTCTTACAATTTTAATATAGAAAGGATCAAAAGTCACAACATATAAACACAAATACATGCACTCTCAGATCTGACTTTAAAGTCTAAATCTTTCATCTACCAGAGAGCACTGTAGTCTTGCTACTGTTGCCCTTTCACTGAACTCTCAGAGATGTTTTATTTTATGGAAAGCTACTTGGCACAACTTGTTTCAATGTGCTCTTATTTGCTTTCTTCTGAACAGCACACTCTATGACTTGCATCACTTTGAAGTAACAGCATTTCAACTCTTTTGCTATTAACGTTAACTTTTCATTGTTCCCAGTTTTGTTAGCAAGCACAGTCTTCTGTTGATTTTTCTGCTGTACTTGATGTTTGAAGTTTTCCATTGGCAAAAACCCAGTCTGAACTGCCTCCTGCAAAATACCTGAAAGACCTTTTTTTTTAAAGCATATTTTATATCTTTATGGTGTACCTATGCAACAATGTCTACACAGTGATTATCTTTTTGCCTATTCTGAATCCTTATGACGCTTTTGTTTTGAGACAGTTTTTCAGAGAAGATCCTTCTGTTATTGATAAGAAGAGACTGAGAAATGATATCCTAAACAAGTGCAAAGGTACATACAAGTTGTAAAAATCTCTAATGGGATTACATTTAATCACAGCTGTGAACAACCTGGAAATACACAAATTTATTCCTGTATTATTCTCTTAGTTTTATATATAAAGTTTGAGCTGACAGTTTTTTATTAATGAAATTAATGTGTGTTTATTTTTTAATAAAAATTAGGGTGTACATGAGGAAGGCTGATTTTGAACTAATTGAAGATTCATAATAGGGACTCCTAAAAATATTCTTATATAACCTCTGTAAGTATTTTTATGTAGACATTTTGGTTTGTTTTTATTCCTGACAGAATATATAACAGCCTTCTCCAAAAATATAAATTACTATTCTGTCACTTAAAAGTCTTTTTTACAGATTTGGAGTGAAAAATATTTTTAATTTAAGAAATAAAGTTAGATTTCTGAGCATGTCCATGTATAGTAATTTAAAGTTATTGAAGTAGTTTGATGTAATAGGCTGTATCTCTCTAAGAATTAGAAGCACTCATATTACAATGCACAAGCTCACAAGTCAGAACCCGATTACTTCTAAAGTGAAAAGATTATAAAAAATGTGAAGTACTATAATAATTTCAAATTACTCTATATTGCACATTTTCAGGTCTCTGATCACCTCCAAATTCAAGTGCTTATAAAACTGCTCCAATAATTTTAAATTGCTATGTGCAGAGTGATTTAAAATTGTTAAAGTGCTTCAAAGTTTTTTAATAATTGCTTTAATTTAGAAGTGAGTTGAGCAATACTCCAGTATACCTTCAAGAGATTATTAAACTGATGTAAAAATTTACCATCTGGAAAGAAAATTAAACTATTTCTTTTAAAAAAGGAAAAAGAAGTGGGGGAAGGAAGGGAGAGGGCAGAGGAGCAGGTGTAAGAGATAGTAATATGTTAGTGGTGAAGAATACAAGGATGAAAGGAAAAAGATACATAAACCCAAATCTCACAGAGTAACGGGTTTCTTTGTCGTGTGAAAGATAGGATTTCAAAACTTAGGGCAGCTGCCTAAAGGTGGCCATAAGGCTCTCCTTAAAGTTATGACAGCACCAGACAGGAAGTTAGATCAGGATAATCGTGACAGAGGAAAAGGGTCTTTATGGTTTAGGAAGAGCACACCCAACAGACACAGAATCTCTTAGGCTTTCAACATCTAGGAAGTTATTTGGCTGGTATGCAGATGCACATTTTTTCCTTAACATTCTTTATGCTGTAAAGTTGTGTAGCACACTCAAGTTGCAATTATTTATGTGAAATAAACAACTGTTTTTTTAACTTATTTCTAAAAAACATTCTAAGAAGATTATTTCTGCTTATAAAACACCCTTTCCATAATGACATTTCTTGCTTTTGTTACATCCCAACCTGACATGTTATTGGATTTTTCTGCTAGAAATTTGTAACAAAGATAAGAAATTATTAAACACAGCAAATATGTAATTGCCATTGAAGTAATGAAATTTGCACTTCAGATGTTTCCTCAGTTGATGCAACACTTTTTTGGTTTTAATCATTTGACTTGAATGTTGACATATTAATGATATGCATAGCAGGAACAGACCTCTCTATAAAAAGTAAGAGAGGTGAAATATCAGACTGTCTATTTGTAAACAACCAAACCAAACATACAGCTATCAGTTTCATATGAAACACTCATCCAAGTAGGAGTGCTGATATGATAGCCTTAACTGAATTACCTTGTATGAATATGTATTTTTCCTGGATGTATCCTTGCTACCAATCCTCAGAGCCTGGTCCGGGCAATTTTGACAAATACAGCGTGTGTTCAGATTTCTGAAAAGCAAGAGAAAATATCCAGGGCTTTCTTCTTGAGAGATATCCAAGTAGGTATTGGGGTCAGTTGGCTGCAATGATCCAGGAGGAGCTGGCAGGGGCACAGAGAGGACAAGGACAGTGTTGGCAGCTGGGGCTTAGAAGGCAGAAAGGATGAGACAAGCTGCTATTTCCCCCTCTGTTCTCATTTTCTTTTTCCTATGGGAAGGACAGTGCTTTGTTTGGTGGGAGTGCACACTGTTATTTCAGTACTTACTTTGACCTTTAATCAATATTGATTGATTTTATGAAGACCTGAACTCTCTGACCTCTGGCTGGCTTTGCAAAAGTAAAGTTAAAAGGTGCTAATATCTTTTAGTTACTGAAAATACCATAAATACATCAGGGATAAAACCAAACAGTGCATTCAAACCCATATGATAACTCTGGGATTGTTTGAGATGGGTGCCTAAAGGAAAGCTTTTTATTTTTCAGACTCAGGATATGGAAGTGGGACATTGAATGTACATTGAAGAGGGACCAGATATAGCCTCAGAAAATGATAAGTTCTTTCATAAACAATAAACAATTTCATAAACAATGACAGAGTTCACAAGTGTCAGAGACCATCAACCTGCCTTCATAGGCTCATTTTAAATTGGTCTAGAGAAAAAAAAAGTTGAAATCAGCCTATATGTCCTTTATTATAGGGCAGGCCTGTATTTAGCTCTCTCATGATTCTCTAGAATTATGTTGACTGTCCCTTTTTCTACAGGAAACAATTATTTGAGCATAAAAAAATCTTTCCTTATGGCCATGAAGGAAAGAGCACTGCAAAAACTACTCCAGTGGTTAGTCATACATTTGGCCTTTAAAGAACTGAACAAAAAGATCAATAACCTGATTTCCTTTTTATGTGCCTGGACTGTGAAGCACAGACCTCTTGCTTTGTTTATTGTGTAATGAAGGAGGTAAGGCAGTGTTAGCAGAAAGAAAAGATTATCTCCCTCTGGTAAATATATTGATGTTACAGGCAGAGGCACAGTACAGCACAGAGAGTAATGAGAAATTTGACTGCTTTTCTTCCTTTCCTTCCTTTCCAGCTTAGCACTGCTGCATCCCAGTGAATTAGCTGCTACAAAGAGAAGGAACTGTTTAAAGACTGGCAACTGAGAGCATTTACAATTAGCTGAATTGATTAACCTTTACAAATGCTGTTACTCTACAAGGTGTTTTTTCTTCCACACTAGCTGAACAATGTGCCTTATTGATTAAACATACTTCTTTATGGTAGCACTGATTTGTCTATGGCTTCTCCAGTCATAAAGCTGCCTCTGTAATAGCTGCTGCATGTTCTTGTTGAGGACTTGACACTGGAGACTGATTGGCATTTGACTGGAAAATGGAGACTGATGCAAACACTGGAACAGGCCACCCAGAGAAGTGGTTGAGTCACCATTCCTGGGGGTATTTAAAAGACGGGTTTGATAGGGCGCTAAAGGATATGGTTTACTGGTGGCCTTGGCAGTGCAGGCTTAACAGTGGGATTCAGTCTTAAAGGTTTTTCCCAACATAAACGATCTTATGATTCTGTGATTCTATGATTATGTAAATAGCTCTCCATGTCTTTAGCATCAAGAATCACACTGCAAAAGCAGGAGAAGCAAATTTGCATTCCAGCTGCTCCTCTAAAGTCAGGGCTTGCTGAAACAAAGGGAGTTATCCTTTCTATTATATGTCACCTACCCTGCAAGAAACACATTTTCTTCTTTAGCTGTGAAAACTGACAGCTAAATATAAACAAATAAGTAAAGAACATTTTTTGTGACAACATTTATGGCTTAGGTTATGGTATTTTTTTGTGTGTACATCACACAGGAATTTGACAATGGCAAGATTCTGGTTTTTGGTGACATGTTTTTAAATCTCTTTGAAAGCTGATTTTGGTGGGGGTGTGATTGGCAGTGGATTTGCCTTCCTAAAATAAAGAGCTCTGAGAGATCAAGATCTCTTGGAAGATATATGTGGTGCCAAGTGGGTTCCCTTCTAACCTTGAAACTTGTGAAGTTTCAGGAGGATGTTTGCAAAATACCACTTGATGTTTCATTCTTATTTTTGGAGAAGGGGTATGTGTGGGATTCTCGTGATTATGAAGGCTAATGTCAGCAGAGGCTGTTTCACTAGAAATTCATCACACTCTGTCCAGTGTTAGTGCTCACTGTACCTGGGAAAACTCTCTGCTTTAAGAAGGCAAGAGTAGAAATTTAATTTCCCTGCCAGCTCAAGCTGAGGCTTCTTCTTTACAGAGTCTTTGATGTATTATGAATCATGCTGAATTACACATGACGTTCTACCATTTGCTTTTCAGCTCAGCAGGGACTGAACAGAGAACGCCAAACTCATTCCACTGAGGACTGTATGTGGGTTCAATGAAATGCTGTTCAATGTATAAAAAAGCCGCCAGGCTTTATTTATGTATATGAATCACTAAGACCTATGATTTTATCAGCACTCTTCCAGATTTTCAGGAAAAAAAATGGCTTGCCAGTAAAAACTGAGGACACACAGAACATGAAGTGGCTTAGATTAGACATTCTTTTAAATGTAGATAAACTGGTTTGAAGAGATCTATGTTCTAGTGAATGTTAACAGGGAAGATGTAAATAGTACACATATACATACAGTTTGTATATTGAGACATATGGTAGCTTGTGCATGTAATATATTAAACACATATCATCAAGTATTTAATGGTTAATATGAGGAAACTGATGTCATTCCATGGATCAGAGGAACAATGGTGGCACTCAGCCATTTCTTTCCTGAATAGCTGCTGTGTTTTTAAAAATAAAAAATCAGGGAGCTGCTGTAGCAAAGTCTGTAGCATTCACAGCATGACAAACAAATTAGAAAACAGCAGATGCAGCACAAATTAAGATGTATTTAGCACAGCAGCCCATCAGATGTGTGAAAGTCTTTTATATATCAGCTTTGCAAGGTTGATGTATTGCACTTTAGACAGCTGATAATGAACCCTTCTAGCAATTAGAGGTGGAAATACTGAGGATTTGAAATTGTGCTGTTCCCAGTGGGGGGAGGGGGGAAGGGGGAAAACCCTTAGTGAGAAATTTACTGCTTTGTGTGTGTGCACTGAGCAAGACAAAGCAAATGTTTCAGTTTATGCACATGTAGATTTCGAATTTCTCATTTCTATTTTTTACATTTAATGCTCATGTAATAATTATTTCATTTTTCGCGTCATTTAAAAACATGTATTTCTTTGTTCAAGTTATGAGAGTTTTATGGCTAGTACAATCTCTCTTGGTTTATGTAGTGCTTTATTTTGTGATCTGATGGGAGGACAGTAATCTCAGTAATTTAGTCTTCAAACAGCAATATAACCCTTTTAATGGTTTAAGTAATTTACATCTTTGCAGTTCTATTGAGTTTTGCTTTTTTTCTCCAGTGTTTCTGTTACACTTCCTCTTTCTACCTCCCTTTCCATAGCTCAAAGCACAATTTAAAAACCACGATGGAAGCTTTGCATAAGTAAAGGTTGTGAGTTTGAAGCCCAGACTCAATTCCGTGCTTGATCCTTCTAGATGCTGAGTGCTCTCAGCTGCAAGGAGTTGCAATGGAAATGGAGAGTACTTAGCAGCTCACATGCCTGAGCCCCCTGAGGAGAACAGCATATTACAGCAGATCTATCTGCTATATAGATAATAATAGTTTCCACTTATATAGGGTCTTTCATCTGAGAATCTCAAAATGCACTACAGATTATGGATGTGCTACAGCAGTGACTTTGTTATGGCTGCACAGAGATTTGAAACTGAGGCAGCTCTTTGTTACTTGTGAACAAAAGAATGTATCTTAATGCACCCTCACCAGGCTTATTATGACCAGGTTTTACGAAAAGTAACAAATGCTTTTTCTGTGAACTAACATAGCTACTTGACACGAATTATGGTTGCTTAAAAATGGCCTTGTGCTGGTGTGAGTGGCTATTATTTTATTACTAGACACGGTGTTTGTACCTCCCACTCTCAGCTGCCGTGCTGCTTGAGGGTGAGTACCTTTTGAGAAAACACACCACTGGCACCAGACTGGGCATCAGGGAAGCTCAGGCTGAAAGTACAGCCTCCTCACAATTGCCTGCATAGCAGTGATGATGGCAATCACTATTTCCCACAGAAAGAGCACCAGCTGGTCTCACCATTGATATGTGCAGAACAGTGGTATTGTAAAAATATTTCAAGGGTCTAGTCCCTGTATCACTATTATGCAATCAGAAGCCTGAGCTTTAATTACATGAACTATCCAGACCCCTGCAGAGGGAGGGACTTTATGAAAACTGTGTTCTTGAACAATGTAGAGAATATCACTGCCAGGATCCTGCACTCGGAGGTTGCAGGGAAGATGTGAGGGATCTTGGGCAGGAATGACAGGGCCGCTTTCCTGTCACTCAGCATTGCACTTTCATTCATAATTAAAACTTGCAGCTGATGACAAAATGAACAAAAACTGTGTTTTGACTTCTACTCATTTTTATCAATTGTAGGAAAAACTTTCCATCCTTGCTTTGCATCACGAAAGACAAAAGGATGAGGACTGCTGGCATACGAGGGGTGTGGAACCTGCCTGTCTAATGTGATACTAGACCAGTCCACTGCTCAAGAAAACTAGGTCTGACTGGTTAAACTAGGAGTGGTACCTGCTGTATTGTACTTTCCCTTTACTTACAGTTCTTTTGGCATCTGGGTGCTAATTCTTCGCATTTTCAGTAGAAACGCACTTTAGTGATACTTTTCCCTTGTCCATAAGAGGCTTGAGAACAGCCTGGTATATGCACAATTTTGATGTACTCTTTCACAAATTCTGGTATGGAATGAATCATTCTATGTAGCTACAGTAGGAAATTCTGTTAACTTCCATGAGCAGTATAATCCAAGATTCTGCAAGTGGAAAGGCTGATAAACCATATCTCTCCGCAGCAATTTTGCTAGTGTTATTTGTGGGAGGGGTGAATAAAATATCTGCTATGCACATTTGGATTGTATATCAGGGCTCTGAGCAAATAGTAAAGAGCTCCTTCCATGAGCAGCAGTAGAACTATTATCCTGTCTTGGCTTTCAAACTACAGCTTTTGACCTTCATTTCAAAGCCATATAATACTAGTCGTTATTAACGGTGATCACTTGGTATGATAGTTTTTAAATTAGACCAGATTGCTGGCAAAAGCACTCTGATTGTGTTTAATCAGGAAACGAAGATGATTCTTTGTGGGCAAACGAGTTACCTTTACATTACTCAGAAGAAATAAAAAAGCCATCAGGCAAGATTCTGTCATTTCCAGTTCTTGTTTATCGAGATCCAGAGTAACAGTAATGCCCAATACCTAAAACATTGCTGAACTCTTTTGATTTTATAAAGCCATGGTACAGAATTATTCCCTGATGCAGGCTGAGTGTGACTGTGACAGAGATCAAAAAGGTTATTTTCTGGGTCACATATAGTTAATTTCCTATTCTTAGTATTTTTTTTTTCTGCCGGCTGTGTTCTGAATGATTAGTTAATTTTCAACTCTCATTTCATAGATGTAAATAAGCCATGGCAGTTGATTTTATACTAGTGAATTAAATGTTAGAAGTTTTACTAATGGTGTAATTCCTAATGTAGTCATAATTATTATTGAGTTTTGACAAGTGTGTACGTATGTAAAAATAGATTATGCTTGTCTTGGGCAAGTTTTCTGCATGCATAAAAGGAAAATTTATTATTTTTGGGGATTTTTTCCATCCTTTTGTTTCACCGTATCTTGAGATTACTTGCAAGAATGCAAGACTTATTGCTGGTAAAAAACCCACCAGGATTTTCAATAAATAGCTGTAGAAAACATGGAGGTAGATGCCTGATGGACGAGGCTACCAGAGTAAGCAACAAGTATTTTGCTTTTGCTACTTTGTCCTTCTTCTGAGATGAGGCTGGAGAATAACTTAGGGTAGTATGAAATTGCTTAGATTCCTGAGGAAGTATCAAGTACATGTAAATTTATAAGTCAAGGTTTTTTATCAGTTTAGCTTCCTCTCTGAACTTGAGAAACAAAATGAAAATTTTTGCAACTTTCCCTCTTTCACATCTATTCTTTAAATGTAGGAACTTTTTCCTTTTTATCATTACCAGTATTAGCTGTCAAAATGTGTGAATAATTTTAATTAAAATATGGGAAGTCTTAATCTGAACAGTTTTCATATTTATACTGTGTCTGTGATAGAGGAAGTAAAGATGGTTTACAGCATGCTTTCTGATATAAGTTGTCAATAAAAGGCCCACCCTGCAACATTTCTAATGCACAGCCTCTTTCCTACTTGGTCAATGACGAGCCTTTGAAAGGGCCAGTGCTTCCTGTAAGGAAAACTCAACAGCCCCTCCTCTCATCCTGATGAAAATGCAGACACTTAACACACTTTATCCTCCACAATTGCAAATAGCTAATCATAATTAGAAACCTGCTGTTGGGAAAACTGCTCACCCTGGCACTAAAAAAAAAAAAAACAACCCACTGAAGTTGTAATTTTCCTTTCTTGTATTCTTCAAGTCTTTCTAAAGCTAAGTGTCTACACAGTTTGCCTGGAAGTAACACATGGACTCCTGCGGAAACAATTTTTCCATTGACCCATCAGAGCTCCCACCTCAACACATTTTTCTGCTTTCCTACTGTAAATGAAGTAGTAATTGCATATGATTCATTGTCCATTCTTTCCTTCTTAGGAAGTGCCTTGGCATGAAAAGAGCACACGCATTTATTTCACTTCTATTTTTGTGATTTCCTTATAAAATGCCCTGATTGGTTGTGCTTACCTGAAAATTATATCTCCGCAAGCAGTATCTTCTAGTTAAAAGTATGTCAGCATTGAAGAAATAATGATTGAGGTGTTTAGGAAGGATTCTTGATCACTGGAAAGATAATAGTAGTTTGAAGTACAGCCAAGGACAATTCACTCCTGCTGGGCAATAAGCCTTACTAAATTCCCTGTGCCAGTTCTAATACAGTTACAATGTAAGCAAATATAAAACATTTCCATTCCATATTTGCCTCATTTCCCATGTTTTCAATTATAAGTCATGGAAAACTGTTTTGGCCTCTTATGCTATGTTGCATACTAGACATCTGTGCCCCACACATTGGCCTGTCAAATTATATATCTCCAATCAGCCTGCAAGTGTGTGAACTCTTAGGGTGCAGATGTGCACCCTAAGTCCTAAGGAGAGTATTTGTTTCACTTTGAACCCGTTCAGTAAGATTTATAAGAAACCAGTCTTTTGAATTTAGACCATTTTGGGGATATAAGCTGGATGCAAGTGCCAGCTTGCCTTGTTCTCATGTTCCTGGTAAAAATGCTTCTACTCTGCTGGGGGAGGGGACAAAACTGAATGATGCAGTTTTTTTCCTGCCATCTGCATTTTTGTGACATTCTGTTGAATTTGATTGGCATGCCATTAGCTTTACATTATTTAAAAGAAATTCCTGCAGTATTTCCAGCGCAACCAAATAATTGAAAGACATGTCATGCAACATCTTGTTTTAATGACATGCATCACCATTCAGTACCATTGTAATGACATCTCTGCCACTTAAGATGTCTAAACCAATATCTGTGGCTTTCCAGTATCACTGTATACTTCAGTATACTGAGCCAAGGGTTTTGAAATTCTGTGGGTTTTGCTTTTTTTTTTTTTTGGGTAGGGAAATTAAATATAACCCTTCAAAACTGAGCCAGGTCATAGAAAACGTCAGTGTTTATTTAAATTGCATCATTAATATATTTTTTTATGGTATCACCAAGGAGTTAAGATCAGAACAGGAAATCAGTTTAGTTCTATTAGTTTACTATTTGAGATCCCAGTACCAAAATTCCATCTAAGCAGGAAAGCATGGTAGTTGCCTCCTCAGATTGAATCACAGAATCACAGAATTAACTAGGTTGGAAAAGACATTTAAAATCACTAATTCCAACCTATGACCTAACATCATCTTGTCAGTTAGACTAGAACACTGTCATATCCACTCTTAAACACCTCCATGATAGTGACTCCACCACCTCCCTGGGCACCCCATTCTAATGCCCAGCCACTCTTTCTATACAGAATTTTTTTCTAATGTCCAGGCTAAATCTCCCCTGGCACAGTTTAAGAGAATCTGTCCTCTCATCCTGTTGCTGGTTGCCTGGGAGAGGAGACTGACCCCCACCTGGCTGCACCCTCCTTTCAGGCAGTTGTAGGGAGTGATAAGGTCTCCCCTGAGCCTCCTTTTCTCCAAGCTAAACAACCCCAGCTCCCTGAGCTGCTCCTCATAGGACTTGTGCTCCAGACCCCTCACCAGCCTTGCTGCCCTTCTCTGGACACACTCCAGCATCTCAACATCCTTCCAAACTGGGGGACCCAGCACTGGACGCAGAACTCAAGGTGCAGCCTCACCAGTGCCAAGCACAGGTGAAGAAGGACTTCCCTGGTCCTACTTCCCAAATTTTTTTCCAAGTTGCTTTCCAAATTTTGACTACTGACTTCAAGTGCCCATTTCTGGCTCCCAATACTTAGACGGGAAGAACTGATCTTTAAGGTGATCTTTAAGGTCCCTTCCAACTCAAACCATTCTTTGATTCTATGAAAAGGAAGCCCTTGCCAGGGGCACATCAAACACTGTCAAATGACTACAGGAGGCCACATACTGGTGAGAATCTGCTTGGTCAGGACATGCAATAAAAGTGGGCTTGATGCCTGGAAATTTAGTTTAAGAAAAGCTCATGCTCCTGACTACTTCTGCTTCCCTATCTTGATAGTTGGTGAAACGAGTAGAAGCCAAGACAAGGACAAAGTTAATTGTCCTTGCTCTCACCTAAGTATGACTTCAAGTAAAATATATATTAAGAACTTACCTTTATATGTCTGAAGTTGTGAATCTGTCTGCTAGCTTTCCAGTCTGCTTTTTTTTTAAACAGAATTTTGTATCATAATCTGGATGTTAGAAGTGATATTAGAAATGAGCTTCAGGGCTATTAGTAGTTCCTATTTCCATTTCTTTCTTTCTAATAATAAATAGAGAATAATAAATACAGAAACATGGATTCACAAAAAAAATTATCTTAAGTAATTCTCCAGTAATGTAGTGAGGGTTCTGGTGTTTAATTTCAGAATTACAAAAGAAAGAGATTACTCTAATGCAATTCTAAAATTCAGTTTCAGGAAGGCATGTTATCACTACAGAAAAGAAGCTAAGACAAATATAGCATGTTAGTGACAT
Source organism: Corvus kubaryi (assembly GCF_017639235.1). Taxonomy (NCBI): domain Eukaryota; kingdom Metazoa; phylum Chordata; class Aves; order Passeriformes; family Corvidae; genus Corvus; species Corvus kubaryi. Next base: position 289,696 of record NW_024582075.1, read on the forward strand.
TTTTCTTCAAGTGACCTTCAATGCTAAAAGAGACTTTTGCAGTTTCAAAAGTTTAAACTTTAATCCAAAAGCATACTTTTCCCCCAACAGTTTTCCAGAGTCAAAACCAACCATGTCCATGATACTCAATTTTATTATAGTAAACATGTTTGGTTCTTTATGTTTATTTTTATAATGTTGATTGGTTTTAATGTTTCATTTCTATTTTTTTAATATGTTTTGGCAGCATTAGGACAGAAAAGGCTTGATCTTGGAATGATTATCCATATGCAGGTGAAGAAAGCCAAGCAAAGGAAAGGTCACTGTAAATTTTTCCTTGCTAGGTTTACAAATATACTGAGTAGCATATTTGTAACATCAAGTGTAAATATTTGCATCTTTTCATTTTTATTAACTATATAAACACTAAATCCTGAACACAAGTGTAATCTGAATAAGAGAAATCTATGTCTGAAATTTTTAAGACCATCTAGCTTTAGGACTCTTTCTCTAGTCCCTGTCAAGCAACTGTTTGGAGCAGGGACCAAGGTATCGTCACTACCCTGCCAAAGAGCTTCATTCCCACCACTGGCTGGAGCCGACACTTCTGATCTCATGCTTGCTTCGGTCATGGGATGTGACAGCCTGCTCTGTGCTACTGAGAGTTGTTGGGTATAACGAGGAGAGAAAGAGTTTCAAAATAAAGATTTTATATCCCAAAGATTTTATAATAATAAAAATCAGCAGTTTTAGGGGGAATAAATTTAAGAAAATGTGGTTTAGTTGTGATAATAATTTCTGCAGGTATCAGTGTGGAATGTGGGAAGATTGTAAGAAGCATTGTCTTGCTTCTATGCAAAAGGAAAGAAAAAAGGCTATCAAAGCAATACAAATTGAATTCTTCTGGTTGTTGCATTCAAACATTAATTATTATTCTATCTTTACCTCAACCCAAACCATCTGATTGAATTATATTCTAATTCACAATATGTGCCTGTTAATGAGAAAGGTGATGAAATCCCAGCACTAAATTTCCTAACTGGCAGGTATGTCTCTAAAAGGTAAAGCCAGAGTTGGACATATCAGTGTTTGTAAGATTGGTGCTCAGCAGATGTAGTCAGAATTTATTCTTTGAGGTGAAATGGTGAGAAGTTTTTATTAATATTAATTGATAATGATAATTATGATGATAACATAGGTGTGACCAATTTGCTTGCACCCCTGATTTCCTAGAACAGTGTGGTTGGTGATCTTGAGCTAGGAAGTCTGAGCATTTGCAGCATAACTGTTAATTGCTTTGTGGTTGTTACTGACATGTTGTAATATTTTCATCACACTAACCTGGTGAATAGAACTGCAGATTTCTTTTTTTCTTAAATAATTGTATTTTCTACCTTTATATAGTTGGGGTAGAGCATTTAAGGCAGGCTATTTAATAAACCAGTGTTAATATTTTCCACTGAATTATATTTCTTTTTGTAGCTTCTCTGTTTCCTAGTAAAATATATACATGGTTGTGAAATCTTTTTTCTTGAGATATTGAATACTGATTTATCGATAAGGGTTATTTTCTGTGTCAAAAAAAACCCCTTTGTGATAAACTGCTTCAAGCCAGACAGAGTAAGTAAGAGGTATCAAAATTATGACCTTACTTTATTGTTTGCCACATTTTATTTCATTGTTCACAAATGGGAAATTTCAAATATTTTTATTGAGTGAAACACAGCAGTAATTAATCTTTCAACCCTTAGATATTATTCATTCATTTTTCACAGCATTTTATCAAGGTCATCATTACTCCATATTGTAGGTGTTAATACTTGTGGATTTTGTGAATTTTAAAGGTATGTAAAAAAATGAGTCTTTTAATTGCTCGTCACTCAGCAAAACTGCAGGTGAAATTACAGGCTAGTAGAAGATGATGGTGGTGATAAGTTCTGAGTGAATAAAAGTTCTTGCAGATGTGAATCTCATAACTTTATTTCCTTGAACCTCAGTGGGAAAAAAATAGCATGAAAAAGCAAATCTTCTGTAATTAAATCTTTTTCTTTGGCCCATTACAAAAATATGGCAAGAGGTCTTGAGTTCAGTGATCTGTAGAATCAGGAAGAGCTGAATTTTGTAGATTGTTGTAGTATCATGAATCTCATACTGCTAAGAAAAAGTCTTGTGTTAAGAAAGGATCTAAGACGATTTTTGTATTTTGAGTTGGATATAGTCCATCAGTGAAAGGAAACCTATGACAGCCAGGAATTTTTCCATTATCTAAGGTGGTTTCTTTTTTGTCTTTTTCTACAAACACCATGTCCATCTTGCTTGTATTTCTCTTCACCCAGATGTTAATCAATAAATTTTTCTTCTACCGCTGATGAAAATAGGCTGACCAATAGACACTAGTGGCGTGTGACGAACATGAATTTTGGACTCATGCTCAGGTTTGCCTTATTGCTGCTTATTGGTCTTGATCAGGACCAGATGAAACTAAACATTATGAACCTGTGCATGGAGAGATTCTGTTACAGATCTGTCATCAACCTCTAGTCACCATACATGAAGTACTAAGACAAATGATGTGTCAGAAAATAATATCTAAATCCTTGCATGTGGTGATGCGATGTTTTTATTGTATTTCTGTATGTTCTTTGTACCCTAATGGTTCGTCCCTATCTTCCCCACTTCTACTCCCAGTTGGTCTGCACCAGATCCAAGCTGCTCCCCCAGTGCTCCCAAAAAATGGTTATCCCCTCCCTTTGTTCTGGCACTTTCCCTATCAATCACCCAAACCCCTCCCAGAGTTCTGGATTGTTTGGTGTCTGTCACCCAAACCCTCCCTAATTTCCCTTATATGGTCCCTGTCAATCCCCCGAGACCCTGCCCCCTCGGATACCTCCCCTCTTGGAAATCCGCTGAACCTCGACGCCCCATTGGGGCATGTGACCCCTCTCCCTCCACCCCTCGAGACTATTGGTCCGCGTGGATGTCTATCCCTGTCCATATGCCTCCTCCAAAGACCCCTATTGGTCGCCTGTCAAGCCATCCCCTTTGTAACACTTCCCTTTATAACTTGTTGCACAGATCTGATCGGTGCTTGTGCTCCTTGGACTCCCTTTGAGCGATAAACCTGAAACTGTATCCAAGGCAAGCCTTCCTGCAACTTTCTATCCTCTCTCTTGTCCGGGCTGCTGACAGCCACAGCGCCTGGAGTTTCAGCTCCCCTGGGCAGAGCTGAACTCCAGAGGAGCAGCTTTAAAGCCTCGAGCCTTCGGCTGCTCCCCACTCCTGCCGCACACCACAGGTGCTGGCCAGGCTGAAGAGAGCGGTCACTACGACACTTGCATGCCATCACTCTCAGTCGCACTTTCTAACAGAGGTTGCATGTTCTAAATGGCTTTATCCTCATATAGTTTGGAGATATTACATATACTACAGAGCTCAGGGGTTGTCACTTAGTGACTGAAGATCACTTCACTTACTGTTCTGATATCTATCATAAACATTTCTTTTTCGTATCCTCACTGACTTCTTGTCTGTTATGGTTTAACTCCAGCCAGTAACTAAGCCATACTCAGCCATTCCCTTGCTTCCCCATGGTGGAATGGAGGAGAGAATGCGAAGAGTAAAAGTGAAAATGCTTGTGGCTTAAGATAAGACAGTTCAATAAGTAATGTAAAAGCCGTGTGAAAAAGTGCAGCAAAAAAGGAATTCATTCACCTCTTCCCATGGGCAGGAAGGTGTTCAGCCACCTCCAGGAAAGCTGGGCTCCATCAAGTATAATGCCTACTTGGGAAGACAAACACCATCACTGAGAGTCCCCTCCTTTCTTCTTCTTCCCACAGCTTTATCTGCTGAGCATGACCTCTCTGGTCTGGAGTATCCCCTTGAGTCAGTTGGGATCAGCTGTCCCCTCCCAGGTATGTCCCCTCCCAGCTCCTTGTGCACTCCCAGCGTGGTTGCTGGTGGGTTGGGCTGAGGAGCAGAAAAGGTCTTGGCTCTGTGTAAGCCCTGCTCAGCAGTAATGAGAACATCCCTGTGTTATCAACACTGTTTCCAGTGCAAATACAAACCATAGCCCTGTACAAGCTACTGTGATGAAAACTAACTCGACATGAGCCAAAACAAGCACAACATTTTATGATACACAGAATGATATTTATGGCTGTCACCTCTCAGATAAATAGATGTTGGTTCCAAGGAAGATTAAGGTCAAAGCTTGCCTGACTGCAAAGGAAAAACTGTATGGCTGAGAAGAGAGTAACGAGATCAGAGAGTCATTGAATCAAAGGCTGGTTCAGGTCGGAGGGAACCTTAAAGACCATGTGGTTCCAAGCCCCATGCCATGGGCAGGGAGACCTCCCAAGAGACCAGGTTGATCAAAACCACATCCAACACCTTCAGGGATGCAGCATCAGCAATTTCTATGGGCAACTGGTTCCAGTGCCTCACTACCCTCTGGGCTGCATCACCACATATATTTGCTTTTTAAACATGAAATAGAAAATGATCAGCCATTTTTAATACATGTTATTAGCATGTCTTTCTGCATGCATGAAAGAAAGCATTCAGTAAAGAGAACAGAAATACACCAGCAGATGAACAAGTTCTCTCTTTATGCTGGGAAAGGCATGGAAACTGTACCAGGTTGACAGAATCAGTTCTGATTCCCTGTGGTTCTGCATGTTGTTTGGGGTTGACTTAGAATGAAATATAAGCACAAAACTGGTAAATCAAAAGGAAAAAAGAAAAGACAAGGGAGTATCATTTAAAATTAATGATTACCTCTGGTGTTTCAAGATTTTGTTACTTACAAAAAAAAAAAAAAAACAAAAGAGGGAACATCACAATATTTTGTAGGTCAGACAAGACCTTCTTTTTTCAATTTGTAGAAATTAAAAAAATTTGTAAACCAATTTTTTCTTTAAAGAAAACAGGTTGTGGCAATGGTTTGCCGAGTGTTTTCAGAGTGTTGTGTTCCATTTTGCACAAAAATCTTCTCCCTTTATGCTTGCCTCCATCAGAACCTCTCAGTATCTATATATTTTCAGACTTACTGAATGTATTTCATGCTTCATACTGCTTAATTAGAAGAGAGAAATATTAGCCTAATTGCAGATATTCATTGACATCTGAAGATACTGTTCATTTCCACACTAACTCTTGTCTCCTCATGTGTTCTATTTTACATAAAGTTGAAATATTATAAATAGCTTTTTAGATATGTTTCTTGAATGAGAAAAAAAAAATTCATAGACACATAAATTTTTTATAAAAATACAAACCGTGGCTTGAGATTTGATGCCATGGTCATGAATCATATACAACATTGTAAATGAGATAACTGCTACATTATATTCTCTGGGCAAAGTTAGTAGATTCAGTGCAACTCTAGCAAGATATTGTATCTGACATTTCCCTATTTCTTTCAGAAAAGCCTTCATAAATCCTCAACTTGCATATTGGACCAGATTAAGTCCCAGCAGAGAAATCCTAGATTTAGTGGCTTTAATTTCCTAAGTTACTGAGTAGGAACCAACTTTTTAACTATAGTCGAATTTGACTAGGATACCCTATCAGGTTTCTTTCTTATTCACAGCCAAAACATTTACTAATAAAAGAAACCTACTAATATTGCTAACAGATGTTAACTTACAATGTGTCCAAAACTATATGCAAAGGTGGCCTGATTTTTTTTTTTTTTTTTTGTATTTAACTTTTTGTGATTCTTGGAAGTGACTTAATATAGAATTGTCTTTTTTAATTTCTCAAGAACTTTATAGAAAGTAATTATTTATGTACCGGAATGTACGTTTTTGACAATTTCCCAGCCTCTTGCTTTTCAGTGCAAATGTCTCAAACTGTACTGATGTCCTTGAAGGTCTCCTGCTGACTTGGTCTGTTATTAAAGCACTGGGACACTGTGCTCTCTGTAGAACTTTGAATAACTGCTAAAGGAAAGACAGTGTCTAGAGACAAAATATTCAGGCAGATTTTAACAGTGACCTCACAGGATACTGCAAAAATATCTTAACTTCCAGAAAATCTACCATCATTATTTAAGAAACCCCTTTTTCTTCCACAGGCAGCTGAAGTATTTCAGTGGTCATGCAACTTTGGATACCGAGACTTTTTCCTCTTCAGTGCACACAACTGTGGTCTCTTCTATTAATGTTGCATAACTGTGTGTTCTTCTTGGGTCATTCTTGCACCCCATTACTTTGTACAGGTTTATGTTACTTATGTGGGTGGAACAGAAACATTTTAGGCAAGACATCCCCATAAAGTCAAGATACTTAACCATTTAAAATATTATATAGAACTTAATAAGTTTCTTCTATTAATTTATCTTTAGCTTCAGATTAGCTTTTAGTTCTGGGGCACCTACTAGACATTTCAGGAGACCTAATTTTTCTGACTACATTTGGTGTTTTATAAGCAGTCTACTTCATCACAGGGAAATATTTAAAACTAACTGCATTTTTAACACAAAGGTAATCTGTCCTTTTGAAATATTTCACATACAAAGATTAATAAGTTACACATGTTGCTATAGCAACTATGAATCAAAGTATAGTAAGTCTAGACAGTGCTATTCATGCCTTTTGAAAAGAAAATCAAATGTAAACATCAAGTTTTTGATTCATGCTGCCTAGAATAATTTAGTAAAAATTAGAACAATAGTGATTTATTTTACCCTGGTCTGTCTGCTTGTAGAATTAATTTTAAAGGCTCATGTTTAAACACCCACATTTTTTCCTGTGTGTGTTAACATGTTTTGCTCTCAGATTTTTTTATCATAGGTATCCCTTATGGGCCTATTTAAAGCAATTCTGATTCAAGAGTGACATGAAAAAAATCATTAATATAATGATCAACTATTTCTTAATCAATAATAGACACAGGTGGTTTTCATTTACCTATGGGACAGGCGAATGCAAAATGTCCTTGAAAATAAATTGGCTCCCTTTATTACTTTATTAATTTAATAGAAATTCTAGTATGAAATCTATGCCTTTAAGTCAGCTCTGTAGCCTCAAGTGATGGTGGTGACTCAGTATAAGGGAAGGATTGACCAGGTAAAAATCTGGTGGGCCACGTATAACTTCTCTTTTACAGTTCACTAGGCGCTTTGTTTGCATTTGCAAAATAAAAAGGCAAGTGTTTCAAAAATTGTTTCCAATTAATTGATACTATTTGTGAAGAGTGTGACAGGTGGGATAGGTTCTAGTGAAATAGATCAAAATAAGAGGAAGTGTCTGTCACGGATTTTGTGTGCTGCTTGGTAATAATTTTTTGCATCAGCAAAGGCATGAAATGGTTTCCCCATGAGAACTGTGACTCCTGAGCTTAGAAAAATCTCTGCCCAGGGAGAGAGTGACAGTGAAGGTGATGACAGCATAATATCCACTCATGAGTGGTGTGGAAAGAGTGAAGGAGGAATTACTCTTTCTTCTCACGCTATGAAAACAAGGGAGCATCAAATGAAATAGTAAGACAGTATTTTCAAAATAAAGAGGAAACTGTTTTTCAGTAAATGTGTAAAGTTCTTTCCACAGAGCACATGAATGCCTGAGGATTACAAAGATTACAAAGATTGCCTGAAGATGTTCAAAGCAATTGAACAATGAATTGGGTAAAATTGAGTGTGCTTGGTTAAACGCAGAGATGAGACATTTGGCTCAGGAGGTCCCACAGTTAAAATCGTGGAGACTGGAAGGGGTTTCAGAGAAGTTTTGTTTTGTAATAACTCTGTTTCTTATACTTCTCCTTAGGTGGTCCCTGTTAACCATTCTCAGAGAAGGCTTACTGTGAATTATAGATAATAGGTGTGACCTTGTAAGGCATTTTTTAATCTGTTTATTATGTCAAACAGTGTAAACAAAATTGAGAGAAGAGAATAAAAGAGGGATTTAAAAGTATTTTTAAAAGAAAATTGTGCATTCTAGCAGCACCTTATCCTATCAATTTAATAAGCTTTTTTTTTGTACTTTTCTCCAGGAGCTTGTGTTTGGTGGTTTTGATCTCCATAACGCCAGGAATAGAATCCATACTGCTTGAAAATTAGAAAGAGGCTTGGGACTTTTTCCTTCAGAAATACTGGATGCAGTCTTCCATGCCCAGGAGACCTAGTCAGTGGAATGTTTGGGAAAATTACATTTTTGCAAAATGTATTCAGCATACGTTCTTTATCTGTTTCTTCTGGAATGGATAAAATTTGTGATGTAGTCAACATTCAGTTGAAAATTTGGAATATATGGTCAAAATATAGGGCACTTTCTAGGAGCTGATACACAGCTAAGCTGTGAGTAATTGAAAGCTAGACCCACATATTGCTTATATGGTGAGTTTTGCTAGCCATGGTGAGAGTTCCAGGGAGCACAGAACCCTTATGGAGATAAGCTGAGAAAACCTACAGTTTAGTACTTAGCCTTGGCTTCTCCTTACATTAGACTTTTGTTCTGCCTTGACAAAAATGGGACAGAAAGAATGAGGATTAAAAATGAGATTCCAAAAAAAATTCTAGGGTTTGGTTTCTTTTAAGTCAAAGTTACTTGAATATGGAATGAGCACTTACATAGTGTTGCCTCCCTGCCCACACTTTTGACCAATTTGTAAAATGTAAATATAATAATACCAGTACATAAATCCCATGAAATTCAGTTTGGCAAGAATTAATTTGTCCTTGTAAATGTTTGACTAGTCCTATTGACAGAAGTACATTATGGAATAAGAGAATTCTATCTATATGTATGTATGTGTACAAATGAATAAACAAATAAAAAAAATAGATGGGATGGAAAGAAAAAGATAATAAATGAAAAACCCTGGACTGCCCATATAGCTGAAAATATATAAGATGTTTTCTTCAGATGACATATCATTTTCTAGGAGTAGCTAAGTAAAAACTCTTTCTTCTGCATTTTCCAAAGCTATGTGGGCTGTCACTCTGACCTTGAAAAGGCACATCTAGGAGTTCCCTAGTAAATTTATCCCAAATAATTAAGAGATGAGGTAAGCAATTTCTGTCTAGGCAGAAAGGCTTGAGGGTGGGATGGTGCTTCCCTGCTCAGAGTGTGTTGGTGGAGCTAACACCAGTCTCAGACTCAATAGCGACAGTCACTGAGCAACTTCCAGCTCTCAGTTAAGTGGATGAATTTTAGATATATTCTGGGAATATGACTCTTCCGTGATTTACGTGTTTGTGCTGGGGAATCTGGGTGTTTACTGAGTCCTTTTGTTTCATTGATAGAAAGAAACAATGCTGTGACACCAGTGACAGTTCTGTAATCTCCCTAGCAGGATTTGCCACAACACACTGGATTTCAGTATGTATCACCAGAACAAAGTGTCCTGGTTTGTAGATGTTTCAAGGTCATTTTAAGATTGCTTGAGTGTGTTGGATGACAGCCACACAAGAAAAAATTTTGCTATCAAATTTCTACCTGTGAATCACATCCCCAAACTCTCTTTTATTCCTGATCAGGAAACTCAACTATATCTTGCTCCTGCAAGGACTCTACTGTCAAAAACCGACACTCATTTTTATCAGATCCTTGCTGAATCTGTAAAGTACAGTTACTGTTTGAGGCTCAAAATGAAAATTCCTTGAGGTGAGAACTGTACCTGACATTGTGGCAATACTGTTTGGATTCTTGAAGCAATTTATCATCTAAACATTTTTTTTTGAGCTCTTGGACAACATAATTTGAGGAAGAAGGGTATTTTTTATTCACTTTGCTCAAATCTGCATTATAGATTTAGCAGATACTTTTGCTTTCTTTAACATTGCACCTTTAGCAGAGCAAGGCACCCAGATATTCCGTATCACTGCACCATACTAATGAAGTATACTTGATGGGGAAGGTTTCTATGCCCAATGGGAAAGAAAGCAGTCTCTTCAGGACAAGATTAATTGTATACCAATTAAATGAAGAAAGCGCCTCCAAAAATCATCTGATACACCTTAGATTTTTTCCTCGTAATACTTGTTTTTGAATTTAGGCAACCTAATGAAACTCTGCTGGATGTCTTGAATTACTTCCCTGTCCTCTGTGTGCCATCCGTAGGAGGATCTGTTCCGTGATCTTTGCAGACACAAGAGGTGAGGTTGACAGGTCAGTAATTCCCAGGGTCCTCTTTTCTACCATTTGTAAAAATGAGTGCAATGTTACAGTGCGGATACTGCAACACGTGTATCAGACAAGGAGGCCCATGGAGAAGAAATCTATATGGACAGATTCTTGATAGATGTTTCAGAGATGTTTATTTCTCCAGCTGCATGGCCGGGCTCTGCCGAGGAACTGCGGCAATCCCGGGACCCGAGGGTCCTTGCCCGCGCAGGGAACACAAAACAACCAATGGGGAACGAGGCTGACCAGGGGCAGGGAAACCCCGTCCCTCTCCCAGGACCCTCTCCCAGGACCACATGGCAGGGGGGAGGGACCTGACATTTCACCCGTTTATTTTTAATAAAAAGAGATTTAAAACTTAACATTGAAAACAACTGGATAAACATGAGATAACAAGGGCAGTTTCAAAACAAAACAAGCCACCCTCCTGAGTCTTTAAATGTCCAAACAGATTCTCTGGAACATCTTAAGGCTGACAGAAGGGAGACAGGACTCTCTGAGCATGCTTTGTGGGGAAACTGAGGCAGGAGAGGGTTTAATTTCTTCCCTCCCCCTTTTCATCCCCCACTCGGCATTGGAAAGGGATTTTTGGGGAAACAATTGGCAAAGGCATGGTTTTGTGAGGGAAACCATGGGTGAAAAAACAGATTGGGAATACACTGGGAGTAATAGGACATAGGGTAAAAGGGAAAGGTGGGATTAGGAAAGGGAGACTGTAGGGGGGGGGGTTACAATGGAGATATTGTCTAACATGACTATGATTTTTAGCATATATACTGCCTTTTACAGAAACACCATCAGGCCCAGTGACCTCTGCTGCTTGTAACCCTTTTCTACCTTGCACAATTTGGAACTCTACTACTTCTTCATGTCCCAAGTTTGGAATGTATTTTTCAGGGTTATTCTTTTTAATAGCAGTTCTATGCACGAATATGTCTTTCTGGTTGTCACATCTCGTTATAAAACCATAATTTTGTTTAACATTATACCATTTTACTATTCCTAAAACCTTAGCTACGATGATTTTTAGCTTTTTTCCAAGTGACTGCTGTTTTCTGTCTTGCTGCATTTTTGCTTTCTCTTTCTCTTTTGGTCGCTCCCATATTGGAACTGCCAGGGTTGCTGGGGCTGTCGGGGCTGCTCATGCCTGCGCGCTCTTCCTGGGGTCACATTCGGGGCCGCACAGGCTGGGCCAGGCCGTGCTGCACTGCTCAGCTCCCTGCGCGCCGCCGCCTCTGCTCTCAGCTGCGCTGCCGCTGCCTGGGGCCGCACCCACGTCTCGGCCGGGCCCCTGAGCGACGACCCCCCCGTGCCCTGCTCCAGCGTGTGTTTTGGCTGGGTGCAGCTCCGCTTCATCGCCAGCCACTGCCCGCACGCCGCTCCTCTCACGGGGCTCGCTCCACCACGCGCTGCGCGGGGCCGGGCGGGCATCGCCGGGTTGTGCCGCTCCCGCCGTGCCTCGCTCCACTGCCGACACTGCAGCTCGTGTCACTCCGCCCGCGCATGGGAACTGCCTCGCTGCTGCTCGGAGAGCGCTTGGTGCGTGTGGGTGAGGTCACATGGACTCTGAAGCAGTTTTAACTTCACAAGGACACAGCTGATGTTCAACAGTCTTGGTAATTAATGAAAATATTCTTCCATTGGCATATATTTTGACTCAGAAATTAACTGTGTCCAAACGTTCTTCCAAAAGTCTTTGGTAAGAACCAAATCCCAAAAAACGTGAAAAAGTTCTTAAACAACCATGAAAGGAAATGTTTCAGTTCCTTTTTGAACTTGAATTAAGCTAAAATTTACAAATCATTGTTCAAGAATCTTTTCAAGTTTAAGATAAATATCCATATGCGGCTCTGAGAGCCAAGAGTCTTTCCACGGTTCCTCCCTAGTTTAGAGATGGAACAGCACAATGAAAACAAGAAGAGAAATCCAGAGTCTACTCACAAATCAGTCGCTTTCCTTAGGGATCGGGGATCGTTCTGCTCGCATTAGCTACTATTTGTTACAGTGGGGATACTGCAACATATGTATCAGACAACGAGGCCGGTGAAAAAGAAATAGATATGGGCTGATTCTTGATAGATGTTTCAGAGATGTTTATTTCCCCAGCCACATGGCCGGGCTCTGCCGAGGAACTGCGGCAATCCCGGGACCCGAGGGTCCTTGCCCACGCAGGGGAACACAAACCAACCAATGGGGAATGAGGCTGACCAGGGGCAGGGAAACCCCGTGCCTCCCCCCAGGACCCTCTCCCAGGACCACATGGCAGGGGGAGGGACCCTGAAAGTGCAATATTTCCTTTTTTCCAGTCAGCTGGGACTCTGCCTGACTGCCATGATTTTTTGAATATCATGGAGAGTGGCTTGGCAAATACATCAGCCAATTCCCTCAGGACTCTGAGATCCATGGACTTTAACATGTAGAATTAAGTGTCTAAAAGTGGCCTAAGTGAGAAAATGATGAATCCTCTGCTATGTGTTTGTGTCAAGAGTTACCACATCTATGTCAAAATGAAACCCAAAAAAATAACTTTTAAACAGGGCTGCCTGTAGCAAACCTCCAAAAAGTGCAATGGAGATTTTTTTAATGGGAATTTTGGTTAATATTCAGTGGTCTTTTGTTTTATTTGTAAAAGGAATGGATGGTAGATTTGGGATTTTTATTCTTATTAATACAGTTCTATATAATCCTGTGTAGACCTCAGTCTGTAATTGCACAAGGGCAGTTTCCTTCCTCAGAATTGTGATTCTACCTTTCTAGCTACACAATACAATGATAAATTGCAGTAAAGGGACAGGGATCATATTTCAGGAGAAGAAAAGTTAACCATAAAGCCAGTGGAGGACTGTAGCTGGAATGGTTGTGTGAATCTGTGGATTGAAAACAACATGACTATGGGGAAAGAATTCCCCCCTTTACCTTTAGGGGTAGAGCTGACCAATATCTAGAGTGAAAACTTATAACAGGTCATGGATGGTGGTGGAAACAGAGACTAGATGACTTCTGAGGTCCTTCTAACACCTCTATACTTACATAATGATCTAATCACAGAAGATCTTGGATATTGAAAAAGGATAATTATTAGATTATTATAGGATAATTTAAGTTAAAAATTGTCTCTAGAGGTCTACTGATCCAAAATCCTGCTTCAAGGTTAGACCAGGTTGCTCAGGGCTATGTCCAGATATTTTTGAGTATTTCTACACTTCGTCCAAACAAGCTGTTTTGGTGCTTTTTCTCTGCTTCTCTGCTCTGTAATGGGGAAAAAAACACTTTTTTTTTAGTTGGCTTGATACTTACTCCTGCTGTTGCAGATTGACACCACTGCCTCTGATTATTTTCCTGTGCTTGCTTGAGAAGACTCTGGCTCTGTCTTCTGTAGATTCCCCTGTAGGTAGTTGAAGACTGTGATTAGATAGACTTCTCCAAGAAGTAAGAAAACCCAGCTCCCTCTACCTCTCCTTCTATGAAACTTACTGGAGTGACAAGATATGTGTTTGCTACCAAGAGCACTTTGGCTATAAATAAAATCTCTTCAGCTTTCAGTCTGGGCAAGAGATAACGGGGTGCCTTTGATAGCTGTGCTCTGTGACCTTGCCTTTTAACACCTTTCTTTGAATGCTTAAACAAAGAAAAAGAAACAGTTTTTGGGTGCATGGTGTTGGGAATGAAAAGTAATTTTAAAAAGTATCCCAGGCAGAAGAGTAGAACAATTAAAAGCTCTGTCAGAGCTCATGCTCTCTGGAAATGTAAAAGGCGATTGAAAGGAGCCTCCCAAAGGGGAATTTCAAATAGTGCTTGTCCTATATCTGCTAGCAACATGAGTCAGTAAATAGAAGATAATCTGAAGGTTGCCACCTTTAGCATTTGCCTTATTTTGTTCTGTGCAGATTGTGATATATTCAGTAGTTTCGAGTTAAGTAGACAAGGCAGAATGCAGCACAGTAATCCAGAGGACTGGGGCGGTTACTATGAGAACTATATGCTGTCAACACATATTTTCAGGGACTTTAAGGCATTGCTGATGAAAGGCAGGAAAGCCAAATCCTGCAGAGAGTGAGGAGCCAAGTTGCTGATAAAATTAAAAAAAAATATTGGTGGCTCAGTGTGGGGCAGGAAAAATAGAGATTCAGAGAACAACCACAAGCAAAGCAAGCTGGATTTGCTGTGCAAAGAATATCTTAGTCCAAAGTATTTAGACTACACTTTGGTAGTCACTAAGAATCCAAAAGAGCACAAACATAATAGAAAATGGAACTGTAAAGAGCACAAAAGTTCACTACTGCACAAGTGATCTAAAAAGTGAGGTTATTTCTGACAGCTTTAAAATAAGCAGTTTAACCCCTGATTTTGTCATAATGCCTCTTTTTTTAAGAAGAAGAATTACAGAAGGGGCAATCATCTGGAGAAAAGCTTGAGGATACTGTCCAGGGATAAGAAATATCTTAGAAGAGTACATACTAGAGCAATAAGGGCTCAGCTGTCTCATGATTTGGCATCTCAAACCTTGGACCTGAAGACTCAAATCTTTCAAGCAAAGAGGTGCTAGCCAGACATTTTTCGTCACTGAACAGAATGAAGAATACTGAAACTTAACTATTTTTGTGCTGTTGAAAATGACAAAATTTTACTGCAGAGCCATAAGATGGTCAAGTAGAGTGTCAGGATTAAAAAAATTAATTGTTTATCAGTCAAAAGATTTTGAGGCCTATGGATGCTTGTTTCTCTTTCAATTTCTAAGCTGCCACACATGAGGTAAAGAGGGAACATAGTCAATGCTAGCAAAATCAGGAGGAAGGGTTCATTTTGTTACTCTCACCATTCTGGTGTTCCTTACTTTCTGAGTTTAGGGGTGCCACTCTTGCTTAGCCTGGTTGCTCTGGACATGTCCAGATTCCGATGGAATCAGTGGAGGTCTTCTTCTGGTCTCTTCTCACCAGAGAAGGTCAGCACTGCTCTGACACAGCACTAGGATCATCTCTAATTGACCCCTCCAAAGAGAATCAATAGTTTTGTCTGCAATTTTTTGCTTCTGTACCTTAAAAGTTTTCTTCATTCTCTTAGGTCTTAGCTGTAAAGTGGATGTAGGATTTTTATTTGTCCTTCCAGTGGTGTCTTTGCCTTATGAAAGTCTTAAATGGTTTTGTTTGTTTTTCTGTTTGCTCGATAAAGCCTATTTGTGATTGCTGAGGATCTGAATCCTATAAACAGGCTTTGTAAATTCTTCCTGAAATCAACTCTTGTTCTTTATTTTATGAGTTCAGCAAACATCTTTCCACAAGGTCACACATCCATCTGACAGTTATTATTAAAGCAGCCTGATCCTACTTATGACGTGGCTTTTGAAAAGGCCGTGTTATTAAGTCTATCCTTGCACCATATATTACTTCATCTCAATGCTTTAATTTGCTTTGGTGTGTGTAGATAGGAGTTGCATACTAGAGATATATTTCTTATACCTCCTTCTCCTCTTTTTTCTCCTGTTTTCAGCCTCCCATACAGTTGCCTGTGCTGTCCAGCGTATCCTGGGTTTTGGTTTTTGGGGGTTTTTCTTGTTAGGCAGAATGTTTTTTGGGTTTTTTTTTTTTGCTTGGTTGGTTTGATTTGGGTTTTTCATTTGTTTGTTGGGTTTTGTTTGCATGTTTGGGTTTTTGTGGGTTTTGTTTGTTTGGGTTTTTCTTGTTTTATTTTGTGTGTGTTTGTTTTGTTTGTTTATGTGTGTCTGGGTTTTTTTGTTTGCTTGTTTGTTTTTGTATTTATGTGCGCATACTCTGTAATAGGTCCACCTCTCAAACGTGTATTCTGATGCTTCTCTCCCTGGCAGTGATTCAGTGTTGCATCTGAGATCATAATTTAGACCACTTTGTACACAGAGACCCAAAAGAGTCAAATTTGTCCTTCAGGAAACATTTCATTGGTGCAAAATGTTAACCATGGAGTACGTTGTTGTCTTCTCACTGAAGTCGGCTGTGATTAGATTCAGTAGATGGAGACAGCCTTGGAAGCACACATTAGCATTAGAACTTTCCTTTTGTGAGTGTGCAGAGAGGTCAATATCTACATGAATATAAATTAGCTTGGTGGACTAGTGTGGCCATTAGATGGGTCGAGTATTCCTTTTCCATATAATTGTTTGGTGCACCTGAATTAATTTGAGTGTATAAATCCTGCATATTAATTCTGTGCTGCAGGATGTAAATCTTTAGACTAATCCCTTTAATACTTTTCAGTATAAACACCTTAATCAAGCAACAGTTTTATAACTAGTTCTACTTTCAGACTGGATATTATTTACTTTTTTTATTGCTCATAACATATTCCAACTTTTAATTGCAATAATTACACAGACTTCAGAATGTAAGCTTAAATGGTCTCTTGCAGAAACCAGGATACATGCAAAAGACAGGATTGTAACAATCCAAATTTTAGAGAAAAGAATTCTCCCTCATTTTTACTTTCCAAGATGTCACTAAAAGTATGCCTTAATTTCACCATTGAGTCATAAGATTAAAATCATATTGTTAAAATCATAGGAGTGAGTGTGGGAGCTGAATCTCTTGATTGTTTTATTGATTGATTTATGAGCATGATTCAACTAAGATTATATTTATTTGTTTTGTTGTGTCTTAAGAAAGTATTGACATGACTATAATAACCCCCATATGCAATGAAGCTCCTGGTATGTAAACAGTAATTTAACTTCTCAAGGACTGATCTATTTTCCTTTTCACCTGTTTTCCCAATGAATGTTTGGATGAAGAAATCATCTTCACAGTAAGAACATCTTGACAGTCAGGATGCATTGTTCGGAAGCTAGCATTTTAAAGTGAGACTGGACTTGGCATCTAAACTAAATATGTTAAGACAGCTATTGTGTTATTGCATATGGACCTGTGGATTAGTAAAGCCACACTTGTTCAGCTTGGGCAAACCTGTTGGAGAGGAACCTTGGATAGGAAACATAGCATTTTTAAATATTAATGAATGCACTTTTGCTAATCAATTGAATCACATTTTTTATTTACTGAGTGTTTTAATAAATTAAAGTGTAATGTATTTTGAAACACTGGATACAGAGGAGTTATTTTGAATTAGTCCAGTGTAAATATGGTTAGAAAAATAGTAGTTAATGGCCTGTTTTTTGGTCTTCCCCCCCCCCCCCCCCCAAGCTTGTTAATAAATTATTTTTTGTTGCATATTTTTTTCCTTACGTATCACAAACTTCTATTCTACTCAGCCACTGTGGCTGAAAGAACACCACATAGTCTATGCATATAGTTTCTCCTACCTGATATGTTGATGACTCTGTAGAAAAGCTAAAAGGTTAAGTACTTTTTAAACCATTTCAAAAGACTACTCTTGTTTACACATATATGTTTCATTTAAGTGATAATGATATTATTTAAGGAAAACACTCACTGAAAATTCAAGATTAAAATAAATGTGTGTAATGGACTTCTTTTTAAGGAAATGGAATTCCATTTTAGTTGCCGGTCCAACAGTTGTTTCAGTTTGTCCATATGTCCATATTCCATGTGTTCACGTCCATAAGGATGCTGATTCGGTTTGTCCATAGAGATTTATTCCTTTGGAGGCAATGGCCAGGACTTGTACACTACAGAGGGCCCTCTTGGTCAGCACATGGTTTTGCTGTGTTAGAGGTGCACTGGGGGAGCACTGACATCTGTGAAGGAGAGCTCAAGCACAGCCAGGTAGGGAGGATGGTGGGACAGATGGTGAATCCTTCTTGCACTGACAGCAGGCTGAGCCCCAGAGGTTCTCCTTGGGGCATGTGTGGCAGGTGTACCTGGAACAGTGTTTGCTCTGCCCCAAAGCTCTGAAAACACCTGCATCTAGAGAATTGTGATGTGTCTCTGATCAAATAATAAATCTAAACCAAAACCATATATATCTTGTATGTAACCACCACTCTATTCACACAAATATGATTTCTGTAATTTTTTGCCATTAATCTGACTATTGGCTTGAAACTTGCTCTTTGCAAGCAATTCCCTACACATAAGAAACAATTTTTCTTCTGAGTAGTAGAAGTTTCCAAAGAGAAGGGAGGCTGAGGTGCTTTATAAGTGACTGAGAAGAAGCTGTAGAGGGTGCCAGTACTGGTGGGGTAATAAGAACTGTTCCCTCACCTGTTTGGAGACAAGGAATGTGCTTAGTTCCACATTCCCAGGTGCTTTTCCTTGCAAAGTCCATGAGTGTAACCCTTGGATGGCATGAATGAGTTCTGTTACTCCTGATTAGCCAGGGTGTGTGTCTATGCATGGTGCCTGGCTGCCCTGGCACACTTACACTCTGAGCTGGAATGTCTCTGCCTGCCAGTAATGCCTAGCATATAAGAGGAAGAGCAGCCTGCTATTGCACAGGTCTGTGCCAGCACTGAACGAGGTGTTTAAACCACAGCTCCTCCCCTGCCATGGAAACTTGAACTTACATCATGCCTTTGAATCTCTTTCTTCTCTTTATGACCCCTCACAGCCATAGAGCATTTGAATAAGACTGAATTTGCCACTAATCCAGAGTCAGAGAATCAAGGTTACATTTAAATGTTATTGTCCATGAAATGTATTGGAACTGAAGTAACAGAGGCTGAGGTGCAGAATATTTAATTAGGGGGATCTAACTTGTCTTTCGTGTTTACCAACTTGCTCTTTTAAAAAAAAACCTTAACTTTTCTAAATATTGGCAAAAATACATAGTTATTTCTTTCTTCTATTTTATCTTTTCCATACATGACTGAATATAGAATAAGGTTCAAAGGGTAACATTCCCTAAAATTCTTTTACCGTGTTTGATTTTCTCATTGTTGCAGTGTTATCTAGTTAAAGAGACTTCCTTCAGGAGCCTTTTGGGAAGTGTTCTTTGTTAAGGGAAGCCTTTTATTTCATTCTGCCAAGGAAACGAACCAATTTGATGCGATCCTTTTATCCCAGAGAAAGGGCACAACTTCTTTATTTTCAAGGTTGTGCATTTTTTGCAACTGTAAAATATATTCCACTACTGAAACCACAATTACATGTACTTGTCAATCAATTTTAACCTATTACAGTATGGTTGTGGCATTTTATACAAAAAGTGGAGGATTAAAGGCTCTGACCAAAATGAAAGGTACACATAGTAGATAAAGTACAATACACATTATTAGATTGTGTGAGAAGTAGGTGTAGGAGAAAAGGATATACCAATATTTGATTTTCTACAGACGTTAAAGACTTATTTAAGGATTTCTGCAAAACATTTAGGATGTGACATCTTGCTTCCATTTTTCTTAAAACAAACACTTGAAGAATACTGTTTATAAGGTGGTTATATAGGGTACCCACTATATCATATTAGGAAACCATGTCAAAATTTTTTAACTGAAAGGAATAGAGAAAATAATGCCTGCACATACATCTATCCTGTTATTTTAAGGTGGAAATCTTTCACAATGTAGAAAGACTACATGTTCACAGTTTTGACTATTGTTTCAATATTTTAGAATTTGAAATCTGCAAGCAAAACCACATCATTTTTTGTCACATCACCAACTAGAAATTAAAATATAAAAATTCTATGCCTTATCTTAGCTGGCTTTTTCCAAGGACATTGGAGTGATGTGCTAGAACAGACTAGTGTGCTAGTATGAGAAAATCCACTTAAACCAGATGATGGGAGCATATTTGTAAAATATCATTTGTAAGTTTGGTAAGGGGGTTCTGGAAATACCTTTGCAGCTTTCATAGGATAAGGAAGGACCTGTACCATGTCCCACATCATTAAGGGGAGTAGTGGAGAGAAGGGTGCTGATTAATCCATTACTTTAAGAAACTTATCCAGGGATAACCAAGAACAGACTCTTAGCTACCATGTTATATCCCTTTTTCTTTTTTCCCACTTGCTCTCCTCTTTTTTTTTTCTTTTTTTTAACATCAAGGAAGCACTGAAGTAAATACAGAGATTTTATTGAATTGAGAAAATCTATATTTTCTGTATTCCGCTTGCCTGGCTGCTGTGGGGACCACAAGAACCTGAAGTGACAGAGTGTGTGTTTGACCATCCTGTAGCCTGGTTAGTTAAGGAGAAGCTAAGCTTGCTGGAGGTCTGTGCACTGGCTAGCCTGCTGGTGCTCTGTTTCTGTGTTTTTCACGTGGGACTCTGATGAGTCAGAAAGTGGTGAAATTCTTGCTAATCTGTAATTTTCAGCACCATGGAACACAGTATCTGAAGTGATGGAGGAGCAGAAGTCCACAGCCATTTTCACAGGCTGACCGGAAACCTGTGAGATGTGTGGACTGGAGCAGTAGGATCTGAGCACAGGATGGAGACAGTGGCTTCGGGATCCTGCCCTGAGGTTACTGTCAGAATCCAGAAAACCCTAATATTTATGTCCCAATTTATATTGCATATAAACGCATAAAACTTTTTACTGTCTTCAGTGAAGACAATGTATATTATTCCTGTGCTCTAGGTGAAGGCGGAAAAGTATTTCTTGCAGATTCTGATTTCCAGTGACAGTAATTCTTGTTTGGAAGCTTGGCCTGCAATCACTTGGAAAACTTGAGGGAATGGGATGTTTAACTGCTAGACCTTCCTATTTTTTCTGCTGCCTCAGCCTTTTTGTGTGTTTCAAGAATTATCCTTACCTTCCTCTTGGTCCATCCTCTCACTGCCAAAGTGCAAAGCTTTTTTACTAAAAGAAGGGAGCTTTTCAGTATTGCTAAATTTCCTAATTCAGAAAATTCACAATTTCACAAAAAACCTTAGTTTTCAGGGTCCTCCTGACCATCCTACACGCATTCCGCAGCAGGAGAGGTGACCTGACTGCAGAGGGAAGACCCACTCAGAGCGAAGAATAAAACTTCTTTGTTTACAAAAGTTTGTAACATGTTTCTTAGCAGCCTGTACTATTTGACAATATTTTCTTCTCTGTGGATCTCACAAATTTTTTCACCAGTAAAACTTGTACTCATATTATATTATAAAAGAAACACAATTAAAGTATTATTTTTATACAGCTTATGTCAACAACTCAATACAATCTTGCCTAAAACAGTAGTGATGGTTCACTGGTTATTTTTTACCTTGTGTACCCCTCACTCCAAAGTGGGGAAATGTTGTTTTAATTTAAAATTTTAAAAAAGATTTAAAAGCATAGAACATGTGTTTTATATACTCTATGTTTTGAACATGAAATATCAAACATGAATATGTAAAAATAACACCAAAAATAACACTAATTTTAGCTGCATTCAAAAAAAGAGCTAACTGGTGGAAAGGGAAAAATAATAATAATAGCAGACGTGATCTTAAGCTCAAATTTTGGGTGAGGAGTCTGAGGGAATATGTAAAACTTTAACAAACAGGTTAAGTGTATCTTTTTTTTTTTTCATTTCTTCTTACATTTCCTTAGAATTGAGCATTAGAATTTATGGAGGCAATTTGTCCTAAGTAGTGGCATAAAATCAGTCTTCATTGAAGTACTCTCAAAGGCAAATAAAGCTCTTTTGCTTTTGATTTTTTTTTAAAAAAAATCTTCATATACCTTCTTTCTCTTAAAAAACACCAACAATCTTTATAACACACATATATACTGTTTCCCATAAAAGTCATATAGTTATATTTGAATGTATAGAAATTACAATTTTAAAGTACAGATAGAGTAACTTTCTATGTAGAGATTAAGTACTGGTACTGCTGAAAAAAATGATAAGATACCCATTATCTCTTGGGGAAAATGTATTCCCTAAATTAAGGGAAAAAAGCTTAACTAAACTAAAAGTAAAAAAAAAAAAAACCCAAAGCACCTTTTTTTCTCTTTTTCCCTGAACTGCTAAACTAACTGTGTGAGAGAATTAAAGTATCATAATCTCATAAGAATTTTTGTTGGAGGGTCATCAGAGCTGTCTGGCTGGTGAGAGTGTTGAAGCAGAGAGCAAGGGAGAGGAAACAAGTCAATGCTGTTGGCACCCCATTCTGAAAACTTACCCACTCCTGAGGCTTTATCCTGGAATGGGCCCTTGCTCTGAATGCCTTCTGATCAGTGCAAGGGCATGACTTTTCCTTCCAGAACTCCCTGGTGAAGAAGGCACACCAGAAACTTGAACTATAGTTTCTTATGTTCCATGCAAACTTTTAAAGGTATTTTCATACCGCCTTGGTTTGAAAGTCTTGGGACAAGTCTTTCAAAGTTTTTCAGTGAAAACCTTTCAAAGAATTTTGGTTTGTTTCAGACAACAGCTGAAACATGATGGAAACTCTAAAAATGTAGCAGAAAGAAATCAGGAGACTCTCAGCATTGCCTGCAATTATACTTTTGGTATTTTCAGAGATCTAACTTAAGACAGTGGAAAATTTCAAATTAGGAAATTAATTAAATATGGTCAATTCACTTACCAAATATATCTACAACCTAGTTACACTTGAATTTGGCAGGTAGGACAGGTCTAACCTTTACTTTCATCCTAGTTCAGCTGCTCAACTCTGAGACTACTAGCAATCAAGCAGGCATTCAGCCTGGAAACCAAAGTTTCCAGCTCTCTTAAACTGTGATGACATTCTCTTACAATGAAAGGGAAAAATTTGGCTTATATTTAAACCTCTCTTTCTCACAGAACAACATCCTAAAAAGATGTATGTCTATTGAAGCAGTATTTCAAGAATATTTACAGCACCCTGCTGGTGTTCACAGGATTCAGCATAATAGGATTGCTTTTCCATCTCCTTTACTTTATGGAAAGCCTTGGTTGATCCTTTAGTGCAGCATAGTTTGCTGCTTTTCATCTCCCAGGCAACAATAACCTCTCATCATGATTACAGAGCTTCCTGCAGACAGATGGGTCTAATCCCAGGGCTCCAACAATTTAGTAATCTATTCCAATCAGGACTGGATGGATTTGATAGACCATCTGTAGCCAAGTGAGACAGATTCAAGACAGGTCTAAAACTGAGAGGCTTTCAGAAAAGCTTTCTGCTTTTTCACACAATCAGGCTAACAAGAAAGAAAAAAAAGAGAAAAATGGGAGAAAAAAAACCACCAAGGAAACTCATTCCCTGCCTTCAGTACTTTAGAAAATAATTCTATTGTAATCATTACTATTGAATATGACTTGGAAGACTGAGTGAAACCCTTCAAATGAGACTTTATGAATTGAAAGGAACCAAAAAAACTACATGCAAGCATTTTTAAATTAAGGTGAATACACTTGGTTGAATAATTGTGGAAGGGAGGAACAAAACCTGAAATATTTTTGAGGAGATGGTTTAAGTATAACTAATAAAATTCAAAACAACTGTTTGCCATTTAGATCAAACAGGACATTTTTTAAGCACCGCGCATTTTATTGAGGTAGAGATGGAAAAAGATAGTTTTGAGTTGCCAGGAAAATGACTTTTGCATTATCCCTATTTTCATTTTGAGGATAATAATCCATAATAGCTTTCTGCACACACATCGCTGTTAACAGCAGCCAATTGCATGCATACACATTCAAGAACAATTAGGTTCTAGAATTTGCCTCTTAACTCTGGCCTTGACTTTGAAAAAGGTTATGTTTTAATGCATTATCATGTCTATGTAGTTTTGTTGACTTTGTTGGGACTTGGAGGTTGACAGGTATGTTTGCAACATCACCCCAACAGCATTATCACCACCATCAGCCACAAGTGACTGTAATAACCTTTATGTGTAATGAATACTGAATTAAAGAGGTTTTTTAACAGCACAGACCATAATTATTCCTTTGGTGTTTGTCAGAAACAGCAAAAGCAAGAAGCAACACCAAAGTTTTGGGCTTTTTTTAAAAATTTAACTGGAATAGATATCTGGAAAAAAAAGGAAAACCAACACCTTTTTTATTTTTTCCTTTTTTGTAAGAGACAAAAGTTTATTCAATATTTAAATATCACAGTTCTCTTTCCACATTTTGGTGTTTTTCTATAGTTCACGTTTCTTAATCTGACTTAACTGCATGAGAAAATGTTAGAAATACTTTAAATAGTTACAGGTAAATCAGTTAAGAAAACATTGTATCTGTTTTTAAAGCACGGGGAAAGTTATGTGAGAGAAAATGATGTTGTGATGTCAATCTAAAGCTGTTACAGTTAAGCTCTTTGGATACTCTTGATCTTTCTTTTTTTAACTACAGGATTTTAATGAAATTTCCTTAATCTTTCCAGCTTCTCTTGCCATAGGGCTAAACCGAAAGTTTTTTTCTAGGATTTCAAGCAGGATGATGAATAATTTTGTAATTATATTTAATAACAGGCATAGAAACCTGGAGTCTCCTATTCTCTCTTGTGCTGTAAATCACTGAATCATAGAATGGCTTGGGTTGGAAGGGACCTTAAGGACCACCTCGTTTCAACTGCCCTGCCATGGGCACCTCTCACTAGACCAGAATGCTCACAGCCCCATCCAACCTGGACACTTCCAGGGACGGGGCATCCACAGCTTCTCTGCACAACCTGTTCCAGAGCCTCATCACACAGTAAAGAATTTCTTCCTTATATCTCACCTAAAGCTTTCAGCTTTCTCCCTCATCCTGTCACTACATACCCATGTAAAAAGACCCTCTCCAGACTTCTTATAAGCACCCTTCAGGTACTGGAAGGTGCTAAATTATCTCCCAGGAACCTTATTTTCTCCATGTTTAAGTAGCTCCAACTCCCTCAGCCCATCTTAAGAGGAGATTTTCCTCTAAAATCAAGGAAAATATTTCTACAACCACCTTAGCCTGTATTATTTTTTTAAGTGAGAGAGGGAGTGAACCATTGTTTCTGCTAAACTTTCACAGATGTTATTAAATGGCCTGGGAAGCTTTTAGCTAATACAAGTACTTACAGCAAACAGTGGTAGTAATTTTGAAATTTGATTTGCATTAGCATGGTACTTCTGAGCATTTCCTCTCCAGTTGCATATAACATAACCACATCAAATTACAATTCTATGTCTTCCTTGGGTCACCTCTTAGTCTGAATTTTTTGAGTGTGCTCTGTGGCTCATCTTAGGTTTTGCAATCTGATCACTGCTGTGTGTGGCTGAATTCCCTATTGAGAATTAATACCCTGTTAAAACAGGACGTGAAAAAAGCTGAAGGAAAAGACAGCCTTTAATAAATATAAAAGATGCCTCTCCTACTCTAATTTTAAATTCAAGGATGCCTCCACATGAATAGATTCAAAGACAGAGAAACACACAATAGCAGGTCTGGTTATACGGTTTGTTAAACACAAAATAGAGCTTTACAGCACAACCTCTGTTTCTGTCATGACTGAAAAAGTAATAACATGTTCAGAAAAGAGCACTGTTTAATGAAGATGCATCTGATGCAGGGAATGAGAGGAAAGAAATTCTTCTATCTAGGATGCCATAGCAGACTCTATGAACACATCCATGCTCTTTTTATGTAGGCTGCAGTTAAAAATAGCCAAGATCTAATTAATTTTACAAGCTTACTGCAAGTGGAAATTTCTCCCCTGTTAGACTCTGACCATTACATTCAATGACCTTATCTTCACAAGAATCATGTCCCTGGTAAAATATTCTGTCGGAAATTTGGTTGGTGTTTCATTATTCAGGGTGAGATTTGAGATAACTTAAATTCAACTTGTATCCAGCTTACTGGGGAACAGGAGAATTAGAGAGGAAGGGAAAAAAGCAGAATCAAGTTAAAAATCACAGATACATGCAACAGACCAATCATTCCTAATTGTAGTGATGGTGTAAGGTAACTCTAATGGATGCACTGGGGACTCATGCACTATCCAATTTTCCCTTGTATTTCAGTAGAATCTAGGGTAGAAAAAATACTAACATATATTCTAAATGAGTATTGCTTATAGTGTAAAAATACACATCATTATCTACAAATTGGTTTGTGCTCTGTACACTCCTTGTGACTTTTTAAACTATTTGGATAGCAGAGACACTGGAGTCTGGAAAATGTTGAGAGCAAGGAAGGTCTTTATAAGAGGAGTGTGATAAGAAAGGACAGCTGATAGCAATGGTGTATCAGAAACTTCAAAGGTTTATGCCTTAGCAACGGCATTTCCTACCATTTTCTTGCTTGCCAACACTTCCTTCTGAACCCCCAGGCAGAGTAACTGATCTGAGCTTGAATATGTTAGTGAGTTGGGCAAGTACTTTGAAATCAAAGGAATAAAGGTGGTTTACAAGAGAGGTTTTTATTCTGTGTTCCTGCCTATTGTAAAGGACCAGTATAAGACGGGGAACGTTTGAGTTGAAGTGAAGGGCAAGGAAAAGAAGTGTGTTTACTGCATTGTCATCTGTAAGTTTTCCATTGTCAATAATGAAACATCGTACTGCCTGGATGCAACTAATGCCAGTTGTTTGTGAATATGTATAGGAATATGAGCACATTCTGTATTTTTATTTGTTGGACAGTTATTTTAAACTCTATGTTAAATATCTTCAATTTGACTCAGGATAATTTTTAAAATCTTCACATGAAACCTTTTAAAACTTTGTAAAAAGAAAGGGAAACACCCAAAAGTATCATTTTTGACAAGTGTGAAACACGCCATTAGAGTCAAAACTATATATATTATGTGTCACAAGTATCAAATTGTCTTTTGTCCTCCTATTAGCATTCTATTTTGATTGTCCAATCTAAAAAAAACCCCAATTCTTTCTTTTCCTTTTGATGCTGTGATGAGTCGTCAACTTATACGTAGTGTTTGGGGAGAAGGAATTAAATGAAGGTGAATGAAGGTCATCATATACACTTGATATATGAGGGTGGAAGAAAACTATAAGAAGGAGGGTTAAGAAAAGTATTTTCCTTCTCCTTGTAAGATATTGTTGGTATATAGGTGGTGGCTTGTGGATTTGGAGCCCGAGAGAAAGTTCTAGGAAGCTCAATGTTTGGATGAGTCAGGGTTTAATAGGGTTTAATATCCTTTCAGCCTGAAAAGCAGTGCTTGGGTCTGATACAGCCCTTAACAAGGACTTTTATGATGTGCAAAACTACAAAGGTGTTCTTAAAGTCAAAATGGATTGGGATGGGGGCAGGGGAAAGAAAATATAGCATAGTTTGAAAAAGCAAAGGTGTTCCCTCTCTAGTGAATTTTGCTTCCCCAAAACAAAGTTGAAAAATTCTCTTTCATTGTCTGCACTTCGCATGTAATTAGTAGATCCTTATGACTTCTCCCTTAAACTCCTCCCTTAGTAAAAATCCTTCTAAATGCAGTCACAAGATATTAAAGTAAAAATGAAGCTTATCTACTAGGAGACATTTCTTATTTATTTAGAAAGTTTAATTACAAAAAGTCTTGCTAAGAAATAAACAGTCTGCTCTTTGAAGAAAAAATTTACTAAAGAAACTGTCAGTGATTTGAAATTAGGTATGTAACTAAGGTTTCCAAAGATTACATGAACATTTATGTAATGTCAGATTGGAAGGGTTGCTTAAAAAAAAAAATTATTAGAAGGTCTGGACAGTTACTTTAAGCTAATAGAAGACTATTCTGCTTGAAATTAAATGTTTTTTAAGAGAGTTGAGGTATCAAGGGCGGCCAAAAATAGGCACTACCAACATTTTCTTCTATGGTGATAAAACTGAGCACCACCTTTCAGCAAGGATGAGAGAAGCTATTGCATTTATGAAGGAAAGAGTGGTTTTAGTGTACAAAGGTCTTAGAGGTACTGGTTTACTTCCTTAAGGCACAGTTTATGACAGAATGAGACAGTGAAAAATATGTTCATCTATAAAATAAATTAAATGTAATTAAATTGGGTAATGGGGCATATATAATGTGCAATTTTCAAAAATATTGATGATTCATATTTAAAATTGCGCTTCTACAAAGTACTTTAGTCATCGGATCACAAATGAATGGATCTTCATTCCGTTTCCAACTGGTGTTCATTGTTAGACATCCCCATGGGGAAAGCAGGCATGAATAGCGGATGATCTCTGAACATTTCAAGACTTTTCTCACATTAGAATCATATCTTTTGATTTGTAGATTGGACTACACTTTTGTAAATCATTTTGGATAACTTAATACATGGCTGAATAGGGCAATTGTGAGAAATATAATCCCACCTCTACATGAACAGAAAATCACTGTAATCTTGTGATAGTGACAAGGAATTGTGATGCTGGAGTTTAAAATTATGTGTAACTCCAAAATAATATATAGAATAACCTGATTTTGTTCACAGGTTTTTCTAAAATAAGCTAGTTGAAACAATTGCATTTTTATCCTAATTATATTTCTTTTAGAAATAAAGTTCTAATGTTCTCTACCAAGTTTAATGGAGGATTTATGCATGCAGTAATGTCAGAATGATTTCTTAGGTATGGGTGACCTATGAAATGACCTTGGGAAGCAGGTAGTAATCATTAGCCATTCAGTTAAAATAAGATTTTGAGATGCATCTATACGTATGTATGAAATGTACTTCTGAAAAGTAATAATTATATTTTTGCAACATCAGTAAATGTCGGGAGGCCTTTCAGTGTGTTTGCCTAGAATCAGATTGAGATATGCCATTAAAGTTGCCAGTAGGCAGCAAGCATGTCTTTGTGGAAAGGGTTTTCTAAGTAATTAATTTAGGCTGAGGATCCTCCCCTAAAGAGCATTCAGTTTGCTTAGTGTGACATTCATTACAGACACTTTTTCTTTAATAAAGAATAAATTACTGTAACAGTCAAATTCTGCCTTTTTGCAAAAATATGTACAAAACGTGTCTTTGGCTCACTCTGCACTGTGTAAAAGTCGTTTAATTTTATGCTGTCCTTGTGCTTTATTGCTGTGGGCTTCAGTTACTTAGTTTCTATATGTATAAAAATAGGACTAAAAATATAAAATGGCTCTTAATTACATTGTACAGTTTCCAATTTTTCTGCTTGATCTTCATGCAGGTTTTTTTAAATGGACTGTTTATGGCTTTGTCTGCATAGAGGAAGAATTTTGGTTTTGTCATAGTGGAGTAGATAAAAAGAATAACATAAGCATGCCTGTGAATAATTCCCAAATAATTACCTTTTTCTGGAGAAAAACGAAAAACTATTAACCTTATTTTATACAATGGGATAGGTGGCTGGAAAAACATGGGGTTCTTCCGAAAGCTGTCAGACATAAGCACAAATGTGTATAAATATATTACAGGACCAAACACAGAGTAGGCTTTGTGAACACAGATTCAGTTTTCCCTCGGGCATTCTTCCATAAAGGTCCCATATTTTCTTAAACTCTGTGTGTCTGGGTAGTCTGTGAGCATGGAATAACTCTACTTTTGTGTAACTACTGCATGTGTGTTGTCTCCACCATGAACTATGCATGCCAGTCCATACTCGAGATGTGAGATGATTTCACACCAAAAAGTCATATGGATACACTGGCAAAACTGAGGCTGAGGACACGGCATCTTCAAAAGAGCTCTGAGGAGTGATGCTGCATGCTAAGACATTCACCAAATGCTGGCCTTTCAGATATCAAAAATGAAGTGATGATTCCTGTTTGAGTGGTTTTATCAAAATTCTAATTAGAATTTCACAGAATCACGGAGTCACAGAATGGTTATTTTGGAAGGGATTGCAGTGGGTCATCTGCTCCAAGCTCTCTGCTCAAGCAGGGTCATCCTAGAGCAGGATTGTGTCCAGATGGTTCTAAATATGTATTTTTGTCTGTTTGACAGCATACTTAGAATGCTTTCTGAAAAATATTGGCCCAATCTTATTTTTCATTTAAAGTTTTACTCATTAAATAAGCCTACTTTGATTATTTTAATAATAATTTTGAAAAAAATAAGTGATAGGCTCCTACTCCAGTCCCTCCTACTTCCAGTGTAAAACAAGGCAGGAACTGTATCAAATGCAATCTCTCTGGTGTACGGGGGAGGGGAGAGAGATTTACAGATGAGTAATTCCCTGTTCTTGTTTTGTATCTTAGCTTTTCATAAGATTCGCTTTACTGACAAACATTAGCAGTGAGCAAGCACTCTAATCACATTTAACATCTGCTGTACATTTAGTTGCTTACAGAATTTCACAGCTCTAGAGGAGCAGAGGATGCTAGATTTTTTTCCTTATACACTCATTATTGACATTTGGCTTGAGCTGCATTATAAAATCAGTGTTGAGTATGGGTCTGTTGGTCTTAGCTCAGTCTCTCATGAACTGTAAGCATGACTTGAATAATAAGAGGGTAGGAAAGTGTAAGCTGTGTGTTCAGAAATGAATTGCATAACAGCCATCTGAAACAGCAACATTTCCATGCAGGCAGCACAGGCAGAGCAAAGTACATTGTAGGCTACTACACTTATTGTTATTGCTAAATGGCTGTAATTAATTTAGAAGAATGTTGACCCTACCAGATGATTCAGTATAACACGGCAGTGGCTGTTACACATGAATGACTTTGTGTATTTGTTGCATTACTGTATAATTGTCCTTTTTGCTTATTATAAAGTCGGGAGATGTGGTATTATTTATGATGATGCTTTAACAAAAGGAACTACTGAAAAATGTTTTCTGTGTAAAAAATGTTATTGACCTTAAAAAAAAGTAATTTTTCTATATAAAATATATATTCTATCTGAGATGCTACACCTGTGCAAGAAAACCTCAAAATTGTGGCAGTATTTGATTGCAAATCTCCATTCTAGCTATCTCTGCATGTGATTTCCAGGTTACAAATGTATCAGCAATAACTGCATCATTGAACATTCTTTGAGGTTTGCAACTTTAAGGGAAAAAAAGCCAAACTGGTCTTCAGATACAAATACTGAACTTCTGACATGATATAGTAAATTTCAACAAATGCTTTGATACGAACATACACAATGATATTGGTGCATGTAGCAAACCACATTTTGCTTTCTAGCTCAGTGTCTCAGTTACATGTGCCTTGTTTAATTGAGTATGGCTAGTGATTATCTGTCCTAGTCTATGTGATGCCTTTTCCTGGTCTTAAAATCAAGAGTCAAACACGGTTAGAAGGGAAAAATGGATTTTACCTTGGTATTTATTTTAAGGATCCTTAGGTGCACTACGTCCAGGTCGAATGCACCAAAATGCAACCTGCAAAAATGCACCCTCCCAAAAGATCTGGTATAACATTCTAGGTCTTTACTAATTAGCATATCTATCAAAAATTCCCCAATGAGAGGCTCAAGTGAGCGCCCCCTCCCCAAGGAACCTTCCCCTGGATGGTTCTATCTTGGTTTGCAGAATGTGTTCTGGAGAGGACCTTGGGGTCTGGGGCACACTGATCTCTAACTACGAAGCTTCTAAGATGTTTAATCTTCTAGCTGAACAAACAAGTCCAAGAATGTAGGGAAAAAGCACTAAGAATACAGAAGTTGTAAAAAGGTATAACAGGGCTATAAAAGGAAAGGCAAAAAATCATCAGCGCATCATATGCCTTGAATTTAAATTGGGCAACAAGACTGGTCATTTTCTAATGATTGCATTAATGTTATTTTAAGTTCAAAAGAATATTTTATTCAGGTGTAAAATGCCTGAAGAAGTACTGTGATTTAAATCTACCACTGTCCTGTAAAAAGAAAAAAAAGAAGCTGAAAAAGTAAGCATATGTATTAAAAGTGACAAAGATAGATGAGATTAGCTTAGCTTTTTGCTTGACAGGATTTTCCCACGACATATGTTCAGTGCTACCAGGGTTATTACAGAGAGCACAGACTAATCAGGGAGACAGATTCACAAACAGTGACTGCAACACATGGTGGCCTCTCAGTGTTAAAAAGGACCACTGCAGTCATTTGTAAACACGGTCAGATAATGTGCGTATTTATAATTTTGATTGCTTAAGCCACTGTCGTCAAACCCAGAGGTCTTTTGCTTAACACTTCAATAGTTCAAAGAGAAAAAGATCTTGTAAGTTAGCAGTGTCTGCTGCTGAACCAAACTAGTGAGGGAAAATTCTGATAGCTTTTAATGGGCCTTATCTTGATTAAGTGTATTAAAAGCACTACTTTTAAGAGTAATCAGTAACTGTGTTTTTAATGACAAGCTGACATTAATTGTGGCTGGCTATTTTAAGCCATGTTAACACCAAACCTCTTATTTATCAAATGCTGCTTCTACATGAAGAAGTTAAGTAAATCCGATTTGTGGCGAGAAGCAGCTGAAGTTCTGCGTGACTGATGTAGCTTGTCGTAAGTGCTCGGCTGACCTAATTTTACAGCTGCTCAGAGAAGACATTTGTAAATGGGCTTGTGATTGAATCTACAGCAGTCACATGCAGTGAATACAATATCTTTTACTATGAGAGATTTCTGTGGTAAGTGCACAAGCTATTAGAACCAGTTATAACACTATTTAGAAGAGGAGTCTGAATCTTATACTTGTCAGGGTAGAGACCAATACTGTAAGTCACAGACATCAGTATTTTTTATTAATCTTGGAGAAAAATATTGCTAGCTTCCTGGAAAGTCAAGCTAGTGGTAGCAAGCTCTATCAGATTTGCAGGACAAAACTGTGAAGTTATTTTTCATTTTTGATGGCAATGGATTCCATGAAAAATATCTGTCTTTTTTTTCTCCAACTTATTTTTCCATGAACTTTCTTTAAAAGAGTCTGTAGCAGGCTAGTTTGCTGTTTATCTCCCAAACACAAGTTACTATAGGAGTTATTTTTCTAGTTTCAAATTCCCTGATGTGTGAGGTACAGATGCAAAACTAAAAACATCATCAGCCATTTAGGGAAATCTCTGCCAATGAACACTGTTTTCTGGTATGGAGTTTAAAAGTCTTAAGCAGAAGGATCTCAGCCATCTCTTGTCCAGAGAAATGAATCTGCCTTAACTGGATTTAGAAGCAATTTTCTAATCATCTCAGTGGAGATATACTATGTCTTTGTTCAGCCCAAATGATGCTTTCATAGGGTTTTCTTGATATTCATCTTAAAATTCATCCCAAATTTAACCTGCTAAGTGCTTTTTTAAAAGTTCCTGTCAAAGATGCATTTAGACAATGCCCTTAATAACATGATTTAAAGTTTTCAGCCCTGAATTGATCAGACAGTTGAACTACATGATTACTGTAGATCTCTTCCAACTGATATATTCTATAATATTTTTTTTTGTTTTGTTATGTTTTAGTTTTATTGTTGTTCTAGTATTTTCAGTTATCTAACAAGCAGGGATTCTGTCATTGCATATATTCCCTAGACTCCCGCATAGAAAAGCTTTGCTTTCCTTGTGACAAAATGCACATGTGCATATTTTAAAACATTATATACATTTTTAGTGTTTAATGGTCAATAATCTTTCAAGTCTTGAGCTAAATGATCTTCTGAAAATTATTTTCACAGTTCATAAAATAGAAGTTACAAAAATCTTTCTGAAGTAAAATTAGCTCAAACCAGTACTTCAAACAATTTTTATCATTAATTAGTCTAGGGAAAACATTTCCTATGGCAAATCCCTACTTCTCATCTCCCCACCCTCCCTCTGTGCTCTGCTGAGAAGAACCGAGCTCCAGCTCTCCAACAAACCATTGTGCACACTGGGGGCTGCTTTTAGGTGCCTCTGGAGCTGCCCCTTCTCCAGAACGAAACCATTCTGGTTCTCCAGCCTCTCTCCACAGGGCAAGTGCCTTATCTCCAGCCACCTCAGTGTCCTTCTGCTAAGATCACTCTGATTTACTGACTTTTTTTCTGTACTGAGGACTCCAAAACTGAAAACATTGTCTGGGTGAAGGTATTGAACATTTTAGAACAAGTCCCTGAACCTTTTTACTTTTTTAAGTATTACAGAAGGATCTACACTGTCACTCTCACTAAAGGACTTTGAAGGTAAGCACTAATGGTGCTTTGAAGGTAAGCTGTGATACTCAGTGTTAACTTATTCTCTGTATTCTTGAATCAAAATGGACTCTGGGTCAAAGTGGAGAATTTTGTCATAACAATGCAATTCAATGCTGGAATCAATGCAAGATGGATCTGTGACAACCAGAGATTAGTTGGAAACTTGCTCTGAAGGAAGGACTGCATGCACTCCTCCAGACAACTAAAATTGTGAAGAAATCATGATCTGAGCTCATTTGCCTTAGGAAGTGACTTTTCTGAATAATTCCAACACATCTCAGATGAACTTTTCTGCTGGACAAGTGAAATATGAAATTAATTGTAAATGTATGTTCTGACCATAAAGTTGTTTTTTAAAATTCATTTTGCCTATGAAATACAAGCACATACTCAATATACCAGGTGTCCTTGGTAAATTAATTCGAATAATAGCATTGGGAACTTAAAATGTTGTATTTATAATCTAAGATATTTGTATTTCTTAAACATTTAAAAGATTTCTTATAACTTTAAAATATTGTGGAAATATTTCTGTACATTTGAAAAAAGTCTTTGCAAACAGACAATAAAGACACGGCAAAGGTCCCAACATATCCTGTGTTTTCCCAGCTGTACATGATCTCTTTACATTTTACTGCAAGGTTGTATATGTAAGTATTTAATATGAAAGTACGTTTAATAT
The DNA here is from genome assembly GCF_017639235.1 of Corvus kubaryi. NCBI lineage: Eukaryota > Metazoa > Chordata > Aves > Passeriformes > Corvidae > Corvus > Corvus kubaryi. Next base: position 324,273 of record NW_024582075.1, read on the forward strand.
CATTACTTTCATCATGCTGATTTTTGCCAAACAGGTCTTATTTGCTCTTTTCATCTTGAGTAATTTGTGTGTGTGTGTGTGTTCAGAGAGGACACAGAACAGCTGTTACTACAACTGAACATACCTTTTAGTTTTTTAAATATGCAGATCTAGTCAGTCACAGAGAGCAGGTTGTACCAAAAGTAATTTTGCATGTAGTTTTAAAGGTGAAATTAATCTGCTGGCTGCACTGGGAAATGAATGTTTAAGGCACAAAACATTGGGAAAAATGTTTTTGTCTGAGCAGCAGGGACCCTTTCCTCTGAACACAAGGTGGTTTGCACTTTAGTTACAGATAAAATTTCATGAAGGACTAAGATATTAATTTCTCCCTAATTATCATATTTAGACCTGTTATATAGATATCCCTGCACTCTAATACAATTGTTTCATATCATTCACTTTCATTCACTGAATTGAATTAGATTCACACTTTCAACTTGTTTTCTCTTCATTATATTGCTGTCTTTCTGTTAGTAATATATGTATAAAAGCAGCATAATGGTGAAAATGGCAAAGATTTTAAAAAACATTTTATATTCTGTGGAAGAATGCATGCACCCATGTGAGAGATTATTCATTATTAAAATCTGCAAAGAGAAAAACTGTAACTTAAACATGTCTACTGTATGTCTAGCCATATTGTGTTTTTAAAATAATGACAGTGACTGAAATTCTGTACGTATGCAATGTACAGATTTCTGTAAAAGGTATTAGCTTTCTTCTGTAAAGGGAGATACTTCCTATGTAAGTTTCAGAAGAGTCCTCTTAGAGCCTTCACTTTAGTAGGATTTCAGTAGTATTTTAATAGATTTGATATACTGTATAAAGATTGGAGCAATTGCATAAAACTTGCAAGACCATTAACCACACTGCTTAGTGAAATTTTCTAAGTGAACATTTTCCTATGTACAAAGAGCTGGAAGGAGACTAATGGCATCAATCAATTTAGGTTTACTTGAAGTGTAACTGGAGTGCCCTGTAGGGCTCATTGATACCATTCAGCTTTGGGTCTTTTCCAGCGTCAGCATCTGCACTTATTGGTGTTATTCTCCTGTCAACACTGCAATGACTGCTTCTAGAAAAGATACGGTTTCATTATAAAATGACATAGAACTAGGTAGAGATCGAATTTCCTGTTGTGTCATTCTCAAAAAAAGTAGAAAGTTTTTAAAGTTTCATGTAACACTCCTGACTATAAAGTTTCCCATTTTCTCCTCCAGTGCTACTGCCCTCAAGTAACAGATAAAATATGTGGATTTAGTTCTGGGTTTGCTCTGGCACTTGGTTCTTTCCCACTGCTATTAGAAAGAAAGAGCTTTTGTGGCTTCAATGGGAGTTTTGCTTACATATGGAATATGGAATAGCCCTGTCTCATCACTAGAAATATTAATACACCAACAGAGATGTAAACTCCAGGGTTACATTGATTTGAAACACCAGTTGAAACCACTTGGTGAAAAAACTTGCCAAATCCTCTTTATGTTTAAGGGTACCATATAAAAATGAGTGGAAACTAGTTCTTTGCTTAACAAATGTGGGAAATGTGTCACTTTATTCTGATTTATAGACTTCTAAGTTACTTACTATACCTTGAAAATAATAATAAATAACTTGAGGTACAGTGCAAAATTTCTTAATAGCAGAAATTATGATGCACACATATTTTCAACAAGAAGACTAGTTCCTGACACTTACAGCTTCTTAATGATTTCTTTTTTTCTGAACAATGTATTTTTATAGAGCCCACATTTTGCAGATTCCTAGGGCTGTTATGGAACATAGTAACAGTGGGGGAGGATGTTAAAAATTTAGTGCTAGTCTTGAGAGATGTGAAGCAACCCAGTGATTTTGGCCAGTCCCTTTAAAAAGACTTTCTGTTTACTCCCAGCTTTTCCTTAATTTCAGAAAACAAAATAGAGTTTTCACTTCTGAGAGGACTGAGCTTTGGCCAACGATGCTGTGAATGTCAGCCTGGAAAATATCCTAGTTCTGTTCCTTCAGGGGGAGATGCCACCACTGCTCAGTGAGCCCATGCTTAGGGAGGTGTCTCCACAGAAACCTCCACAGAGGTATCTCAAACAGGTAATTCTTTTCCAGTCAGTATTCAAGATTTTCAGAGCCTATCCCTGAAAAATTTTTTATCTTTATTATCATGATATATTCAATACATTGATTTTAACACAATTTTTGTTTAACATACAGAATTTAGTGGAATTTTAGAGAACTGATTTTTCCTCCCCTTCTTGAGCAAAACTTATTCTATATCTTCTTTCCAACCTCTGTTTAGGATTTAAGTAAGGCTAATTTTTCACAGAGCTTTACTTTCATGTACTACTTCATGAATTGCAAATAAAAATTCATTAAAATGGAAATGGCTTCTGGTTGCATTTTTTAAAAATGTTTTGTCATTACATAACAGCAAAATGGAAGTTACAATAGGAAAATCCATCAAATTAAATAGAAATGTATCTTTAAATTTCAAGGTGTTAGTTTTATGTTCAGGTGAACTATTGAAGCAAAAGTGAAAATGCAAACAACATTTGTAAGTGACATCAATCTGATATTCTGGCAATGTTGTGGATTTAGTTAATTATACTCCAGTATTCACAGCACTGACTCAGTAACTGTAAAAATACCTGTTAATGTTGACTTAATTTGTGTTACTACCCAAAGAAAGCTTTATCCTAAATGTGTATTAAAACAGTGATTTGAAACTTTAATTGGTGATTGCACTGCTTTGTTATCTCTTGAGAAAGGAATGTCTTGCATCACACTTTATAATTTCTGGACAATTCTTGTAAGAATAAAGGTGAACCTGCAGATCCATTGCCTTTTGGCTGTGGCCAGACCATTATTGAGCAATTACTAATTTTATCAAGGGTTTATTTTTCCTTTGGTAACAGTGCAAAGCAAATTCTTATGCTATACACATATGATTGCAATTGCAAACGGATTTATGATACTAATCATATATCCATCTTTTTACTTGCCCTGCTGTGAGGATTTTATTTTCTGTTCAGTAGGCTAAAAATTATGAACTGATTTTTTAGCTACTATTGACTGTGAGATTTTTTTAATCTGTCTGGACATGGGAATGGTGCATTTGTTTTTCTGCCTACAACAGGGAAAGAGGAAACATTTATGAAAATCTAAAAGATACATGCTTATACACAAATGACTGTACCTCACTCTGTGTGTCAGACTGCAATGTATTGCAGAGGTAGTAGGTAATTTTCCCAAAATCAAAGAATCAACAAGCAATACTGACTAGCAGTCATCACTTTGGGCAGATAAAGAAGCTTTTGTGCCTTGTTCTGTCCCTGACTAGTGCTTCTATCAATCTTTGCTGTTCTTTACTGACACATTTTTCTGTCTCACATATAAGTCCTTCATGGCAAAAACATGTGTCTGTATGCTTTGGTGTAAGATAACAGTAATAATTTCACTTGACATTTATTACAATAAAGTATGGAGCAATGTATTTAGAACAAAATCATGTGTTAATGTTTCACAGCAATGCCAGATAAAACTGATTAAGATTCTAATCACAGTTAGCTGTGATTCTTTTTCACATGGGTTTCAATATTTGCAATGCAGAATCAGTATTGCTGATTTTATTTGAGTGTGTATGTTAATTGTCTGAATGAAACAGATAAATAGAATTTTGCTATTGAGAAGAAATACTTAAACCTCTGTTACATTACAAGTTAGATACACTGCTACACAGCTTCACAGAGCTTTAGCTCAAGTGGTTCACCTGTTCTAACTTCTTGGCTAAGGTCAGACAAGACATTAGATTTCTTCTGGGAACCAAGGAACATGTGTATTCTTAATGCATATTTTATAAATAAACTGCTACTAGTGGTTTTAGACTTTCATTTTTTCTGGTTAAGTTGTACATCAATCCCCTTAGAAGGAGCTACAAGCCAAGACAGGTCAAGGTTCAGGAAAAAGAAGGTTCAGGTTCCAGCAAAAATAAAGTACTCCAAAGTTATGATTTAAAACTACTTTACTGAACAGTTAAGCATGGCATAGGGTTAACAGAAGGAAAGAGTTCAATATAAATACCAAAAGAGATAAATATGTTTAATATATTTTTAAATTTAGAAGGAATTTTAAAAAAAATTATTGAAATTCTTCAGAAATTTGGGATATTAAAGTATACAAATAGTGATTGGCCCACTAAAGAAAAGAGTTGTCCTAGATGTCAGACATTAGGCTGTAAGAAACGAGTGTTTTATCACACCTGCAAGAGAGAACTTGTACATAAACATGAAGTGGAAATACTGAATTTATTTTCTTATTTGTAGGTATTTCTCATTTTTTCTCAATTTGAAGTTTCAGATTGTTTTATATCTTGTGGTTATTTTTTCCTAAGGACAAAACTGTCCACAATTTTGTCCTAAGGCAGGTCTTGATGTGCAAGTCACAGAATCACAGAAGCACAGAAGCACAGAAGCACAGAATCACAGATTATGCCAAGTTGGAAGGGATTCACATTGAGTCCAACTGGACCTGCACAGCACCATCCTCAAGAGACACACCATCTGCCCCAGAGCATTGTTGAAACGCCTCTTGAACCTTGTCAAGCTTGATGCTGTGACCACTTCCCTGGGGAGCCTGTTCCAGTGCCCAACCACTCTCTGGGTGAAGAACCTTTTCCTGATATCCAATCTAAACCTCCCCTGACACAGCTTCAGGCCATTCCCTCAGGTCCTGTCACTGTCACCAGAGAAGAGAGATCAGTGCCTGCCCCTCCTCTTCCCCTCACAAGGAAGTTGTAACTGCAGTGAGGTCTCCCCTCAGTCTCCTCTTCTCCAGGCTGAACAGACCAAGTGACCTCAGCCACTCCTCACACGGCTTCCCCTCAAGGCCCTTCACCATCCTCGTGCCCTCCCTTGGACACTCTCTAACAGCTTAATCTTATTACAGCCAAATGAAGTCACCGTTTGCTTTAATTTTTGTTTCATTTTAATTTCTTTTTAGTTATTTTAGGTAGTATTCTTAAGATGAAAATCCTTTCTTTAAAAATTACAAATATATCAAGTGTCTTATAATAGATAAAACTTTCCACAAAATGTCCTGAAGTAGTGTATTAGTGTCCTTGCTCATATTTTTCATCTTGCCTTCTAGCAATTGTGTGTGTGTTTAGATAGACATGGAGATATATATACACTTATATATGCATACACGTGTGAAATATGTGTGTGTATACATATATATGTGTGTAATATATGTATGTCCTCTTTCATTCCCAGTAAATTCTGTGTCTCTAATCCATCAGTTGAGATTCATCAGCAGTGATGTGAAACAACAGATCCTAATTTTTCACTAAACATTCTCCTGCTTCATTCTCCATTATAACTTTTATATTTCTTGTTACTGATCACTACTTCTTTCCAAAGCTCTTTACAGCCTCTGATAACCATATTCTGTTGTCTTCCCTCTGCAAATCAGAACATCATATCTGTGGGCCTTAGTGCCACTTAATACCAGCAAACTTCTAGAAATACTATATATTCCTTTCAAACACTTTGAGAGAGCCACATTCAACCTGACAGTCTGAGAAGGCTAAAGAGGAGACTCAACCTACATGAATTTGTTGCTTTCTGAGGCACTGTGCTTGATTCATTTGGGGCAGAGAAGCAGTTGGTATCATCTGTATTCTTCCAGCAGGGTTTGTTGGGAGAGCAAAAGATGCTGCCCTTTTATGTATTTCAGCAAATGATTTTTGGTGAGCATCTAAGCATGTGGCTTGCTGTGGGAGTCCAGAGCAAGATGTCAGCTGAGAACCTGTCTTCCCCTTTACCTCCAGGAAACCAGAGTACTCTCTGGGACAGTGCTGTCAGGTAATTGGATTCTTCAGGCTTTCTTTAGTCCATACTTTGAGAGACTTCCTGCTCTCTGGAAGGTGTCCTTAAACTCTTCCACACTTGTTTTGGTCCCTAAATGACTAAATTGCATCTAAATTCTGACATTGATTTTCTACATTTCTGGTCACAGAGACCTGACAGAGTTTAGCATTGCTTTTTGGCCTGAAGGCTTTTCCTTTGTCTCAACAGGCTCTCTGTACACATTTATTTGCTTTCTGAATCTCTCTTGTATTTCTATGCTTTAATTCTCTGATGGTGGCTAATAGTTAAGTGGAAATGTGGCTTTGAGCTACCATGTTTACTTAGTTCTACTTTGCTTCTGGAACTCGCAGTTTGTTGGGTTTCTTCCTCTCATCAGAAACATCAAATTATTTTTCTATATTGGAATGGGAAGGCCCACATACTTGAATTTCAGTTTATGGCTCCGGCAAATAACTTATTAATGCAAAATTACTTTGTTGACTTTAACTTCTTCATTAAAATCCATTATTTTTGATATGCCCATGTAGAAGCATTAGTATGTAAATCATGATGTAGTGTTTAATGTATTAATGGATCCATTGACTAGAATGTTTTCTTTGTGCAAAATGTGCCTTCCTCATTCATGTAAATGGTTAATCTCATTATTTTAACCATTTGTATATTTATTATACAACTTAAATATGATTTAGATAATTCTGTTATAAATTCAAATTAATTTTATTGTATATATATGAAATACCTAATTATGATAGTAGTAAAGAATTAGTTGCTGAATTAATTAGGTGCATTCTAGAAGCTCAGGAGCATTAGAGAATGTGAAGACAGTCAGAAAGTGCAGATATCTAGGCTATGGCTTATCCTGTCATTTCATACACATCAGAACAGGAAATCAGGCCTACGTTTGTTTGAGACAAAGTGGTTAAAAATCATTCTACCAAATGAGGTGGTTGCTATAAAAGCTTTGTATTTGAAAATCAAAGTCATGTAGCCATGATCTTGGAGATAACTGGAAAGAAGAGGTAGAAAAATTTCCTTCTATGCAGCTGAGAAAGCATCCTGGGACTGATAGCTGAGATGGAAAATTGGAGTGGAACCTTGCAAAGTGCTGAATACCTGGCAGATGTTGAATAAAGCAAGAGACATTGTCCCATATATAGTGCCTATGTGGCACAGCCGATTTTTTTCTGCGGTGCCTCTTAGAACTTTGTGATGCTGCATGGCTTACCCAAAGGCTCATACCCAAAGGCTTAATTTGCTCAGTATTTTCTACTGTAGGTCTGGCACCCACAAGGAGAAAAAATGAATGGAAATATACAGAATGGGGATGTTAAGCTGTGTCATGATTTAAGGCCGGTTGGAAATTAAGTTGCTCACTCAGCTTCCCTGCCTTCCTCCCTGACCCCGGTGGAACAGGGAGGACAATCAAAATTAAAATTTGGGGTTTGAGTTAAGAACAGTTCAATAGTTGAAAACAAAGTAAAGTACAATAATAATGGTAAATAATAATAATGGTTAAAAGGAAAAAAACCCAAGCAAACAAGTGGTGCACAATGCAATTGCTCACCACTCTCTGAGTGACGCCAGAGCCCCTTTCTGAACCCAGGCTGGCTGCCCTTCTGGGTAACTCCTCCCAGTTTATGCACTGGACATGACGTTCTTTGATGTGAAATAATGCTTTGGTCAGCTTGGGTCACCTGTCCTGGCTAAGATCCCTCCATTTTTTTTTTTATACCTTCCCACTGACAGAGCATGAGACACACACACACACACATACACGTCCTTGACTTAGAATAAGCATACCTTAGCAAAACGCAAGATATCAGTGTGTTTTCAACATTATTCTTGTCCTGAATCCAAAACACAGCACTATAATAGCTACTGGACAAGTCAAAACTAGGACGAGGTGCAAACAACTGTAGTCAGTGAATTGTCTCTGGGTTCAGTGAAACTCTACCCTATTACTAGGTCAACTAGTTTTTCCACATTGCATTTTTGATGCTAATGGGAGGACAAAATTAAGATGTGCTGTGCGGAGGCTTTTTGCCAAGGGAGCCAATTACATAAGTGAATAGCAAATTTTTCAGAAAACAAACATAACACAGTTTTTTCAAAATTTTTGTAAATTATGACCTTTATCTTTTCTACTCTTACAGTGACTTGTGAAGCATGGAAATACATGATATATAATCTGACAATGCAATCTGCTGATGTTTGAAAATAGACTATTTGGAGATAGATTTAGAATATTTCAGATTGGAAGATGTTTTTGTTCCCATATAGATCAGCATACCCTGAGTTCTTATTTAGTAATGTCAGTGAGTAACTTGTTTATGGCTGAAACAAATGACTAATTTAGAGAAATTATCGTATTTATTGCCACACATTTCTAGAAGTCATAACAACAGTATTAGTGAAAGAATATGTTTTTAGGATGTTTTCTGTAAAACACATTTTTTCACAGTATTTTCCAAGCAGCTAGGACTTTTAAAGACAGAAATGACTTGCAGTATGGTTTGTCGGTTTCAGTAGTCAAGTTTGAATACACTGTTATCACCTTAATATTTTTTAATTAGCTTTAAGAAAGCTGCAACAATCTTTCTTTTTTCTGATGGATTTTTGGATTTTGTTGGGGTTACGTTTCAACAGTAAAGTAATGTTGATATTGTTGCTGTGGTTTATAAAGATATGTAAGAGACTGATTGATTAGTTCATCAATTCATTCATAATGCTAATTGAGAATTTTCCACAATGGGTGACAAATTATTATGGATCTTATCCATCAGTGGCATATGAAAGCTGTTTTCAACTTAAATATTCAGCTGCCTTATTTATAAGTAAATAGATTTATTTCCTCTCGACTGCATTTAAAAAGCAGCCAAAACCCAAACCCTTTTTATTGGAGTTTTAAGGGAGTGATGTGTTTCTCAGAAACTGACAAAGAAAAAAAAGATTCCTATGAAATGTTTGTTTACCTACATGTCATACATGAATTAATATGCTGAAGAGAATTTTGGTCCCTCTTATCAGCTTCTCTAATCAGCCTCCTTTTTTTGTTTATACCATGAGGAAAGGGACAAGTAGTTTTTCAGGCTTGAATAAAAACTTAGAGAGAGTCAGTATCACAGGAGTTTCCGGTGCTTGTGTTTCTGATGTAAATTTTATGTCCCACAATAGCTGTTTATCTTCTAACAATTTTTAGAGGTTGCTTCTGTGTGTGACTGTCTCAGAGGTCTACTTGTTTCCATTCAGTACTACCAGTTGAAACTGGCAGAAGATTTTGCTTTTCCCTTAGTTGTACAACTTCGTCCTTCATATCAGAAATTTGGCTATACCCAAAAGATTGCAAGAAATTGTACTAATCTAATCTAATCTAGTCTGTTATAAGAAATACAATCTTTATCAAGACATAACACAAGGTGCATGGTAAGGTCATCTTGCTCTTACACTACAATTTGGGTGAAGCTGCAAATGCTGTGGGCACAGTAACTTCCATTACTTTCTTAAAGTACTTCTGGGGTAGGGTAGAATCCTTAGGAGAATCTGCGTCTGGGCAGGTTCATTTAGAAATCTTCCTCATCCTCTTTTGAGAAAGAAAATAATTTTTTCTAAGTCCAGTTAGAAGAATGTTTTGATACAAGGACACAGAGGTCATCTAGTCCATAAAAATCCACTAGTATTGGATTTTTTTTCCCCTTGCTTCTCCTTTCTGAAATAGAATATCAGAAAAAAGTTTTTTCCTTAATTTTTATCTAATAGCATCTTTGTATTTTCCTGGTTTGACCAAGACTTTCTCTTTAGGGAGTGGATTCATGCTGGAAAGAATTTGGTTAGTGCCACTGACTTTTGTTTCTTCTGCCTTAGTAAGCACTCCTCTTCCCTCAAACTCCTGCCTGCAGAGAGCAACCTCCTTTGCCATCATTTCAGCTTCATTGCCTAGAAAGCATTGAGAGACCTCGCTATAAACAGAAACTGATCCCAGGGTAACACAGTGATTTTTTTCACACATGGTTTAGTCCATGACTAAATTTTATACGACATAAGCTTTACGACAGGGCATAAACATTATTTGTCTTGAATGGTATGTTACAGAGGCAGAATAATACTCTTAATTTTTTAGGATGGTTTTTTTTTTAATGTTACAATGAAAGAAACTTAATTCAAAAGTGTTTGGATTTTTGATTGTTTATAGTTTCTAGAACTTCCAAATTAGGGCTGTCTCTACAAAAGCCTCATAACAGCAAAATGGAGCACAGCTTTCTGATACCATCATGTCCTCAAGTTCTTTTTTAGTGGGTGGTGATCCTGCCCCATACCTCAAAGAACCTGAGAAGGAGCACAGCATATTCAAAGGCACTATGTTTGCTTAATCTAGCAGATAGCTGTGTGTGGTGTTAGATAAACTTTAAAGGTTTAAAGTTTTTTCCTTAAAGGTTTGTACATATGATGATACAGGCACCATGACAGTAGCACAAATATCACTAGATATGTTGAAAAAAGCATTAAAAGGAACAATACTCTTTATCACCTTAACTATGATTATCTATACTATCTGCAGGAGTACTAACTGGTTTTTTGTTGTGTTAGTATGAATTTTTAAAGAAATCTTCAGTACAGAGAGCACTAAACTCTGCAAAATGATGAAGTATTGAGCTGTTCTTCTTTCCTCACTTTTTCAATCACCCTGAGGTAGGAAAAGTCACTGTGACCTTTCTTAGGGTAAATTAGCATTCATGTTACTTGACCTCTGAGCTCATTCCTCTCAGAACCTTTGTTATTGACAACACAATTCAGATCACATGCAGTGTCTGGAGGTGCCTTGAAAGTACTATTTGACTTGAATAACTATCCAAAATTTCAAGTAAAACAGTACATTTTTGTTGGGAGGAAGAAAGCATGAGAGAGACAAAAATTCTTAATATGCAGCAAAGTTGATTTGAAAAAACAAAACAAGGTAAGCAAAAAAAAATTAAATCCCATTTATTGAAAAAATAAGGAATCAATAACACGAAGCATTTTCTTAGCACTTCAGACCAGATTGTTTTCTCTCCAAAATCAACCTCAAAATACCATTCCAATACTCTGCTTAGTCTTTTGGCCCTGTCATATAACTGCATAATTCAATTTCTTCATCATGGTGTATCACTGTCTGGCTTGGAATAAATAACACTTTCTCAAGCATTGTATCACTCTATGTTTGGGGTTGATGTTTTTTCACATTCCAGCTATTTCTATGGTATTTTAATGCAGAAACTGTGAAATGTGAAAAATGTGAAAAAAAGTTACAGTCTCACTTTCATCTTTCATATTCAACTATCTGTAGTTCAACCTATAACAGTAATGAAAATATGTTGACAAAGGTAGCTTATTTCTGTGACAATGTTTTTAATTCTTGGTTTGAAGGTTTAGTTTAACTAAAATGAAATACTTCCCACATTTTAAAATGAGACAAGAAGAAATATTAAATGAATTGTACCTTCAGGATGAAAACAGCATTTTTCTTTTAGAAGGGAAAACACGATGTTCAACTTTTCATCCACTTTATCATCACTTTTTTATGTTGGACAAGATAGGGATGAAAACTGGTCATACTTTCAAATGGCCAACACTTCATTTTGAGAAATCTATTAATCTGCAATTTTTCATCTGTTCCTAATCATAATTATATACCAGAGGACTAATTATTAGCTCATGAACAATGAGATTTCTGGTGTTGCCTGCCTTACAAGTTGTCAATTTTCTACATAAATCAAGTCCAACTAGAATCACTCATACAAAAAAGAAGATACAGTTTTGGATGTATGTTTATCAGGGAATAACATGGAAATCTTTCAAGGACCACTGACATATGTCCATTTTTTGTCATGGTATCTATCTGCAGGAGGATTGAACTGCTTTTTTATTGGACTTTTTTTATGCATTCTGAGAAGGAAGTGGTGTCTCTGAACTGACATCTGAGCCGTGGGAGAACAGTATCAGTAAAGATGTTTTTCCAAACATCCATCATCTTTGATAGCGCTTGGTTGCATGTGCACAAAAATGACATTGTCCAATTTAATTAATACTATTCTGTTTCTTCACTGATGGACACATTTTCATCCAACTTAAAAGCAAAAAACCCACTTGACAAGTCTGAGCTAGCCCATGCCTTGGACATAAACTTACAAGCAAGTATAAGAAAAAAAAGAGGTATGAAAGAGTTGAGAAATGACTTGAAAATAGTGGTGAAAAAAATTGTGATGCAATATTATTACATTATCACAATTAAAATTGTGGTGTAAATATTATTATCAGACCAGCATAAATTCAAAATGTGGTAACTCAAGTCACATTAAGAGAAGACACTTTGAGTGCAAGGTTCACTTTAGAGAAAGAAACCACAAAAACTGTCAAAAACAATCACTTTATTATGATTTTACTGCATGACCCCAAATTGTAAATGTGATACTATGCAGTGCAATATACTTAGATATGTTTCTAATAAAGCTCAAGCAACACATATACAGCTGTCGTGAAAGCAGACGGGAGTTTGCACTATGCTTCCAATCCAATAGCACACTACAGACTTCCCAGGACTGAGTCAAGGCTTCCAGGTGAAAAGAACAAAGATTTACCAGAATATTTTTTGCAGCACGAATGATACACAGAGTTTTACTTAACTTCCTAAATTATAATTACCTGTCAGAGGCATACACTGCATGCAGAAATAGAGATTTTTCAATACATAGAGTTAAAATTACCCTTGCCTCTGAGTTTAATCATAGGATTTTAATGCATTTACCAGAATGGGCAAGAAACTTAAATAATGTTATCCTTGACTGAAAAGTTCCTGACTATTTATGAATATTTTACATTAGTAAAATGAGCTCCTGTCCCTACATTAAAAGTGTTATTGGTAACCAATATGACTCCACAGTAGACAAATAAAATAACCTAGTCTCTGTCCTAAGGACACTATATTCTAAATGGAAACAAGGCACCGACATAAAAAAAAAAAAAAATTGTAACATAAAGAAGAGTAAGAGGAAACATCACAGACCTTCCAGAATGCTATGGTATGGTAGCAACCACATTTTGTGGTCTTTTTTTCTCTTTAAGGGATTTCATGTGGGCTTGAGTTTTAGGAACATTTTGAAGAGAAAAAGTTTAGCAGTCTTGAAATTATGGACACTCTCAGAAAATATATGGCTTGAATTGGATGTACAGCCTATAAAACTATAAGAGCATTGACAGGCTATTTAAACTAGTTATTCCCAGTTAAGTTGTTAGTTTTGATGATACTTCTTACAGATGTGGGACTAATGGATGTTCTTTCTGATATTTCAGTGTATGCCAGAATACTTCTGATGTATTTAACTTTCAGATTTTATATATTTTATGAAGCTGAATGAAATCCAGAATTTATGATGTTTTCCTAATATATCCTGTTCTTTTACCTCTTTCTTTAGACCCCTGTAACATATTAAATCAGATTTTTTTTCATAAAAGCTTCCAGTTTTTCAGAACTTCATTATCTTCTGACAGATTATTAGGAAAATTCCAGTTTGACTGAATTAACAGCAACAGATCTAGGGTCCTAGTGGAGCTACAAAGTCATAGGTTGTTACAAAAGAAATTTATTTTGAAAAGTTGTCATACTGGATTGAGGTTGTGTTAGTGCTAGATAGCCTTACAACCTAATCTCACCAACTACATTCTTTCCAATTTTTCAGTCTGTTTGACACCTGTGGGAGAGGTAGGATTGTTCTACAGAAGAAAAAATGAAGCACAGCTGTCCAAGCGTTTGCTTTCTACTTGTGTTTTAGGGATATAAATTTGTATTTATTTCAGATCTGTATTTCTTCTGGTATTTTATGGTTAAATCTGGAAGTCAAATAGGGAAGTTGAAGTAAATTGAAAATTAAATAGTTTTCAAGGAGTTACAGCATTTTTTAATTGATCTTAATATCATCCATACTGTATCCATTAGAAAGACTGAACATGTCTTAGTTATTTTTCTCAGATACCTTAGATTTCAAAAGATATGTCTGTTACGGTAAAAAAAAAAGCTAAGGGTAAACAGAGAAGTGTATCTTTTTATTCAGAAGGTTTCTCATTCAAGCTTCTGTGTCACAGATACATTATGAACAATATTGATTTTCTTGACCTCAGTCGAGCAGCATGAAGACTTAGCCTACATTCATTCCTATCTTAAATTTATCATAAATCTCATATGTGCCAATATTCTATATTTCAATGCTTTGTGCACATTAGCTATATTGTAAAATCATATTGTATTAAGTGACGGAGCATTAAATTTACTACACAACTAGTTAATCTTAGCCCTTCACGTATTATGAATAATAAAACAGTTATTGATCCTAATGAAGTATTATTATAACTTTTTTCTTTGATTGTGGAGGGTATTTGTCCAATTGATATTGTACAGATATTTGCTAAAACAGCACAGCCACAGGAAGCTTTCCTTATTGTATTATGAGGTTGTTTGTCATAATTATGTTGTGTCAGCACACCCATATAGGTCAACTCGAGTTCAGAAAGACAGGATTATATTTTGTTCTGAGTGCAAGCATGTGTTTAAGTACTTCCCTCCCTTTAAATATAGTCATAGTTGTACAACACTGTAAATAATTGCTAATCTATGAGTTATTTCACCCTATAATCTAGAAAACGAGCTGTCACAGAAAGCAATGAGTATAATGTTAAGCAAAGTACATTGTTTCAGTGATAGTATTTAGTCTTAAATATGAATGGGAAATATAATTTGCCATAATACTCTGCTATCTATTTATATGTATTTCCTGTTATGAGTCATTAGCATTAGTAAGTCTTTGCTGAAGTGGTACAAATTTGTTGTAAAGAACTGAAATATTTTCAAAAGATTCAGGAAAGTGTCTTTTTCTGCATATCATCTTCAGTCTTCCTCATAATTAATTTGAATATATTCAATTTCTTTCAAAACATGCCATGAATATCCTCCTTTTGGCTAAAAGCTAAGAGGAATTATTTTCAATTCAGGAGACATCCTATTTTTGCATATTATTGTCATTAACACTGAATACAAATTGCCTTCCTTCCTTGCTAGGGAAGACAACGCTTCCAGGAATCATTTTGTCAGAAATTTCTTTTTCCTGAATTATCCAGTGTTCATATATGCTTGGACTTATGTGGTTATATGTTGCGATCTATTTAATGTGTGTGAGTTCTCCTCATTCCTTTCCTTTTCACAAAAGCAGGAAAATTTCACACATGAGTAAAAAAAAGAGATGGAAAATGAACCCAAAAAGTGATTGGGATTTAAAGCATATGTTGTAGTACAATGCATCTTCTGTATTGTTACTCACTGGAAGAGGACATGAAAACAATATAAGGAAATTGTAAGTTTGTTGCAATAATAATGAAAATGAAAATGAAATATTTTTAAGCCATGAAAATCTCTGTGCAGTACTTTAAAACAGCCAATTAACTTACATTGCATACTGGCTTAAAAGAGCTGATCAAACACAGTAGCACTCCATCAGTCTTCATCTTGAACTCAGGTTCTCTAAAGGTTAATGCATCATCCTCCTTTATTGATTTAAATCCTTTCAGTTGTTGATATGTTAATATATTGGCAGTAGATTTTAATTTCTTTCTCATTTCTGTAAGCTGCAAAAGGCATAATAATCTTCATGAAAAAAAATCAGGAGGAATAATTATAGGATGATTACTCTTCCTTCCCTGCCTCCTTTTATTTCTCCCTGCAATAAATAAAAAAAAAAAAGACTGTATTCTGAGAGAAAAATCACAGACAAGCCCATATTGTACCACTTCTCTTTTAGCTCATCACAATTTAATAAAAATAATTTATTAGCACTCACTTCATTTGAAAAGATCAGTGTTATTTCAAGCCACAGAAATACACTGAATGGAGATTTCATTTTAATTAGTCTTTATTTCCCACTAGTGGAGCTTGCAATTCTCATCAGTCTTTTTTGGCTAGGAAAGCTTGCACATTCCAAACTTTGATGAAATGCTCCATTTATCCTAATGGTAGTGAGTATTGGGGATTTCTGTGCATATAGGTCTCACATAGTTGTCTATACTGATGAATGTCATTTTGAATGACATGTTGCAGCTCTCAGGTTGATTGGATGTGAGCCCAAGGGCATAGGTAGCAGGCAAAGATGATTTTACTAGGACAGTTTGCATAACAAGCAACTGTCATCTCATTAGCAAGCATAGGCATTTTTGCCACATGCTGTTTAACACATCATCACACCTGTTCACACTTCATTGTCCCAAGAATTCAGTTAGGCAGCTTGCTGTTGGCTTTATTTTTTCATTTCTTACTGAGAGTTGGTTATTTGGTGCCAGATTCGGAGGTGTGAGATAGGTGCAGTTTAGGGTTTAAAATACGACGCCCTGTGAATACTGCAATGAGGGGGGGTAAAGACCAGGATAATAGTTTGAATAATAACTACCATCAGTGACTGTTTTATAGCTCTTCCTGCTACCTGCCATTTTTTTGGAAACTGAATTACCTATCCTTGTAGCCTATAAAATTAACCACTTTATCAATGTTTGGATTGATACGTAATTTGTCTTGTTTTCCTCTTCTTGCTATAAAATGCACATTGAAGCCCCAGAGCAAGATTTTTTTACAATGAGGATATGAAGGTCCCATCACTTTTTGCATAAGACATTCCTGTGTCTTGGAAGATCCTTGTGTACCTCTACAATGGTAGCTCAGACCCTCTACCAGATTCAGCCCTGGGCTACATCCTGGTGGAAGTCTGTCACCAGCAGCCTGGGGGTTTGGTGCATGGGTAGCTAAAATGCAACTTGCCACTGCTGCTGAGGTGTCTGGATAGCCAAAGAGGACACCCAAGGCTTGCCTGACCCCCTAACTCAGCTGCTGGGTGGAGAAGTATTCTCCTTTTTCAGTCCTAAAACCAGGAAAAAATGAGGTGCTAGAGATTAGATGAGCTGGGTCAAAGAATTGGGTGGCTGGTAAGAAGGAAAACGTGAGAAGGGGATTGTTGCAGCTGCAGATTTAGTGAAGGTGGAAAGAAGGAAAATGAGGAGATGTGAGGGAAGGTTTATTTCACTAGTAAAGCAGACGGGGGATTGTGCTGAAGAAAAGAAGGGCCAGCAGATGAAGCCAGCTTTGATAAATTGGAATTGGTCATAGTCCACCTACTCAGTCAAGTTGTACTGCTTGTCCAACACACCCTTTTCATTTGCTGATGACTGCAACTGTGGAGGCAGTTGCACACACCCTAATTTCTTCAGAATAAGCACATTAACCACAGAAGGAGGGAGGAAAAATGGTCTGCAAAGTGCTACATTAATGGAAGTGTTTCTCAAAGTTTTTTCTTGGTGCGCGAGAAAAAGCTAAATATCATCCATACATGTCTTGCAGTGTTGTGCCAATGTAAAAATATTGCCTTATTCAGTTCAATTGAGCCTTTCATGTGTCCTGTTTAACGTACAGTACTCTGGGAGTGCTACAGTATCTCTGCATTTTGTCATATCAAACTGATTAATCAATGAGAAACAAAAAGCTTTAACAACTGTGTTTAGTGAATGAAACCTAAATATTCCATTGCTCTTCTATAGAAAGTGTGCTGTGTGTTCGTGCCTACCAAATCTGCTTTGGCCCCCTCTCAGTATGTTGGCACTATCAAATGGAAAACATAAGTATATAATTGCTAGTGACTTATATTTGAGCTGAATAAAAATGTGGCATTCTTAACCCTCTTGGCAAGCATCTGGCCCCCGGTTTTTTTATATAGGTCTCAAAAACAATGAGTCATTTGCTGTCACTGTGATGATACATTTATAATTTCCCAAACAGTGCCAGAGATTGAGACATGCATGTTTATTTCATAAAGAGCCATACTTTGTTTTATTTCATTGCCATCTTTATGAATATTTGCAAATTTGTTCCTTGCAATTATTCTGGATAAATGGGTTTAGTTTTTAATGAAATGTCTGTGAGGTATTCTATGCCCTCAACCAGGAATGATTTTAAGAACTCAACTCTTCTGTCTCTTTCAGTTTCTTTTCATATGTTTTTCATTACAGAAAACTCAGAGATGACCCATCAAAACAGATCAAGGGATACAGTTATTGCTCACATGTTATGCAGCACAGACTCTTTTAGCACATTTTCAAATGGAAGTTTGATGGCTTTTCTCTAGCAGTTAAGACTAGCATTTCTGAAATGCTCCAAAAGCACATTACATTTTTTGTTCACTTGTCTTCATACTGGATCAGCAGGAGACTGGTACTTCTGGGATGAGGGTAGAAGACTGAAATTCAATTACTGACTGTGTTCCCCATTCAGAAGGAACTGAGCTGCTGCCAGAACTTCAAGACAAATAAAAGATAAGTAGAAGATCCAGAGTGGTTTCTGCTTGCTGCGGGGCTCATACAGTGCTGCTGCCTGCTGCTTCACAATGCTCTGCAAACCCTTCTGTTCTCCCTAAGGAGGATGTAGCTCACTGTGTTACAAAAAAAAAAAAAAAATTCCTCAAGTACAAAATATGACTCTGCATGCAGCAAGATGCTCTGCCTAGAATAGGGTAAACCAACTTGAACTATTCCCTTAACTCAAGGCTACCAGTGGTGAATGTAGAAGGGGACATCATGCTGCTTTTGAAGTGGAATAATGCTGAAATCAATCCGACTCATCAATCCCAAAGTTAAATATCCTGATAGTGAGATGAACATGTGGCAGATATGGTAAAGTACACAGACCAAGGAAGAAATAAGAGACACTACTAATAACTTATCTAAAGCTGCTGAGCTGACACAGATGGCCTGGAGACATCTGAATGACAGTCAATCTCTTTATACTATAAAAGCCCAATCCCAACTTTTAAAAATAGGATTTTCTAACATACCCTTTGGAGCGTCTGTGCAGATTCTTTCCTTGAGTGGGGATGCCCCTCAAGATTACTTCTTGTGACTTGTCCACAGTCATTAGTATGTAAGTAACATCAATCTCTTCTTAATAATTGTTTTTGCTAGCTTTAATAAAATTGCTTTAATATAATTGCTTCAATATTGCTTCAAAATTGTGCATTATACTATACTAGCTCCTGTACTCTGTAGTAAATAATTCTGATTAAGTTATTTTTGTCAAATCACTATCATAATAAATATTTATATAAATATATCTTAATCCTGTGTGAGAAAGTTGTAGAAAGGTTCAAACACAACTCTGGAATTCCTTAGACTTAAGCTGTTGACAGTCGGGGGCTAAGATTGGATCCAGTTGCACCTAGGCTGCTCTCTGAGAAGGAGTTGAGAAAGCAAGGGAGTCCTTTCTGCACCTCATACCTCAGCAGAAGGGCTCTTCTGATAAAGTTTGTCTGAAACTCTCATTCTGCCCTGATGCTGCAATCCTCATTTATTGCAAAGCAGCATAAAGTGAAAAAGACACTATCCTTCCTACCCCTAGTCTGCTGGCTGTGTAGCCTATAGGACTTGACCTCAGAGAAGAAAATTCATCATTCCTTTTGTTATTAGGAAAACATAAATGTTTCAGGAAAGGTCCATACAACTCATTTGTCTTAGCAATATCCTGCTATTTAAGTTTGTACAAAGACAGTTGTCAAACTATTGCATCGAAACTCATACATCCTTCAGTGTGTCACACCATTATGCCATTGGGACTGACCATGGGACTTTTCCATTTTCTGTTTTTTTTACCCTAGGTGGTTCCCCTCATTTATTTAGCCCTTTGCTCTTACCTGCTGGCCAATCCTTATGAACTTCAGCTTCTCTTTTACCTCAGGTACATAGCATCAGCTTTGATTCTGTGTTTCATGATTCACATAGGAACAATAAAAATTCTGCTGCTGTGAAGAAAGTGCAGTATTGTTTGTGAAGAGGCAAAGTCCACAGCACATTATAAATGATAGGTATGTTCATTTTGTGATTGTTGTCAGCCACTCCAGAAAGGAACAAATATTCCATATGAACCCTTAGTGATGTCACTGCTTTGAAAACTCCCCTCAAAATTGCACTTGGTACCTATTTGTGTGCAGCTGGGTTGACTGCACAGAGCCATCTTCAAGGTATAAGCCATGCTGATAGGAGTTGATTATATTGCATATTGCAAAAATACAAAAGACAAATGTGTCTAAATATGATATCTGTTTCTGTGGAGAATTCAGGGGAGGTATGAAGGAATTTATGTTGTTTCCTTTCCTTCTTCTCCATGTCTTCATAGGGTATCACTTTTAAAACAATGTGTTTAACAATTAATTGGCATTAATTTCTTCTACGACTCTCAGAATTATTGTCAGATCGTAACAGTGCTCTGCAGGAGCTATCACATTCCCTGTTTTACACTTCTTCCAGGGAGTCTGTGTGGTTCAAAAGTTTATTGACAGCTATGGGGAAAGAAAATTGCATCTCATGGAGATCAGATTCTCTTATGGGATCAAATTCTAGAAAAACAGTCAACTGTGAAATCACACATGTAGAAGCAAAGACCATGGGATATTTTTATAAAAACCAGTAGTACTTTCTTTGTAAGTATTCCTGATAGGGTTCTCAAGGCAATACTACTGCCAAAAGCACTTCTTGTGCTTGGGAGCAAATGAGAGAATAAATGTCTCTTTATCTGCAAGGAACACTGCAAGTGAAACTGCTCTTAGAATACGGTGCCCAATTCTAGCACGTATGTTTTAGAAATGTTCTTTAAAAATTGAAAAGGTGTGAAAAGAGGCAATAAAATATTTTTGAGGAATATAGATTCATATGATAATTCACCAAAAGGAGATTGAGAGATGACTGATGATACAGCTTAAGTACTCTCACTGAGGGGAAAAACTAAGTTTAAGCGTTGTTTCATCTAGTAGAGAAGACAACAAGAAGGATCAGTGGCTGGAAGTCAAAGACAGATCAGTTAAATTTTTAAGTAGGTGACATCTAGTTTTCTTTTTTTAAAGGTGAGGTTGTTAAACTCTTGGGAGCATTCATGAACTGCCAACATGTTACTGTATGCACAGTGAAAACTTACCAGGAAATACAGTTAGAGTGAGCATAAATTATGCTCTAACCAAATATAAGTTAATGAGCTCAATTCAAAACTAAGTAGATGAAATTTAAGAAGTTCTAATGATCCCTCTGGCCTCAATCTCTGTAAATTTTGAGTGCTAATTAAGTAACAATTTTTCCTGAGTAAGGACTTCAGTATCTAGCCACAAAGTAAGAACACATAAATTCTTACTGCCCTCTAGAAAAGATATTTGCCTGACACGGGTAACTGTATGCTGGCATGTTAGAGAATTTGCATAGCTGTTCAACACACAAAGTCTTTGTGAGAACATCTCTTTTCTAAGAATAAAAATGAAAAGCACTTGCCACTTGAAAATTGCAAGAATGTGATTTGAATGCCATTAGGGGATGTTCTCTCACATTTTATATTACAAGAGCCAAATGTGTAGCCCAGGAACTCTGCTTGTGTTATGTTTGGTTTAGAAAACTGAATATAGATCCCTCAGGCACTGTTTTTTCAGGCGATCCCATGTGAGACAGAGCAGCGGTAGAAAAACAAAGCAAAAGCTCTTTCTGACAGATCCTCTCCAGAAAAGTTTTTTCAACTGATAGGAGAAAGGGAGAGTCTATGTTTAGCTTCCAAACCAAAATCCGATTGCTCTGTAGTTTTCAGGCTGTTTGGCTAGGCCACTTTCTTTCCCACTGAGAAACACTCATAAAATGCATGTGGTTTATTTGAAGAGTAGTGTGGAAAACATTGAACATCTGTCTCCCATCTTCTGACAGGCTGTGTAATGATGTATTTCAACAAAGTGGATTGCAAAATTCATGATCTCAACTTGAGCTATTTTACGCTGGCTATATCTGTGCAGAGAGGAATAAGTATGAGAAATGAGTAATTTTCATTTTAAATGATCTTGTTTTCAATTAGCCTTTGGGAGACCTCCCCTATGTATTGACATAAGTGTTTTTTCCTAACATGTCAAAATGATTCACTGCATTGAAAAGAGAACTTAGGGATACAAGTAGAGGGGACACATGGTCTTGCAAAGCTCCTCAATAAAGGGTCGTCCATGGAGATTTCACTGGAAAATGAGGAGATTTCCTCATTTTGAATAAAAATCCTCAGTCTAGAATACCATGAAAAGAGAGTTTTGTGGGTCATTAACATTTTCCTCTAATTTTTTTGTTTTCTCTTATTAGCTTACTCTGTACCTTTGAAATTATGAGTTCAGATTTGTGAGCTTCAAATCATGTAAGAAATAAAAATCCAGACATGGAGATGTCACTTCTATTTGACTTAGTTTATGCTTTTTATCCCCCTGATTTTTTTCTTTCCCCTTCTCCTTTCTTTGCCTGCCTCCCAGGTCTGGAATTTCAGCATATTTTGATGGTTAGGTACTTCTTTTTTGTGCATGATATTAGAATCCTTCTGGGACAACCATGTATAGTCTCAGAACCAACACAGCACCATTTGCCTTAACACAGTTTTATTGCTGTAGCTGTATCCAGAAGCTCTCACTCAACTTCTTATCCATGTGTATTCCCCATCTTTGTCAAGGCTTTCAAGATAACCCTAGTAAGAATCAATATTTGACTTTTAGGGTTACATCTTCTGTTCCCATTTACTGAACTTTAACCCTCTTTGAATGCCTTCATCCTATGCCTGAAATGAAAAAATATCAAGCTTGGGAAGGCACAGGCTAGTGTAGAAGAACACGTATGTCCCAGGGATTTCCCTCTGCAGGATATCCAAATTTTTTTCAGAAAAGATTCCTAAGGCAACTTTTAAAATCTGATACTGCTGGCCCATCACCCATGGTTTTCATCTTTTTCATTCATGTATTCCTTCTTTCTTGGGATGTCTTAGAGTCTCAGTGTCTTAGTCTGTCTTAGTGATGTGAAAAGGTATTCCTGAATAGAGTGCTTTGGTACTATTTGTTGGTTTTTCAGCATTAACTAGGACAGACTTCTACCTTGCTAATGCTCATTTGCCCTGTGATGGTATCCTTTCAGTGACGCAATTGTGTGACTGAGGAACCAGGGGAGGGTTGGAATTTAAGTCAGTGTGATTGTTAAGTCACTCAACACGCAGACTGTATATGGAGGCATGATTATGATCACTTACTGACAGCTGTTGGGTCACTGGAATGCCTTGTATTGCAGTTCAGTGGTGTACTTTAAGAGCTAAGTCGGGATTTTTTTGGATGAGCTTCCCAATTTAGAGACTTTATGCAAGACAGCACAGAATGAACTTTTAAGGCAGCACACAGTTCAAATTACTGCAGTAATGGATCATCTGAAAAGGTGTAAATCAAATTCCTTTTTACTTTTGGAACTCTTAATACCACTGACATTGTAAAAGTACAGATTGAGTCCACCTCAGCAGGAATAAGTTGTACTTTCTTTTGCTGCAAGACTCCTCTTCCTGCTAAATTCCCAAAGTGGGATTTTTTTCTACTGGTGATATGATGTCAACTCAGAAATGATGGCTTCAGTTCAATATTGAAAATACTAGAAAATATATCTCTGATTCTCCTACACATGTTGAAACATCCAATTCCGCAGGACACCGGATCATTTGGTGTATTTGCTGATCTGCCAAGTGATGAGAGAAAGATGTGATTTCTTACAACTTCCATTATCTCTTCTTCTTTTGTCCACTGGGTGCTGGAGGCAAGTCAACCATTAGCTCCTAGGATTTTCTGTAAACACATGTGGCTTTCATAGTGATATTTTAGGATGAGATCATCATAGTGGCAAAAGCATAGCACAAAATCTTCCTTGTCACTAAACATACTATAAAATGTAGATGATTTCAGAGCAGGCAAGCAATTAAAGAAAAAAAATGGTGAGCTATTTTTAAACGTCTGGATTTTAATTTTCTGTTTCTTGTCTGCTATTTTAGCAGCCAAGACTGGAAGGTAGCAATTGCAGTGCTCGTTTAAATGATGCGCTTTAAAACAGCTGGCAATTGACTTCAACTGTAATTACTGGCTTCTTACCAGTATTTGCAGCTGTATAGTTAAGATTGGTGCTTTGAACCTCATTTTTGGCATTTATCTATATTGTTATATTACTTTCTTAATTACCTTTTCATCAGTTTTATTTAGATCTTGCACTGACGTATAATTACTTGAACCCAAAAATTCTCTATGGATTGATTTCCATAAATTACAAATATGTCATGTGTTATTTTACCAGACAAAAGGTCAGCAAGCCAATTTTTTCCCCCTGCTAGAGAATTTGTTAGAGGTTGTACAATGACCCTCTGCAAAAGTCTGGCTTGGCTGTTTGTCACAGTTTAGCATAGTTTGGGTTTTTAGTTAAGGAGGGCTCCATCAGCCACGGAAGAGATTCTTTTGCAAAGAGGTGCTTGCAGCTTCCTCTAGACCTGACAGAACCAATCAACTGGCTAGTTTGAATATTGGCAACTCTTTTAAGCCACTTAAGAAGCTTGACACGTCTCTGTGATCCACATTTAAGAACAAACAAAGCCTGGGAAAGGTCTCTGGCTTTTGGACAGGTAACTGGGGGCCCGTGGCGCGGCCCAGCGGGGCTGGGTCGGCTGCAGCACGGCTTGGCTGCGATCTCAGCCACTTCTGCCCACTGGACACCCAGGGCAGCCCCTCAGTGCGGGCTGGGCCGGCCGGGAGACAGACACCCTAGAGCCAAGTGGCCCTGTTCCACCCGCGGCCCTGCTCCATGCAGGCGGCCCCACAGCTTGGCCAGCCCCTCCCAGAGCAGCCGCTGAAATAAAATGCTACACCGAAACGAGCTCCGGCCGCCACCTGGCAGAAATTAGGTGACCAACAGCAAAAGGCGAATTCCAGCTGCAAGGCCCAGGTGAGATTAACTCTCTTAGTGCTGTAAGATTCCTCCAGAACAGATGAAGCCTGCAGACACCAATTCTCTCCCAGGTCAGAGGAAATGGAAAGGTGAATGCATGTGAAGAAAACACCATAAAGACACCAAAGTCAGTGAAGAAGGAAGAGCTGAAACCCTGAGGGAGGAGAAAGAGGAGATACTTCAAACCTAGAAGCTGAAATTCTGTTGTAAAGCTATGGTGATGGACTATGATACATCAGAGTACCCACTGTAATTTCATGAAAGCATGGGGGGCTGGGGCGTTCAAACTGCAATTGTGAGCTAAAGTATCTGTGCTGAAATAAGCAAATGTTGAAGTAGCTGTGATCTGGTGAGAAGCTTGAACAGAGAGAGATTAAATTGATGAAGACCCTTGCTCCCAGGGAAGAAGAAGACCTCTGTTCCTAGAGATGAAGATGATCCCAGAGATAGATGAAGAGACCTTTTTGCTTCTGAACAGCTCATCCTTAAAATAGTACCCCATTTGCTCAAGATTGAACCCTCAAAAGCAGTTGCGGGGAAAGCTGTAAGTCGAAGGAAGGGACTCTCACATGCGAGCAGAGAACCAACCCAGGTGGCTGGCTCGTTGTGATACTGAGCCACGAGAGAACTTCTTGTGGAGATGTCTCCATAGCATGAGCAAGAGAGACTCCTCTCCCTAAGTGAACTGAAAAAAGAGATTATTATAGAGGTGGTAAACTGACTGAAAATCTCAAGGGTTGTCTTTTTACATTGTCAGTGGGAGAAGGGAGAAAGGTGGGGGGAAGAGAAGTGTTCTGAAGTTTTAGTCTGACTTTTTTTCTTTCTTTTAGGTCTGTTAATAAACTTCTTTATATTCTTTTAAGTTTTGTGCCTGCTTTGCTTTCTTCTAATTCTTATCTCACAGAAGCAAAATAAGTAAGTAATGGATATTTCTAACCAAACCACTACACTTAATTGGTGTTTCCCCCCAGTTTACGAACTGAACCCGCTACACTGTTGTAAATCTTTTCTTCCATTCTAGGTAAAATTATGCTTTGGCTGATTGTGGAGCACAATAAAAACCCTGTCAAAAAAAGCATTCAAAGTTTTCTAGCAGTTCCTAGTGGACATGCTGTGAATGACTAACCTTTGCAATAACTGGTAAAATAGGAGCACACACACAATTGTTTTGAGAGATCAGTGGCACAGATTGATAATCCTCTTTTAAAACATTTTAAATCTGCTCTGGTTATTACTCTGTTGTTATCTGCTGAAAGCTTGGATTCACTGGACTGAAATCAGTCATGTGAGTGAGGAATTCAGGATCAGACCCTGTAGAGACAGAAAATTATTTTGCTCTCAGCTGATTAAAATATCTTTGAGTACAAGGACTAGGTTGAGAGGATATGAGTTTAGAAAGAATAAATTTGTTGTTCAGGCATTGGAATGCAATTCAATTTCCCATTCTGCCACTCAGCACCTCCATTCCTGAGCTCTCCTGCTGTTGAATAGATAATAGCACACATTCATCCCTGCATTTAGTACGTGCATGTACCTTGCCATGCACAGTGTGTGCTGATCTTGTCAGCCGAATGTGTTGATATAATACAAGTGACAACACTGATAGCAGTAATAGCGGGGAACAGGGCTGACAGACCTCGTGAGGAGCAGAGCCCCGAGAGGCAGGGATCCCCTCTAGCAGGTTGCCCTTTGCTCTGTACCAGCAAGAGATGGGCAGCAATGTCAGAGGTGAATGAGAAGAGAATGGAGGTAGCCTGTGAAGGCTCCCAAGGTAAGCATCTTTGTCTCCCCAGGGCCTAGGTGTGATGTAGCCACATGCAAATTCAGTGTTCAGCTGCTTCACCTTGAAGAGGCTTGTGTTTCCTTGTCCATGCTACCTCCTGTGCTGACCTGGGGCATCAGAGTCACAATGTCAAGACAAAAAGACCATGCAGATCACAGACAGCTGAACAATGAGTCATGGTGTTTCTGCCATTAAAAAGGTCTTTATTTTAATTTCAAATTAAAATAAACTGTATTGTTCACAGAAGAATTTCTTTTATTTCTTTCATCAGCCCTTTGGCACTTAAAAGCTTCCTTTGTTTTATAAAAAGCCCAGATGCTGATACAAAATCACAATATTAATTGGCGTAATGTCTGGATGGTAAAATTCTGTGTCACTGACAATCCTGTCTTCATGGCTTGAGTTCTGAGCTTAGAGTCCTGCAGAGCAGATCAAAGTGCCAAAATGAGCCCAGTGGTGGAGCGGCTCCTAGTTGGAGTGCTTTAAAAACCTTGTCTTACTCTGAGTGACAACTGATAAAAATGTTTTCTCATGCCCCAGAAGCCTGACATTGTCAGAGGTCTGAAGGATGGTGCTGTGTTAGTGTTATAGACCTGAGTTTGGCCCTGCAATTGCTGCTGTAACAAGCAAGCTGTGAGGCTGCCTCTGACGCCTCTTTGTCTTCCCTGCTCTGGCGAATCTTTCATGTGCTTTTCTCCCTGATTTTCCTCCCTCCTCACTGCTTTACTAATTAAAATTCTAATCACTCTGACAGCCAGAGCTAGGGGAAAAAAAATCATTCTTCCATGCTGCAGAAGGTAATTTCAAGGTGTTTTAGCTGCCAAAGAAACGAATGGAAATTAGACAAAGAAACTGGTTGTCAGAAGGGGGTGAGTTAGCTGCTGTGTGCCCTTCTACCATAATAAAATATTAAACTTCTGAAGAAAAAAAGTAAAACAGGATTCATCCTATACATTATTGCCATATATTTAGAGGTAATATAACCTAATTTACCTTTCTGAATAGAGAAAGCTTTTGGTGTGTTTATTAACATCAGAATAATTTACTTACCTTGTAGGGAACGCAATGTCAAACATTTAACTTGGTTTGATGTGTGATTGCTGATGATATGTATTACTTGCTTTTGCAAGTTGTGGTTAAGAATATTCATTTTAAATGTACAGCAGCCTGCAGACACTTATTTAAAATGATAAATAGTTCTTGTTGCTGTGCTGTGTGGTTCATGCTGCAGATATTGTGGTACTAGAATTTATAAAATGGAGAATATTATCATGGTCAAATCTCACCATCTGCTTTTTCAGGCATTTTTCTGGCTTCATAGAGGTAATTTTTAGACTTACGTATTTCTTCAAAGTGTATGCTTTTGTAACACAGTTTAATAACACATGGTTGTTTTAAGATGCAAAAAACCCCCCCGTGGTCTTTATTGTACAAATATATGGGCTGAAGATAATGTCTCAACTGTTTGCAGCAATTCAAATTGCTCAAATTGCAGCTCAAATTTAATCCAAAGTTTACTGAGATATCAACAAATATATGGCTCATTTCTGTTGCTATTGTTTTGTTTCAGCACTGATAGTCTGGAGTTAGAGGGTTTTACAGGGAGTTTAAATCTCATGGTATTTAGAGCCAGGGTATTTCAACATGTTTGAACCTTTTTTTCTTCAGCCTCTGGATAAAATGGGACAAGGGAGATGATCATGCTTTGAGTACTGGGATTTTGAGTGCTCTGCTCTTTGTGTCAGAACCAGTTTTGGACAATGTGGAAATGCTTCTGCAACCTCAGCCTTGTAACCAGAAGAGCCATAGAGTTTGGTCTTTCTGCCTTGCATTTGTAGATGCTTGCAAGGGCGGGTGTTTCAGGAAATGCATATCCTCTTCCTTATCATCCTCCCAACCTTTTCATAAACATACCATGACAGAACTGTAACACTTACTTCTGCTGTTTTGACAAGTCTTCAACAACTTTGTTAGAGTCCGTCATTTGTCTTTTACTGATGGATGAAGAGGATCCTCTACTCAAAGCTGTTTCCTTTTGCTTGTCATTCCCACAATATTTTTTCATTTGAGTGAGATTTCAAAGCAAGTGTGGCTCCCAATTTTATCTTGAAAATGCCAACTGACTACTGGACCTTTCACTTCTGGAACAGGTACTGTGTGATTGAGATAATGCATGCTCGCTATAATCACTTTTTAAAAGCCCTCATGAGACCTTTGTCCAAATCCAGCTAGTTCCACTTGAACAATTCACTCAGCCAGATGAAATTTTACCACAGCTACATAGTTGAACATATTTTTAATCAAGAAGCAGCAGTCATCGGATGTACAACACACAGTGGTATTGAAAAAGGAATTGTTCTTCATGCTGCACAACAAATGTCTTTTATTTCGGAAGCTGTTTCACTTCCACTGAAAAAAAAATTGTGTGGAATCCTTTACTCTCCCCAAGGATGAAGTGAAGCCATACCTAGGAAAACGCAAACCACAGAAAAATACTTTTTTTTTTTTATATTAATTTATAAACCAGTTTATACTTTTTTTCACTCTACTTGATTGTCCCCAACACAATATATCAAAAAATGAGCATAAATATGCGTACAGAAGAGGAGCTGGGAAACTGAAAAAACTCAGTTATGTGAACCGCTTGTTTTTAAATGAAAGTACTAACATTGACACAGGACTTATTTTACTTGGAGAGTTGCTGATTCTGCCCTTACATGCAGGTTTTACAGAATGGATGTGTGCAGTTATCTTTGAAAATGTTACTTAATAGCGTTAAAAGTGTGGGAAGGGTTTAGATCATACCTTTATTGAGGACTCAGCACTATAAGTTAATAAAAAATCTCTGTGTGGGAAGTAGTGATGTGTTTTTAGGTGAAAACTACTGAAGTTATTAAAAAAAAAAAAAACAAAGAAGGTTTGATTTTAAAAATTAGCCATGATTAAGGAAGGTGCTTATTTTGACTGATCTGATTCATGCATAATGAGTAAAAATTGTCATTTACATTAAAATAGCAAGAATAACAGCCACTGAGCTCTGGGCACCTCACTCACCTCTGACATTACAGTTCCTTCTTCTAACAACAAACTCTTTCAGGTTTGCCTCTGAAATAAAATCATGAATCCTGCTTAAAGAATGTTGATTATGCAAAACCAAAGATTTTAGGAGAATAACTATTTACCAGCATTATCTTCTTGACACTCTCAGCAAAACGGTGTGGGTGGTGCAGACAACTGATGTCAACTACAAAATTTATTACAATAGATCAGGTTCTTAGATGGTGTAAATCTGACATTGATGTTGTTTTTACGTATCAAATATCAAATGAGGATATATTATATTTGTCTTATGGATATCAAAAACATAGTGTATTAAACCTTTAAAGGACAGCTATGTGTTAAATAGTAACTGAGTAAAAGTGATGGAGATGCTTTGCCTTGGAAAAGGAATTCTTAACCCAGAAAGGTGGAAAAATAACCCAGAAAAGTTATAGAGAAAGAGTTTAAGATTAAATTTTGAGATAACAGCAGAGAAATCTTTCAAAAATGTTGGTCAGCTTGGCATTTCCAAGGAGATGCAGGGACACAGGAGGTCTAGGGATCCTAGGGACCTCTGGTGGTCATCTTTCCCAGCCTGATACTCATAGCTGGGAAAGATGAGGCAAATTCAGTAAGCTCAGCAAGTCAGCCATGGCCTTATGGAGAGCCTTGGAAGCTTCAAGAGTGGAACTTTCACCTCCTCTCTGCCTCAAAACTCTGAGCTTACAGTTGCCTTTCCTCGTAGGTGTGCCTGAGCTGTGTTTTTATGGGGTGTTCTGGCTAGAGCTCCCTCGGTCCCTTTGGCTGGAGACCTTCCACCTTTGCATAAAATAAAGAAATGGTCACTGAGCTAGAAACAGGAAATGAATCTCAGCAGTGGTGGCTGGGTCCTCAGTCTAATGAGTATTTAATTTTTTTATACACAAGGAGAGAATACCTACACCGTGACTTGAAAGGCTTCTCCCCTTTGAATACCCTTGTGGTCTCTTAGAACAGAGGGACCTAAATGCCTTCAGGCAGAGGTGAGATTGAACCCATCCAGGACAAAAGCTCTAATCACTGAACTATTAAGTAAAACAGCTACTACAGTTCCCTCCCATTCCTAGAAATCATGTCATTTAATTGCCCTTACTTTTCTTCCGAACTGGCCAGAAATTGTAAGTTTCCCTGAGGGTAAAATATAATATGAGCATGAAGACATATGGGAGGAGGGGGAGCAGGGGACCAGATTTGCAGGATAGAAAACAAAGAAAAAATAGTTCATAGGTTTTTTTGAATGTATCAAATGATCTTTTTTTTGGTTCATTGTTTGGCCACCCATCTGAAAAATCAATTATTTGCACAGTCATAATCAGGGCTACTACTATATCCATACCTTCATAAAAAGAGACAGTTGCATAATGAATATTTAAAACCTGCCTTTTTAAATATCATGTGTAAGTTTTCCTCAGTATCTGAAGGGATGGAGAAAGAAATCTGCAGATTTGTGTCAAGTGGCGGTTGCAAGAAAGGATTTTGGCAGCATTTCATGCAGCAGTTTCTGAATTCTCCATCCCTTCATTTCCTCTCTCAGCAGCCAACAAAATGAGTTGACACAAGGCAAATGCCTGCCAAAGAACTTTAACAGGAGGCAGTTTTTAATTAACAGGGGCCAAAGAAGGTGATAACCCCAAGGGTAGCGGGGAGAAATTAACATGGAAAAGCAGTTCCACGCTTCCGTGGGTCCCAAAAGGCCATTCGTATTAGTGGTGTCTGTTCTGATTGAACCTTTTCCATGTCTTTTTATTGATTCCCTTGTCAGAGTCTAACAAAAACACTGCTGGCCGTCAGTTGTTTGCTTGTGGTGGCAGCTTATGGCTCCAAACAGCTTCCTTGTAAAACATTCAGCATGGCAAGGTCTGTCACTGTGGTTAGCATTTCCCAGAAATTATTAATTTTCTAAGACCTAGAATAAAACCCAACAAAATTAAAGCTAAAGCCTACTGAAATGAAAGAAGTTCAGTTCACAGTTTCTCTCCAAGTAACTATTTCATCTTATTAACTGTTTGCCTGGCTTAGAGTAAAATGTTTTAATTATTAACCTTTTTAAAGTGAGATTTCAGAGCAGATAATCATGCTGGCTGTTTCAGAAAGGATTTAGCCATTTAGCATACCTGGCACTTGTGGAAAGTTATTTTTAAAAAATAATATCCTGTGGATAAATATTTCAAGTTTCTCTTCCTGGGATGAAAATGAATAATAAATAAAGCTTGTAAGAGCTTGAGGAAAAACCTGCACAGCAAGCAAATATAAATAAGTAAAAAAAGAAATGTAGTAAATAAATGAAAAACTGGCACCTTTATGTGCATCAGCGCCTGATCCAAATTCAACTAATGCCAAAAGGTGGAGGACCATTCTTTACAACATCTCAGGAAAATCCATGCTTATTTTTATATATTTCTGCTGCACAGTCAACTCCAGATAATAAAGAGCATAATTCAATAATATTTGAACAACTTTATAGAGGAGTGCTAATGTTTCCCTTCCTGCTTCTTAGAGACATAGAAAAAGGTTGTCATTATAGGAAAAGGAAGTACTGTTCCTATTTTCTTCTTCAGAGTTAGGGCCTAAATGTTGATGTTCATTTGGTTAGCTGACTTATTCAAAGAAAGCGTGGTTATCCCATTTCACTGTCAGCCTCAGCCCTTCAGACACTTTAGCTGTTTGGGTACACAGACCCTGTCCCTGGAAAAGCATGCACAGCTCCCATTGACTTCAGTGGCAATGACACCTTTTTCAGGGAAAAAAGTTGGACTCTGTACCACACCCTATTTTCCCTTCAGCCCTCTTTACAATAGGACTGGAGACTGATTGTTTATTTGCATTAATTTTTTCCAATGTTTGCAGCGTGCACTTTACCAGGAGTGCACATTAATGCAAAAAAAAAAAAAAAGAAAAAAAATCTAGTCTGAGATCAAACACTCAATCATACATTGCATGAAAATATTTAAGACAAGTGAGAGTGGGAAAAATGCCAGTGAACTTATTGGGGAAAAATCCAGTGCCCACAGGAGATGATATGTACATCTATTCAATGGGACATGTACACATATATGTAACGTTTGAATGTTTCATGTAATGATGCCCAAATGATAACCTCATTTGCAATTGGTTAGAAATGTAAGACATTGAAATATTTTATCTTGCATCTCCCTTTTTAAAACATCATGTGAATCACAAATAATCTATATATTCCCTTGGCTGACTGCAAACATGCATTGGATAGTAAGGTCTCAGTGAAGATATGTTCACTGAGATTACTTGCTAGTCATAGTTTCTTTTCATTGCTCACACTATATTAGCTGATAATGTTCTCCTCTCTGACTGTTTGACTAAAAAGCCAAAGTGGAAAGAACGCAATAGATAGTAAACCATGAATAATTAATCTTTCAGATTGATTTTCACTGTATAATCATTGCTAGGATGATGTACTCTATTTTCAGGAGCTGGGAAGAATGGTAACTTTGTGCTCACACTTTTTCTGTTTACCAGGTTCATATATGTAAACATTTTAACACAAGAAGATCTTATGTTCTGCAAGAACACCATTTTGTATCAAAATATATTAAAATGTGCCATTTGAATATTGCAATTTTTTGTGTTAGTGAAAACGAGACCTGGGCCATCCTTAGACATCTGCTTAGACATCAAGTAACCTGCTTGATGAACCAGATGTCCTTTAATGACCAGGTGACCCACACAGTGGATGAGGAAAAGGGTTAGGTGTAGCCTACCTGGACTTCAGGTAGGCCTTCAATGCTGCCACCCACAGCATTCTCCAGGGAAAACTGTCAACCCTCAATTTGGGCAGGTGCACGCTTCACTGGGTTACGGACAGCCTGGATGGCTGCACCCAAGGATAATGCAACCGGGGGCTTGTAATCACAAGCCCCGGCGTGCCCTCGGGCAGAGGGGACGCAGCGTTGGCCTCCACAGCGTCCTCGCTGGACGGCTCAGTGGAATCAGCGTGGGATGGGTGTGTGCGCTGGCTCCTCCTCAGAGGAAACACGTTGGGCAGCTGGTGGATTAGGCTTGTGTTAGCCTGGAGGCAAAGAAGGCGGGAGGGGCTTCTGGTGTGAATTCCAACAGGTTTATTTGCAGGAGGGATCAGGGACCAGCAAAAAGCCTCGAGAAGAAGTAGGCTCTCCCCTATATGGGAGGGTGGAGCAAGGCGGGGAAAGAGAAAACAACCAATGGGATACAAGCAGAGGGGAGGATACAATTTTTCAGAACAAATGGGGAAAACAGGGAGGCAGGAGTCATAACAGGGAACCAATTAATAACTAAGAAAGGGAGAACTTTCTGGAACAGGGGGAGGTGATTTAGGATTGGGAGCCACCCAGGGGGAGGTAACCTAGATCTCTTCTGGTCCGCCTTCGATCCACTGTCCTGGGTGGGGAAATCCACCCAGTGGATGGCCCTGGTTTGATTGACATTTGATGGTTTCAGCCTGAGAGCAGACTGAGCCACCCCAACACAGGGAGTGGTGGTGAATGGAGTTACATCCAGCCGGTGGCCAGTCACAAGGGGTGTTCTCCAAGCTCATTATTGGGGACAGCCCTGTTTAATGTCTTTATCAACTACCTGGATGAGGGGATCAGGTGCACCCTTACTGAGTTCACAGATGAGACTAAGCTGGGAGGAAGAATTGATCTGCTAGAGGGCAGGAAAATTTTGCAGAGGGATCTGGAAGGCTGAATTGATGGCCGAGGTCAATTGGATGATGTTCAATAAGGCAAAGCGCTGAGTCCTGCTCTTGGGTCACAAAAGCCTCATGCAGAGCTACAGACTTGGGGACAGAGTGGCTGGGAAGCTGCCTGGTGGAAAAGGACCTGAAGATGCTGGCTGACAGTGGCTGAACATGAGCCAGCTGTGCCCAGGTGGCCAAGAAGGCCAATGGCATCCTGGCCTGTATCAGCAATAGTGTGGCCAGGACCAGGGCAGTGACCATCCCCCTGTACTCAGCACTGGTGAGGCCACACCTTGAGCCCTGTGTCCAGTTTTGGGCCCCTCACTACAAGAAGGGCATTGAGGTGCTGGAGCGAGTCCAGAGAAGGGCAGCGGAGCTGGGGAAGGCTCTCAAGAACAAGTCTGATGAGGAGCAGATCAAGTCTGATTGAGGGAGTTTATGCTGGAGAAAAGAAGGTTCAGGGGACACTCTATCACTCTACAATTCCCTGAAAGGTGGTTGTAGCCAGGTGGGGATTAGCCTCTTTTCCCAGCCATCTAGTGACAGGATGAGATGACAGAGCCTCAGGCTGTGCCGGGGAGGGTCAGTTTGGACATAGAGGAAGAATTTCTTCACAGAAAGTGTGGTTAAGCATTGGAATGGGCTGCCCAGGGAGGTGGTAGAGTCAAGAAACAAATGTGTTATGGTTATGGCACTGTGTGTTACTGTTTGGTTGATATGATGGTGTTTGGGCCAACGTTCGACTCAATGGTCTTGGAGGTCTTTTCCAACCTTAATGATTCTATGATTCTATGACCTTCAACCCATTCCCAGGACTGCTATAGTTTAAGTAGCTATTGTTAGTTGTTATAATTTGCAATTCGGCCTAAGTATTATTACAGAAGAACTTTCTGAAAATCATCTTGAACAGTGTCATTAACTGTTGATTTCCATTAAATTGCATATTACTGCAATCACTATTGATATGAATATTATTTGTACTATGATTCAGAAAACATAACTCAGAAATAGATTAGGATTGGTTGTTTATCTCACATAGTTGATTAAGTGTGCTTTTAAATGTAGTGTCCTTTTCTTGCTCTTTTTGCAGGTATTTTCACCCCCTCAGAAAAGGTCATCCAAGGTAAATGTTGTCACTGATGCTTTGCTTGCCATGACTAAAATGGCTAGGTTACACAGCTATGTAATAAGGGCTGTTTGTTTTTGGTTTTGTTTTTTTTAATAGAAGAAATGGTAATTGACATTAAATAATAGGAGCTATGGTAACAAGACTATTGCAGCTAGAGACTGCAGATATCAGCCATTGTACACTGGAACCCATGAGACTTCATAGCTACTCCTTGTTTTGGTAATACATATTCTGAGAGATAGCCCTTTCTCAGACCAAAGAAAAGGGAGATGTTGATGTGTTAGATTTTATTTTTTTTTAAGTCTTTTCTATTTTCCAAATAAAAACCCTACATAACTTCTAGCTGAAAAAAACCCCCCAACATAATGCATCTAGGCTGTCAGGTTTTTTTATTATCTCCATATGTCATCATTTAAATAAAGACAATGAACACTGAGAAAATATTAATCTCCTCTTCCCCCTCTTGAAAACAAATCTCAGAGAAAATACTGACAGATGATATTTTAATTTGTTTGACCTCTAAAGTGATTAAATAATTATGAAACCTCTTCTCTTTAACAACTGGTTGAAGTACTTTA
The DNA here is from genome assembly GCF_017639235.1 of Corvus kubaryi. Lineage (NCBI taxonomy): Eukaryota > Metazoa > Chordata > Aves > Passeriformes > Corvidae > Corvus > Corvus kubaryi. Next base: position 360,271 of record NW_024582075.1, read on the forward strand.
TATTCTTTCCTCAAAGAGTACCAGTTTCCAGCTAGTAGCAGTGTGATTGATTTTTCCATATCAGATACATTGTTATGGTCTATTGCTTCCATAGCAAACCTATAACATCTGTCTTCAAACTCAGGCTGTAGTCCTGCACTACTCAGTGATACTTTATGCAACCACATCCTTCCATTATAAGAATGAGTGGATTAATATTGATTTTTCCCTCTTGTCCAAGACGGAAGGTCCATCTTAACAGCAATAAATTACACAGCTGAGATATGAGGACATGCTTGGTCCTCCTTGGTCTTCATACCACAGATTATTACTTTGCCTTGAAACCAACTTCTGATGTTTTTAACCCATTACAAGGCTGAAATTGAAAGTTGTCTCCAGGTTTAAATACTTGTTTGGGTTATGTTGGCAATAAAAATTCACAGTCACCAGTCCTAGTAACAGCTCTTAACTCTAACCACAAGTGGCAGGAGTGATCTTCCAAAGCTTGCGTACAGGCAGCCTTCGAAATAAAACTCCCAAGAACAGCACTAGAGCAGGAATGCCAAGCAGTCAGAACTGACCACTTGCTCAGAAAGAAAGTCTAATGAGCACAGTAATAAAGAGAGTAACAAGGTAGTACTGAGTAGCAGGCACAGCATTGTTGTGAGGATGCACTGAATTAATGATACACCTTTCATGAATGTCATGCATTATACTGCTGTCAAATCCCTCTAGACTGGTGAAACTTCTCACAGTTTCATTTCCCAGCCTTACTTGGCTGATGAAAGGACACTTAAAATACATTTTCAGATCTAGAACCTGCAATGGGGAACAAATCTTCAGGAAATTAATTGTTAAGTACAGACACTTTAATGGCTCCTGCTTGATTTCACTTGAAACACCAGATTCCTCATGGTGTTCTGCATACTTTGTGGTGTGCTGCTCTGGTACTGGTTGGTCACTCTTGTGCTTTTAAGCAATGTTTCATTAATACGAGTTTTACTTTACTGTGTTTTTCTGATTCATCTGAAGTATTTTTGCAGCAGGAAAGAAATTTTTAATATGCTGATAACAGACTAACAGGCCTTTTAGTCTGACAGAGACATGTATGTAAAGCTTGAAATAGTAGTGTATGGGACTAAATTCTGGTGTGGAAGGCAGAAAATCTGCCCAGGAAATGATGCAGCTGCAGGGATGTCATAATAACCAGTTGCAAACACAAGATCCCTGAGGGAAAAGGAGCTGCTGAGCCAGTGGCTCCCTATGGCCCTGGGCTACCACAGGGGTGACACCTGTGGCTGCTTAGTGCTCATGGGGACATCATCTTTTCTCTTACAGGCAGCTCACCGTGGGCCTGGGGTGACTCTTCACTTCTCTTTCTTGTTCAGGCAGCAGTTTCATCAGTCTGCTGTAATCCAGCTAGCTTCTGAACAGGTCTTCATGTACAATAATAATTTTTCTAACCCAGTAACTAGAGAAGTTGAAGGCTTGTTTATAGAAAGTATAAAAAATGGGTAAAAATGTATAATCTAGAAAAAAATCCTAGTCCAATTATTTTCGATCTAAAATGTACTTTTTGCTTTGTCTATTGGGCTCCTTTTTTTTTAAGCACCTATAAACTTGTCTATTAACCGCTAATTGCATGTGGTCAGAAGAAAAATCATTCTAGATCATAGCTTTTCTCAGGCTTCAAGTTGTGCTAATGGTTCAGCACTTCTGCATCTGTTTATGCCAAAATTACTCTAATAGCATTTACTATTTGTGAGTATTAACTGTAGAAGAACTTGGTCAAATATTTCTTAATAAATCAAAATTCTCCCAGATAAAATAATGAAAGAAACAGCAGAAAAAAAGACCATCTTACCAGTTATGTCTTTAACAGAACATAACCATATAGAACAGTCCTTTTAGAAAACTGCATCTGTAACTTGGAAAGGGGTTCTCATCAGGAATCATTGGCTAGAGCTGATAAATATCAGCTACAAATGTCTCTATTAGAATATGAACAACAGGGATAGGAAACTTTATTCAAAATACACACTGGAAAGCTATATTCAAAATATTTTCAAATGTATATTCAACATATTCAAAGCACATCTGCTAGAAAAAATCCTGTCCTAGAAGGAGCAAAACCATTGGTTAAATTCTGCTAAAGTACTATAGTGATAACTAAAACAAAAAACACTGAGCCTGTAGCAATTTTAGATTTTGCAAAAGCCTTGTCTAAGCATACCAGCAGCTTTCCTGAAGACAGTTCTGAAGCTTTACATTCTCTTGAAGATTTTCTAAGCAGTTAGGACAGCAGAGACAGAAATCTTTTCACTAACTGAAGAGAAAAAAACCTTTTGGAGTGGGCTCAAAGTTCAAGCTAGCAAAATATATGCATGTGGTTGGAACATCTCATCTCAGCTATCTCTGAATTCACTGGTGGGTGGAGAAAGGAAAGAGTAAATGAAGAGAAGTTACCACCAATGTGAAGGGAACATGTTGTTTTAGTTTAACATGAAAGTTGAAATATTTTATAAACGAAATCACTGTATACGAAGCTGCCATAGTTTGAATACCACTAATGTGATAAAGGTTTAGATTACACTCCTAAGCAGGCAAATTTCACAACATTTTTTTGATGTGTTTAGACTCTGATTTTATTCACAAATTTTTTGCAAATGAGTTTTTCAATCATTTGCTGTTTGGAATTTCTTGACAGTGTTTTATGTGAAGAAACTTCATTCATTGTATCATGCAGATTTTTTACTGGCAGCAACTATTTACATATTCATATTTGTCCTGTAATATGCATATTGCACAGGTGGCTACCCTTATATCCTAATGTGGCCTTCTGAGCTACCTAGGGACATAAGCGCCTTCCCTGTTGTCAGGAAAGGGCTAGAGATATACTTTTCTTTTTTATTCTTCCTTTTTTTGAAATAAACTTATTATCATGGTGCTTGAGTGTTTTGTCCTCATGGCAAAGTGCTAACAGCTGCTATTCATGTCAAAGTGGTTCAAATGGGACCTTTAAAATGTTATAATTTTCTCATTACCATTAGAAAAAAAGATTATTTGTATACTGATGTACTCAAGATTTGAAGACATCTTGCTGACTGACAGGAGTGAAACATTTGTCAAGAAAAAAAGATTGGGTTTCTAAGTTTTTAAATAAATATATTTTGTACAAGGACAAGTTTTGGGGGAAGAGTCCTTTTGGTTGGGCCTACTGGTGTACTTAGAAAAATAGATGAGATCTGTGGTACAAAAAAATCTTTCCTATGCCATAAAGGTTCATAGCATGTTTTTAATATGTATCTTGATGACTTCCTTATGAAAGAATGGTTGGAGCTAATAATTTCTTGGAGGGGTGAAAAATGCCTCCAGTCTTTTTCCCTGCAGGAGTATTTTTTTGTTTCCACTAGAAATGCAGTGGGTATTTCCTTCACAGTAATTCAATAGTGTGATTTTGTATTTGATTAGTATGAAAAATTATTTCAGAGAAGAAGTCCTGTTTGAAAAGGTATCTGTGATATTTTAAAACATTATTAAATAATTCTTAAGAAGACATATATTATCCTATTAGGTTACATTTTCCCTCAGTGTTACTAAACTCTTTACTTATTACTTTATCATGTTGCATAAACTGTCAATATTCATAGCTAAAATCTAAAGTGGGAAAGAGTGACATATGAGAGAAACTGATTTCTCTCTGCAATCATAGTTTCAAAATACATCCAGCTATTTTTATTGTTGTAATTTGTTTTAAAATATTTAAAGCATTAGTACATGAGATCAAGTACTACAATTTTATGAGTCTCATTAGAGCCTTCAATCGGTGAAAACAACAAGGCTGGGGTGCATGAGGTGCATGCTGTTGGTCGAGGGCAGTGCAGAAACTGAGTGTTCTGAGGCAGATATAATCTATCAGGTTATGAAGAGGAGCAACGTTTGTACTCTTTTTCTAGCCAGGGAAGAGTGAAGATTCTATGACTTCAAGTTCCTTTGATTTTTATCCTTGCACATCAGCCAAAGCCAACCCAAAACCCTTACTACAATCATTCTCCTGGTAAAGGAGTCTGGGTCCCTTGCATTTTGTGCAGTGATAGGCTCGGACTAGATACCAAGGGATCATCTCCTCCAGAGGCCCCTCCATGATCCTGTGCAAGCTCCAGCCTTAGTGTGCTGCCACCCAAAACAAGGATTAGCCTGGAAATTTTTATTGCCTCAAATTATTTTCAAAGTCTATAAACAGAGGTGACAATAAGGGATTTTCATATTCATAGACTCAAAGCCATTTTCCTTCTAGCCATGGAAGAATAGTAAAAGAGTTATTATAAAATCAGGTCTGCACTGTGTGTAGAAGTTCTGAAACATAGCTTTTTGTTCCTTGAATAAAATAATTATTTTAGAAAAGTATATTTCATATATGCTTGTACAGAAAACAAAGGCAAATTGGAATATAGCCTTATATATCCTTATTAATATAGCTTCAAGTGTGTTCTTTCATAACAGCATTAAGATTACAAGCAATCTGCTGAAATGTTACAGAAAAACTATGGTAACTAAGGATTCCTTGTTCCTATGTATTACAATACAATCCTTAAATATATGATCAAATACTACTTATTCTAAGATTTCAGTATGTATGCCGTGTTCAAAGAAAATCCCAGCACAGCTAGAAAAGACCTGAAAGAGTCCAACAACCTCCAAACTTGCTTGCCCTCATAACTTGAATTTGCCATAAGGCAGAAGCTCCAGAAAGAACTGAATAGATCCATTACTTAAGAAAACTTTGAGACAGTTTACGAACCTGGAGTGGTATTTCACAGAAGAAAAAAAACTGTGGCAGATTTCATACCATGTACAGGCTCCCAAAATACAAACACCATTTCCTAAAACAGAATATATATACAAATGCAGACGTTATAAATACATGACTCATATTAATTCAGCACTGTTCCCTAAAATGACCTTGCAAATCAGAGAAGACAGGTTCAATATTCCTTTAGAGAAACACTGAATGTGCCTACATGAGCTTTTAGTTTTCATCAGGAGTGTGCTTTTGAAGCAGATCTCCAGATTGTCTCTACTTGCTGTACTTTGGTTCATAGCACACAGACATCAGCTTGCTCAGTATGGTTTTCTTTTAGATGAAACTAAAATGAAATACACTTGGAAAAGCCACTTCATGCATCCCAGCCACAGCCCAGGAGAAATAGTCCTCAAAAAAAAGAGAAAAATTAGAAAAGAACATACAAATCCCCCTGAAATGTGTGCTGAGTGTGTTTCAGGTTATTACCATCCGCTACAGCCCCACAGAGCTGTTTGGTTGCTTGAGTTCTCATGTACACCCAGCCAAAGTTGCTACAGATTGCTGTTGGGGATGTGCACTGCAGCAAGAGTGTATCACTCAAAAGAACAGATCCTGCAGAATATTACATTTCAGAGTGAAGAAGTTTTGATAGGAGGGGGGAAAACATAGCAGAAGAATATTTTTTTGAAGAAGATTAAAGCTATAGATAGCAGTCAACAAACATTGAAGTGGGGTTACTGTGCATTGTTAATAGCACTGGTTGTTTACAGTGGTAAAAATTTTTCTACTATCTCAAAAACCTGTATAATTTTGAGTTGGCATATTAATGGCTTCTGAATCTGTCTATGTGTGCACATTTTTTTAATATTTTTTGAGTTTTTCTTTTTGAAAGGGTGAGTTAATATTTTTGTTAATTAAGACAAATAAGAATAAATTGTTGGCTAAGATATTTTCTGTAGCGTAGCTGCTAGGATTAAGATTAAGTTGCAAGTGGCTGTGTGATACAGCAATGTGTATGAATTTGCATGGGTAGAAAGGAGATGTGTCTTCTCCCACACACCTTTAGAGAAGGAGTTTCTAGAGAAAGCCAAGCACCTTAAAGGACTTTACTGAAAAATATAGCAGTAAATGTGAACATCTCTATGAGGTTTGCCACGATTGTTAATTATGCCCCACTGAGCATGAAAGAAAAGAGTAAGAAAGAGAATAAATACAATTATAGGGAAAAATCAGGTGGCTTTTGTTTTTGTAAGATTACCAGTATTCTGTAGTATTCATGGTGAAACCCTTGGATTGCGTTCAATTCTCATGCTGCTCTTAAAGGAGACAGACTGTTTGTTCTGATCGCCCGAGTAAGTTCCTGGTTCATCATGAGGTGGCCTTCCCATGTATGGTCATAGAATAATTGAATCCTAGAATGATTTGGGTTTAAAGGGAATTTTAAAATCATGGTTCCAACTCATCAGTATGGGCAGGGACACCATCCACTAGACCAGGCCCCCATCCAACCAGCCTTGAATACTTCCAGGGGTGGGGCATCCACAACCTCTCTGGATAATTTGTTCCAGTGCCTCACCGCCTCCACAGCAAACAGTTTCTTCTTAATATCGAATCTAAATCTACCCTCTTTCAGATTAGAGACATCTTCCCTTGTCGCCTTGGAAGAAGTTGGTCTCCAGCTCTTTTGTAGACCTTTCTGGACGGCTGCGATAAGGTCTCCTTGGAGTCTTCTCTGGGTTGAACAACCCCAGCTCTCTTAGCCTGCCTTCAACAGAGGACATGATGGCAAAGCACTTCAGTTTGCTACACACTTGAAGTAGTGCAACTCAAAACACTTGTTTATGGCTTTAAACATCTCTTTCTGCCACCTGGCAAAACTACCTTACTGTCTAATCTTGTTGGGAATCAGCATAGGTACAACAAGATATCATTTCTGCTGGAGTGGGATGTTTAAGTGATTCCCTGTCATTAAAGTCAACAAGGTTAATTATAATCATCATAAGATGCAGCAGCACCGGGTTTAAATTAGAGTTTTTCTGTCTTCTAGGAGTGGCTGATAACTACAACAAGGAGGAATTAAACTGAAAGAGGTAGGAGTTGGTGAATACTATATGCAATTACATATTGTCACACATAAGGGAGAAAATTACTAAAGAAGAAGACAGATCCAGGGTGAATATAAATGAAGCATGATGGCTTAAATACTGTGAAATTTTACTAAATCATCAAGACTCATCAGAAAACTATTCATTATCAGGCAATGGTCAGCACTGTTAGGAATCATTTGGCTTTTGGAGCCTTTGGAAATCACTATTTTCTAATAAATTTCTTACTAGTCTGGCTCTCCAAAGTGAGGTGGCATATTGTGCATTTTCTGAACCTTGCAAAACTCACCATGGCTTCTTCCAGAACATTTTAAAAGCTGTGGTACATTGAGGTGCAGTGTAAAACAACAGAGTACAGCAAACCCCAAAAGAATTCCACAAACACAACGACAACAAATCGGGGCACTATTTTTAATAAGGTACTTGACTAAAGTGATGTTGTTGTTGACACTGGAATGACATTTCTTACTCATATAGTACAATTGATTTGCATTTAGATTTTACTAAATCCGCTTCTACTTTCAGTGACACATCCTTGCTAAACAAGCATCATAGAGAGGAGACAGTATTTTGATTTTTGCTTTTTTTTTAAACTCTTTGAACTTCAATGCTGTTTTTAAGAAACATAAAGAATTCTTCTAGTTTATTGTTTGTTTGCTTTTTCCATATTGTAGTCATTAGGGCAAATATCTTGGCTCAAGTTAAATAAAACATTTAGTTGTTATCTTTGGCAGATGGATATTCTTGATGGTAGACTGAATTTGAGGCCCTGTGCTCAGAGTTCAGAGGTCATGTGAGAATTTGTTATGCTTTCTGGTTAACTCAACAAAATAAATGAATCTGATAAAATTCTCATGAAGTGTTTATTTTTTAATGTTTCTATAATAAACAATAAATTATAATTTATGAGGCGTAATTGAAGAAAAGTCTAGAGGAAGTTGTGTATAAGATTAGGGGATTATTAAATCAACTTTATTGTGTTTTCAAATCTTAAAATATTTTACAGTTACAATAAATTGAAAGTGCTATTAACCCAAAAATTTTAATAATTTAATAAACATTCTGCTGTAAAGCAGGGCATATGGCCAAATCCCAGAGTGATTTGTGCACAGAGTATTATAATAGTAATATATTTTTTTGTCTTTACCTAGATAGTGGAAGAGTAATCTCTTATTATTCATAACACATGGTGATTGGTCATTAGTTTTAATGAACTGCATCTAAGAACTTGCAGGAGTTAGGAGGATAGCTGACATCCCCCTCTTTTTTCTCCATCTGTTGCAGGCTGTTAGATACTGCTGTTGACTACAAGGAGGGAGCATCACTTACTATCTCTCTTGAAGCATGTTGACCTTTTAGGCTCTTGCCAAATGGACTGCAATGTCAATATACATCTTATGAGAGACTGAAGGCAATTATTCATCTCTCAGTGCTTGCCCAGAAGGAAACAAATAGGAAAACTGTGAATTTATTTCTCTTGAAGGAGGATGAGACGGAACAGAATGAGAAAGCAGCTGCTGCAATTGGGCTGTGTGTGTGTGCATTCCTTATTTTTTAAAAATTATTATTACTATGTTTTGATCATTACCATGAAAATTGTCTGGGGGAATTTTTTTGCACATAACCTTGGCAAACTCTGTCCTGACAGTAGAATGTAACACAGTGAAAAATCTGAGATCTTCTCCAAGAGTAGATGTTCAGCACTGGATGGTGGGAGCAGTAGGGTGAAAGAGATTCAGTACAGGACTCTTACCAGATCTTGATATGGAAGGTCCAACAACAAATGCTGTAATAAGGTAACTGTTTTAATAGGAGGAAGAATGCAGATACCCAGCAAATCTTAAGTCCCTTCAGTTCCTGGGCACCCTGAATTTGTGCAGTATCAGTTGGAGCCCAGACAGATTTTCACACATCACACTGTTCAGAGCTGACCCTGTCCATGAAGGAAAGCTCTCCCTTTTGGTCATATAATTTCTTCACAAGCAAACAACTCTGTTCTAAAGAGAACTTCTTGCAGCCTTTTTAGGTAAAGGTAAGACCATAAACATTGTCCAACAAACAGTACCCAGTGGAAGCTGCCTACAAAATTCTCTCTTGCGATGTGTAGGCTTAGTTTATGCTGCAGCCAAGGAACTTTTGTTGCACAGTACAGCCCTGAAGGCCTCACCTTATGTGTAGCTCAGTCCAGCACAGTCCTGCACAGTCCCATGCTTCGTTAGGTTCTCTGTTCTGTTTATCACTAGTTCCTTAATGTGCAACACTCTCCCCATCAGGATCAATAGAGTAGCTATCCAACAATGGCATAACGGATGGTAGAGTTGCATGTAGTGTGACATCTCCATTTGTTGACAATACAGCACCTAGGAATCATAATTTATTTTAATAATATCATTTATGAGAAATATTTCAATAATATACTGGGGTTTTTTTCTGGACATTCAAGTAACTAAAATAAAAAGAAATCCCTCATTTTCTTCTACTTCTCCCACGCTAGAAAGACTCTACAGATGAGATGGATGAGATTTGATCCAATTTGCAGTGACTTAACAGAGAGTTGTATGATAGCTGATAATCTATATAGACTATTTGCATCATATACAATTTCAAAATCTATTGAAAAGATATGCATATGTGCATTAATTCATCCATTTTTTTGCAAAGGGAGAATCCATTTTCTTTCAGATTATGCTTATCTCATGTGAAAGGAATCCTCATTTATTAGTGGATAAGACCATGTTATCAAGTGACTCTTTCTACCTTTCAAGAAATTTGATTGTGTGACTGTGTGTATATATATATATATATATATATGTGTGTGTGTGTGTGTGTGTGTGCACACTTCAGATACATTTTGACTTAATGAAGAGCTTAATAAAAATCAGCATTCATAGCTTCTGTGTAGTCAGATAAATTAGTAAATGCACAAACTGAGCTCTTATGTATTATGCAAAAGATTAGTTCTAAGATTTGCATAATGTGCTACAAACGACCTACTGTTTCAAACAGTAGCAACTTGGTAAAAAGTGGGTTGAAAGCTGAAGTGACGTCAATGAAGTAATTACTCCTAGCTTGGCACATCTCATTCATTGTCAAAAGTTCAAGTCCCTGTAGCGCTGAGAGAACAGCTAAAAGACATTGAAGGCAGGTTAAAGCAAAAATAATACTGTGGCGGTGCAAGTGGCTCCATCCACTCTGTCTCCTGAGGAGAGAATTCAGACAACTAGCTGTGGTGGTCAGCAACCCAAGTTTGGCATGTAACTTTCAGTTACAGTGAGAACCCATGATTCCCTTGTTCTGTCTTTTGCATATTTTCCTCTGATTGGTTAATGCTTCCCCCTCAGTGTTTTATGTATGAAGTTATGTATATTCATTTCCCTTCTTTAAGATGTATCAGTTCTAGAAAGTTCTTTGTTCCTCGAGGCCCCCATTGGATCCTCCCCTAAGCCCCTCCTATGTGTTGTTCCCATTGGTTCCCTTGCTGTCAACCCCGTCTACTTCCCTTTACCCCATTGGCTGTGATCCCTCTCCCGGCCTATTTGTACCCAGTATAAGACCCCCGGACACTGTTAAGAATTCGGCTCTTTGTTCCTGTCCTTCACTGGAATAAGCCTGCATGGAACACAAACGAGAGTCCCCTCTTTTTTTTTCTTTGCCTGCGTGCCTGCCTAACAGGAAGATACAGCCCCTTTTGGGTGAGGAGCTCTATCACTTTTCATTGTGTGTTGGGCACTGAGTGTCACCTTCCAGAGGGCTTTCAGTGTTGACATCTGAGCTTCTTTGTGTTGGCACACAAGGGGTATACTCACTTCTGCCAGCTCACAGCTGCAAACCCCCTCATAATACAACAACAGTCAGCAAGGAGGACAGAGAATGGTCAGTGCTATTGGGATAGCAGGGATTCTTAGCTCTTCAGCATCTGATCCAAAATCCCATTAAAATGAAAAGCAGTCCTTGTGCCTCCTTAGAGAGTGTTATTATTCTGAACCACAAACTACAGATCAGAGTTATGAGGTTGTATTGATTCAGACCTGGCTACACTGTTAACTAAACCTTAAATCAGTGCAATTTCTGAGAAGGGGGAAAATACTCTTTGCTTACAAATCTTGAAGTAATTATTTAGTGGATTCACTACATGAGAAGCAGCAACAGCCTGAATTTACGTAACGAGTCTGATGATACCAGGGCGCAGCAGAGAGAGTGGAGTGGAAACGCATAGACTCCAGTCAGTCCTTGGTTTGGTTTCATATGTGGTCAAATCCCTCACTTGCTCTTTCCTTAGGTGTCAGGTAGTAGAAGTTTTTCTGAAAACAGTCTCACAAAATTTTGTCTTGCTACAGCAAAGAGCTTACAAGCACAAGTCCATGGCACTAACACTACTCAACATGGATTTTCTGAATCAGCATTGATCTAACAGTATTATTCTCTAGCTATTTCCTATATAGGCAGCCTATAGTGAAGGCATTTCAGTTCCTACACACTCCTGGGGGTCAAAAAACGTTTTGAATTGGTGCTGTTAATAGAATTTCTTAACTTGCTCTCAAACAAAGGATAAAATGGATATAGAATGGTTAATTCCAGATTGACTGGGGCATGTGAACAGAGCAATTAAAAGAGATACATACCACCACTGACTGCGCAATGGGCTTCTCTCTGTCACATGCTGGAAGAAGCACAAAGGCATTTTGTGTTCTATGTTGGCCAGGCATACAGGTACATAAATTAATTTACTGTAATCTTAATTTAATTTTTAAGGGGATTCTTAATAAATTTTTTAGATAAATCAGTCAATACACAAAAGTATTGTTGCTTTACTTATTTTGGTCTTATTGAAAGGAAAAAATAGCCATAAATGTTTTTTTACTTTTGGGGCAAGAAGAGTTGGCAATCCAAATAATTTTTTGCTGAGGCCATCTTAAATTATGGTTTTCTTAGGGTAGAATAAGGTCTAATCCATTCTTGTAGTATAAAAATGTGGGCTGCACAAGTTGAATTTCAGTGTTGCCAATTTGTGCAGCTTGTTAGTATTGCTCTTGTAATGTCTGACTGTTCCAGTGAAGCCTCAGGCACTAATGCCATGTGAAAACATAAACAAAAAATTAATAGGTCTTCAGGTCACAGAAAAGAATCTTTGAGAATCAGACATACTTGACGAACTGAAAAAGAAGGAATTTTTGTGGCTGGAGGCAGAAAGAATGGTTGACCAGCAGTGTGGAGGGGCCGGGGGGGGCATTACAGCTTCCAGAAGAAATGGCTGCCTTGGGGTGTCTGTGGTCACTGCCGCACGGGACGATGTGTCCTGTGCTTTGCTTTTACAGCACTCTTAATGTGCCATGTGTTTCTATCGCCAACAGGGCTCTGTTTGGGAAGCCTTGAAGAGTTAAGGGCCTGTGCATCCTCCAGAATGGGATCTGCACCCCAGCGTGACCACCCAGGGCTGGTGAATGTGTTAGCCTGCGTGGTCTGTGCAACACTAGCACTTGTTCCTACTCTGATTTCTGCTATTCTTCTGATTTCTTACACAGTGCTGCTCAAATGATTGACTTTTAAATAAAAGCCCTGTGTTGCTCAAAAACAAATGAAAGAGTGAGAACGCCTTCCTTTCATTAGCACACACAGGCATAGATGGAATAAATGAACCAGCTGCTTTCAGTACTGAGATACCTGGGTTTTATTCCAGCCACTTTATCAGGAGGAAGATTATGTGCTTGAATGTCTTGTTAAAACCTCTTTTGGGAAAAAGAAACAAGAAATTGAAAATTGTATACTTAATTCAAAAATTTTATAATTTCAGTGCTTTGATCATCATGGGGGAGTAGCAAAAAAGCAAGTAGGGTATCTAATTATGGTAACTGATTTCAGAGACTTGGTAACAGCCACAGGCACAGTGGATTGAAGTCAGGTCATTTTTATCAATAAGATAAAGTCTCATTGTTTCACTAGGAAGCAGTGTTTGCAGCTATCTTATGACAGCCAGTGTTCTGTCTTAATTAGTAATATAATTTCTACTTCACCTAAAACAGCTGAAGGGTTCTCCTGGGATCTATTCTTGGATACAATTTTGTTTAATCTTATTATTAATGGTAATGATTTTTTTTTTTGCTTGGATTATGATCTGTATGCCAATGATTCCATTATTTAAACAAATAATTATTACACATTACAATTCCATTTACTGCATGACAATAACAAATCATAGTTAGAGCTCATTCAAAGTAAATTAGTTCTAAAACACTAATAAAATTAATTGCAGGATGCTTGATTGAAAAATAGAAACAGCTAAAACAGGAACTCTTTATCATGGTCTTTGATAGTATATTACTTAGTGGAATAAAGCTACTAGCCTTAAATATCTTGGTGCTTGTTAGCAAACAAAGAGTAATTGAAACTTGGTTGCTAAGAAACATTATTTCTCATTGTTGACAATCATGATTTTCTTTGATTGCTGTTTCTATTGTTGTTCATTACACAAGCTAAATGTTTTCCCATAACATTGTGAAAATATGCTTTGGATTCCAGTTGTTCTATGTGATACCACTGAGTCTGTTTAAAAAGCTTCCAGCAGCATGGTATGCTCCTGGAAGAGTGGTGGTGTGGGATTTTTCAGTGGTAGATGTAAATTTTTGGAACGCAAAAGATACATGAATGACAGCTGTAATTGCAGTCCAAGGTTAGCAATGCTAACCTTCTCTCATATACTGCAGGTGGAAAAATTCGTAACCATACTTTTCTTGATGTCTAAATGTCTTAGCAGCAGCACTAGATGCATTTTTCAGATGCTAACACTTGACTTTTGGGAAAGTAATTTTAGTAATCTGAAAAGGGGTTTTATTTTTAAAGTACTTTAAGTCACAAAAAAGTGGCTTTAGTTCCCCTCAAACCATGAATCAAATTCCATAAAAAATGTAGCCACATTTGTAGCTGGAAAAGTATTCCTTGGCAAAAGTCAGAGCTCTTTGATTGCTGATGCAGGCAGCCATCTACAATTTCTTCTCCAAGCAACTCTGTTTGATTAGTCATGTAGCTGGCAGATTCTATTCCAAATTTTTTTGTGATTAATGCAAGGGATGAAAAATTAACAGCAAAAAACTCATCCACGCTAGTTGATTATTTTGATCCATTAAATAGGCAAGTTCTGTTTTAGGCCAAAACTCTGGTCTGTGAAAATTAATACTCAAATGGGAAAAATTAAAAAAAAACCCACCAATTTAAAGATTTTAAATTGTAGGGAAAGAGACTTGGAATAAAGACTTGCACTATGAACTAGAAGAGTCAGTGAGGGTTTTGTGTTCTCCAGCAGATGAGTGATTTTCCTTGTAGAGAGCTATGTCATATCCCTTTTTTCTTGTCTGCTGAGGTGTCTTTTAGCTATTAACTTCCTTAGGATGGCTGAGTGTTGCTTATGCCTCTAAGAGCAAAGAGTCCACAAGTGCAGGAAGTGCACACTGCAACAATTTACATGACAGGATTGGTTTACAGAGCAATTTACAGCATAAATTTTCAGACTGGGAATGTGTGCTTTGGAAAGACGCCAACTGCAGTTTAAGGAGCAAGGACGTATTACCAATTTTATTTTGACTACAAGTTTTTTTCAGATCAGGACTTACAACCTTGTGTCTGTGAAGTACCCTGAAAAATTAAGTCGGAACCCATCCGAGCACAGAGCACAACTGTTACATACATCAGTCCTTGTGCTGTAAAAAAAAACATACATCATAAGAGAGATGCTTCTGCAGAAAGAAAGAAATGAAATTTGTGTCTGTATGTGTGTGTGTGCATATGTGCCTGATTATCAGTTTCACATAGAAACTCATTGTGGCAAAGTGTGTCGTCTGCTGTAGTCCTCTAAAGATTGAATTTCCATGCTGAAAAGTATGAGGTTGAACTCTTTCAAATAATTTCCGTGTCTGAAGGTATTTTTTCACTTTCTGCTCTGAAAAGCTAGTTCTTTTCATTTGTTTAGAGAGGGATAGCTTCTGCTTCTTGAAACAGCTGGGAAGTAAGGTTTGTATTTATTGTGTAAAAGAGGAATATGTGGAAGAGCATCAGACTTCTTAATTTTCTTCTGAAAGGAAACTAACTTTTGCAATGCATCTCAACAAGGATATCCTTTGTGTGTTTCCATGTGTAGTAAATATATGCTGATGTTGATAAAATCTGTTTTCCTAATGAGTGTTTTAGTATTCTTTTGTTCCTTTGTATTAAGTTCCTATTAACTGGCTTACTGTTTAGGTACTGTGACTAATTCTTGGTTTCTAGTACCTAATTTGATTACCTAATTAATGGTTTCCAGAGTTCCAGAATGATGGTACTTTTATAAATGCAATGCAGCTACCACTGTTTTTGAGTGTGGCAGGAAAGGACTGAATGTCAGTCAAGTTCCTACTGAAATATTTTAAGAGAAAATCCTAAGAGAAGAGAAAGAGAAGAGAAAGAGAAGGAGAGAAGAGGAAACCTACAGCTGAGAAGCAGAATTTGCCCAGCAGTCAAGGCAAAATTTTAACGGATTTTATGTGATCTGAATGAGGCAATTACATATTTAAAGGGAATTTCTCTGTTAGAGTAAGCCAGACTCTGTTTCTCTTGAGAATCCCTCAAGTTTTCAGTCTATGTATTCTACATGTGCTGTACGATTTTGCACCATACAGGAGCCAAGCTATAAATTCTGCTATTTGTTATCTGTGTGGAATTACAGAATGTGAGGCTACCTAGTCTTTTGGGATTTTATTCATTCAAGAAGAGAAAGTGTATTCATAAAATCTAGTCTCCTAGTAACAATGAGGAAGTACTATCTGCGTATGGAAAGCAGATTAGGCTGGGGTTGGTGACTTTATGACAGCTATTCCAGTATATTTTATTTAAAAGGCAAAATTCCAGAGATTTAATGCTTTTGAAAATAGTGCTATGTAAAGCCTATGTTTTATGATGAACACAATAGAGGAACATCAGTGACAGCAAAGAGTGATTTTAATTTCCTTAAATATTCCCTCTTTCCATAACAGTCCCTGTGTCACATCATCCTTATAAACACTGCTGGAGTCCCACAGTAGGACATTTACTCTGGAGAGATGTTTGTCACAGGTCTGCTGCGTTCAACTCAGGAATTCAGTTGCATATAAAGCAATATGTTGAAGGAAGGCAGTTTGGAAAAAAGGGAGGAAGGCTTGAAATGGCCTCAATAAAACCATCATCTTCTGCAGGTTAACTTCCCCCAGGTAGTAAGCCTCTCTAAGCAAAAGAGAAGACCAGAGACATTAGTATGCTGAATCCGTGCTGCAAGAAGGATTATAAAACAAGATGCTGAACAGATGTGACATAATAGGAGAAGTCAGTGTAAAGAGGAGAGGGAAGAACACATTTTATCAGCTGTGCCACATGTTTTGTGGAAGCTGATACCTACATCAAGACTTGACCCACCTGACATTTCGCCTCTATCCAGGTGTTTGTTCTCCAGACGTGGTGGTTGTAGGGGGATGAATGGGTACAACTGTAATGTGGGTAATTTCTGTATTTGTGTTCATAGTCATATTATGCTATCTATGAGACCAGTATTGATGCTTGCATTCCCAGTTAACTTCAGAAATAATCCCATTAAAATCAATGACCATATTGGTCCAATTCAAGGGAAAGGAATCTGATGTCATACCAGTTGAGAGGTGTGTATGACAATTCAGTTGCTCATGAAAGAAGCACCAAGGGCATTCAAAGCTGCTACCTGAAACAAGAAAGTGAGAATTTTCTGCCTTTTTCATGAACTAAAAGGAAGATTTTTAATATCTAGACCCTCATCTAGTTATGATGCTGTGCATGATAGTATCTGTGGGCACTGGATTACATTTACTGTGCTTTCTAATTACTCATTACACATACACTCTTGTAAATGTCATTACACTTTTCTGGGTGGTGATGGTAGAACATGTCTGGGCTCTCTCACCCCCCAATGGCTATGTTCAATGTCCTCTCCATTCTGGTTTGAAAAGAGAGTTAATCCTCCAGCAAGCCTCATTAAAAGAAAAATCTTAGACCTCTTAAAAAAAAAAAAAAAAAGAAAGAAAAGAAAACAACTGTCAGGGTCTTAAGTTTGGGGGATGGTTTACAGTAGCCTGAAAATCTTGGAATATTTATGTGCATTTTATTCTGTGTATGCACAAAGCACTTGTCATTCTGAGTCAAGAGAATGAGATGTTTGAGTGCTATGAAAAATGAGACAATGTTCTGCTACCAATGTTTGCACCTTTGTGTTCCTAGTGCAAAGTAGATGTGGCGTCTTACCAGCCCAGATGGGTAATGTTTTATTCCTGCATTATAATAATAAAAGCACCTGTGAACAGCAGAAGGCAAAAAAGTTGTAGTGTTGCCAGTTCTTGAGATGTAACTCTGAGCTTCATGCTTTTTTGTTTCTTATGGTGCCAAAAGTCAGAAACTTGACCTTTATTTGGGAAAACTTTTAAACCTTATTTTTATAAAAAGGCTCTTGAAAACAGATGGAGAACATATATGAACTATATGTTCAAATGTCTCTCAAGCCACATACAATGAAACATCATCTAACTATATGAAAAATTTAGGATTAATAGTTTGTTCAATGAATAAGATTCTTCTTTGTATTTATTTTTTTATGATGGGGGTTTTTAGTGCATAAATTACAAGGCTGAGGCCCTTAACTATTTTATACATTTTTATTTTAATATGTCTCTGTTTGTATCACATTTCTGTATCTGGCATAGTTCCATACTCAGTGTTTGTTTCAGAACACTTACTTGGGCTTCAGTCAGTCCTGAAAATCCTTTTGCATATGTTTAAAGTTGAGGCATATGTGCATGTACTCAGTTACCAGGTGTGGAGATACTATTTGGTGTGAGTAAAGTGTTCAGGAGCTGTATATTGCCTACTACTTATATAACAAAATGGCTTATGCCTCCGACATAAATTAGTCATCCAAATTGTGGAAGTCAGAACCTCACAATCCCTCAAAGTCAAATTTTGATGGAGTCGGAATCCCACTCTGGGATATACAATCCTCTATTTGTAATGCTTTGCACTTCCACTATTTCTTTGCACTTTCACATAAATCTTTTTTGGATACTGTTTATATTTTGGGTTTCAGATATTTTAGTGTGGCTGTAACTTTTCATTTGCACCACCTGTTTTTCCAGGGAAATATAATTGGTCTATTCCCCTTTGCAATATTCTATATTTTATATTCACTTTAGCTGCCTGCCTTTCTTCCTCCACCCCAATAAATTCTTTATTGCAGATTTTTTTTTTCTCAGAAGCTTCCAGATTAATTGTTTCTGTTTTAAAGAAATGCATAAAACAATAATTGGTGACGGCATTACTGCTTTCAGTTTAAAATGTTACTAACTAGAATGACATTCATTTTGCTGGCAAAAGTGAGGTAAACTAGAAATTCAGAATAAAGAAGTTATTACTTTTTTGTTTGTTTGTTTGAGAAAAAGATTTTTAAATGCTGTACACTATAACCTGTCAATGAAAAATTTTTAGCAGTGAGGGCTTTTACCCATAGTGAATAAATGTTTCAGGGTAAGAGGTCAAGGACAAAGACCTCCCTCAGCTGTCAATATTCAGGCAATTGATCTTCTGCTTTTATTTAATCTCACCAGCCATTTCCCTTCCTTTCTTCCCCTTTCCCTCTTTTTTCCCTTCCCCCATTCTACTCAGGGAAACTAAATGTTCCTGCTGCCAGCAGAGCTTAGTGTAAGTGTAATATTACATGAATCAAAGGCCCTTTAGGCCATGATATAGACTGGTAATTTATTACTGAAGAACAGAGGCTTTTTTGAAATTT
Organism: Corvus kubaryi; assembly: GCF_017639235.1. Classification (NCBI taxonomy): domain Eukaryota; kingdom Metazoa; phylum Chordata; class Aves; order Passeriformes; family Corvidae; genus Corvus; species Corvus kubaryi. Next base: position 378,965 of record NW_024582075.1, read on the forward strand.
CCTTTAGTTCAGGCAGATCACTATGAATTAACTAGGCAAGAGGGCAGCAGGTGCTCTCATTAAATTTACAGTCACTGCCAGCAGACAGGGAAGCATTTAAAAAAAGAATATGCAGCTGTGCTGACACATGTAATTGCAACCATCCAGAGACTCACAAGATGTGTGGGGGTAGCCACAGACTTTTGGTCACTGTGCTCGAGCTGTGCTGACACACAAGGACCAATGCACATTGTGCTTGTGATTAGGTCCCTAAAACGGCAAATTGCTTTTACTAGACCTCCAAATGTTGTGTGAGAAACAAATGAACTACTGGAAGGGCTGGGCTTAGTTGAACCTCCCAGATGAAGTGACCTTGAACTTCAGAGAAGTTCATAGCCTGATTGCAGCTTTGTGGTTTTGGCATTTCTCCACTTACCCTTTGTGAAATAACAGCTTCAACAGATCTCTCCTTGATCTATGTTCTTGGCTCAGGTTCTTCAGCCATCAGATAGTGTTTTGTATATAACTGCTATTTGAAACTAATGAAATGACATTTTTTGCAGCACCAAACCTATATTTTCCTTAAAGGAAGGGAAATTCCATGCAAAGCTGCTCACTAACAATACCTTCTTAGTTTTGCTTTGTAATTGCTTATTACAAAAAAAAAAAATAGTATAGAAATGCTTATTTTGCACCCCAGACATTCCTTGGGGAAATGCTAAGAAAGTAAACTCTTGGCATTGATCCAGAGCTCCTTTTAGTCAAGACTTCCATTGACTTCAGTAAGGTTTTCATCTGGCCTTTAAAACCTAGTTTTAACTGTAGACATATGTGTTTTGTTTTCATTATGACTTTTCATGGAAGTTTCACACACATGTCTAAGGTTCTGCACTGACCAGAGTCTTATGCCTTGTTATCTAAGTTCAAAACAATCCTCAAGTGCAAATATACTGGTGTTAGTGCTCTGTATTCAAAATATGTTGTACTTCGTCTATGGCTGTGCAGCATATGGTGTTTGTATACTTCATGCTGTTACAAAAAATGTGCCTATTTTTTTTATTAAGTTTCTTTTCAAAATATTTTAGCTAATAAAAACCCGAAAAAGTTAGTTTGATTGATTAGAGAATTGCATCTAAATTATGTAGTACACCATGTGTAACTACAAAGAGATAACCATTTTTCACTTTGACGTCTCTTCCTTTCTTCCTTTCTTCCTTCCTGCCTTTCTCCCTTTCTTTCCCTTTCTTTCCCTTTCTTTCCCTTTCTTTTTCTTTTTTTCTTTCTCTCTGTCCTTCCTTCTATTTTTTCAGAGTGCCTAAGTCAAAGAATACAGTATAGGTTCAAGTTTTTAGTTCCATTTAATCTTAAAAAATAAAGATGCTTCATATTGCATTTTTAGTGTTTCTGAGCCCTAAGGAAAATAAAGGGAAATATCAAGACAATTCTTCAATATTTTTCTATGTGTAAACTTCTTTCCAGAATTTTAAATCACCAAATATCTCTATATACAGTCATCTCTACAAGGTTTGAAGACAAAGTTTCTTCTCTCGTCTTCTATTTACAGTTTCCCTGGATTCATGAAACAGTCTGATGCTACAGAGCTATGAACAAACTACACCACTTTTAATAGAGCCATTTATCTGCTTTAGAGGAGATTAGCATGCAATCCCTAGAGACATTTCTCAGCTAATAAGAATAAAATGAATGCTACTTGAGCACCTGTAATCAAATTACTTTTTATTCCCTGAACCCTTGACAGACTCTGCAAGTCTTGTAGTTTCCTAGGTGGGCCTAGTAGTGTAGTGCCGGGGTTTTTCCTTTCCGTCCCCTTACATTTCACCCACTCACCAGCCATCCTTTCTTGAGAGAAAAGTGCAACTAACCAGCCAACCAAAAGACTCCACTCATGATGCAAATCCCAGCATTTTGGAGGGATGAATCTCCCCACCAGCCATTCCTCTACAGGTGCCACAGGCCAGTCTGAAGTGCTGGTGGAACAAGGACCAAATCATTTTATATCTTGTTGAGGAATGCAGACTGCAGACTTGACTGTCCCCAGACAGCTGTCGCAGTAAAACTGCTGCACCTACAAAAAACCAAAACCAAAACAAACCCAACCAAACAAAAAGTTTAATCAAGGAAGGAAAAAAAACAATTTGGGCATAGTAAAGTCTCTCACAGTTCAAAGGAAAAGCAATGTGTAAAACTAATTCTGTTCAATATAACTTTATATTGGGCTCAAATTTAGTCTGATGTTTTCAGACAGAATTCAACAGTTGTAACGCAAAATACTTAAAACAGGTATTCTGAGCTTGTTATATGTATATTTAAAAATTAAATGGACCTTAACTTGTATAGCTCTGATGAATTTTTCTATTGCCTCCACAGGAGGAGATTTGGTTTCATCTCATCATACCAAAATGACTGAGCTATGACACATAGATGCATTTTCCAGACTGGGAAACAGAGGTTATGTTTTTGCACAAGGTTCATGGGTTCTTCAAGCTGGAAGCCCATTTAGGTTTATTCTTGTCCCTCTGAAAATGAATTAATTTAATTAATCTTATATGTCTTTAATTAACATTATTGCCAATAAATTTGCTAAATTACCAGGAAGAAAGCCAACAGAACAGACACAGAATACTGCTAGATAAAAAAAAAAATGGCAAGTACTAACTGTTGGTTGAAAAGTTACAGTATAAGCAGATGTTCATGTCAGGATGTCTTTTCATGGATTTCAGATCAGACATGATACCAGCTTGATACCAAATCTTTTATTCTCATCTCACTCTCTGTAATCTCTCAGCATGGGATTCCCTAGCACTTGTGCTGACACTATCTTCACAATGTCAGTCACACTCCCATCTCAGGTGAAACTGATCAGAAAGATTCAACTGAAAAGGACTTCTCCAAGAGTCTTTGCATTTTGTAAGGACAACTTCTCATGGTCTGTTTAGAAGAAAGAGAAAAGTTTGTTTGCTAGGTGTGGGTCCTATAATTAGCTTTGAATTTAGTACAGATGAAATCTGAAAATCTACTCCTGCTCCCTACAAGAGAAGCTATGTGGGAATGCCTCAGCTGTCTGGAAAATGATAGTATAAAGAAGGAATTAACAAATACTCAACAAGATGTCTGCATATCATCTCAATACCAAAAATTTTTAGTGGTCTGTTTTATTTCCACATCTTAGGTATGATTTATAATTCCATTTTTACATTAACTCATTTGATGAAATATCTGATGAAACAGTGGCTAATCTGCCATCTAGGTTGTTTCCTTCTTATAATTATTTGTTAATTTTAAAATCTTTTTTAAAATTTAAGATGCATCCTGTACAGTGAGCAGGAGTCAGAGCATATTACCAGCAATGAGCTTATTTACATAACAATGAACTCAATATCTTAATGGCTGTTGAAAACAAATGAGTCCACACCCACGCCAAAAGTCAAATGTGTCCTACAATGAGAGCCCTTTTGATGGGAAGCTGCAGGAAATCTTTGCTTGGTGTTTTTGTCTTTTTTTTTTTTTTTTTAATGGAAATAAAATATTTTCCTGTTTATTTTTTGACTATTTTTAGCTATCTTGAATCCCTTTTCTCATACTCTGGGTCGTGCAAATTCATACAAAACAAAGGGAAAAGGCCTTCAAAAAACCTTGCATGGTCTTCATTACGATCAAAATAATAGTTCTTGAAAGCACATGCTCATTCCTAGAATGTCTTTTAATGATTTCATGATGTAATAGTGGTCTATGAACATCAAAATATATCAACCTGTTAATAACTCTTGAAGTTTATTTTACACAATTTAATTGGAGCTTAAATGTCCTTGATGAGTCACCTGTGGTATTGAAAACCTAGACCAAATATTGTTACAAATTTATACAAGAATTTAAACATTACCAAAATCTGGCAAATGTTTTTCACTGCTGTTAGGTGAAGTTCTGCAGTTCGAAAGCCCAGTTTGTTGCCAGCTACCTCTTTACAGTGTCCTGAAATTTCAGTTTGCCGATACTGAGATTTCCTTTATAACAGAAACTAAAGCCATTTGCCATGAACCTTTACTAATTACTGTCAAATACAAGAATCTGCACCCAAACCTGCATTTTTACGTGCCTGCTTAAACAGAACATTTATCTTTACAAATTTAATGTAAGACACATGGCATTTAAGACATTTAAGACACTTTTACTGAAGGAGATCTTATCATCTGGCATGCACGTATCCAAAGGAATATCTGGTTGCCATCAATTAATTTAATTTTTTAACAGACATTACTGACAGTTGATTTCAGTGATTAGCTCTTCAGATGCTTAATGTTGAAGTGACAAGGGTTTTATTTATCAAAAGCACACATTATTTCCTGAAGGCCATACTCTTCCTATTATATTTCTCATACACATGGCTTAATTAAAATTTCTTTTAAAAGTATCTATATGTATGTTCTGTGCCTTCTCTCCCCCTGTGCAAATGAATATCATGCTTTCATGTCTTATTTTTAGGGTTTTGCTGAGAACAACAAAACAGAATAGACCACCATTAATGAGGTGCAATGTAACTCAACTGAGGGAATGAGCCTCCAGATGTTCTCACGTCACTCCATATCTAGAATAAGTATGCTGGCATCCCTTCATGTTCCTTTGATCAAGAGCTTCTGAATGCAGGGCTGCCTGATTGACCTCTAACCAAGGTCTGCTCAACGACCAGAAATCACAATATAGCTTACTCATTTTAACTGTTTTTATTTCCACACACCACCTCTGTCTATTTCTCACTCTCTATGGCTTTTCACTTTTCACCTCACATTGGTCATTCAGAAAAGGTATATCAATTTGTTTACCCTATTTTGATTTTCAGTGTATTTTAGTTAGACTTTTTTTTTCTCCAGCTCCCCCATCAAACATATTAAAGTTAGGGAACAAAGTAAAAATCATTGTGGTTTAATGAGTTTTTAAAGTCAAATAAGTAAACTTAAATTTTAACATAATTCTAACAAATTGTATGAACAAATTAATTTTTTTTTACATTTAAAATTAAAAGCATAATTTAAAGCTTTAAGATGACCAAGTATGCTAATTACATTTTCTTTGTCCTATTTTTTGTATCAGTTTAACTGCAGAAGAGTTCCAAAATACTTTTTTTCTAGTTGTGCCAGGTTTCCACATAATCACCTTTATAATCTGTGAGATGCAACCAGACAAGAAAACAGAGGTTTAACTTTTCTAGTTGAAACTCAGTGAAAGATTTCAGGCTCTCATCTAGGAGCTTAATAACAGTCGCATTTCAGATCCAGCTGAGCAAGGGATATTGAAAACGAAGAGTGCAAGAATTGTAGGATTCAGTGGATTGCAACAGTCATATTTACCAGATGTAGAAGGGGGAGAGCACCAGGAAAAGACAACGATGGTTTCTTGCCTTGAAGCATACACCAGCACTGTAAAAACATTCTGTATGACCAGTGTGAAACAATATGATGGTCAATCAGCAAATAAGCTGACTTGCTTTTCCCCAAAACTTGAGAAAATACTAATATATTTTTAAAAAAAACCAAAGAGGTGGTTGACACAATGTTCATGTTGTGGAATATTGAATAGCTTAGCCTGAAATGAACCAAATTCTGGTGTTCTTTTTTTTTAGAACATACTTTAAATAGATGATGTATGTCACTGTCTCATTCTAATACAAATACCTGTGTTAAAATACACATTTCTCAGGTTTTTAAGTTATTGTAGGTGACCAAGAAGTATCTATCTAAAATGAATAATTAGTAAGTCAGCTCTACTTTAGCAGATCTAATGTTGCATTCTTCTGATATGATTCTTTCTATGAAAGAAAAAGAAATTTAAAAAATCATGTTGTAATGCCTTGTCTCAAGGGACTCTGACAAAAGGAAAAACAATTTCTTGCTTTTCAGTGGAGCTTCAGTTGAAACTGCCTAACAAATGAAAACAACAGTCATGTTTATATTTGCTTATATTTTTGTCCATGATGACAAAAATTTGAATAACTGTTTGTTACTGTGCAGTATCTCTGACACATAAAATTCTTGAAAACATGCTGAGTCTTATCTAATGGGTGTTATGGTTGGCAAACTTTGAAAACTTCACCTCTACACAGTGCTTGAACAGGGCGCAGATCTGGTGCGAGCAGTGAAACAACTCCCCTCAGTGATGACCAGTGAGTAGGGGACACCTCTGAGTGCTCACAGTTTGAGTCAAGGCCATCTGGGTGCTAATTAGATGTATTGAATCTTATTTAACATATGCATGAATGTGTGATGAAAGCTATCAAAGCCTATTTCAGCCTGCCTTTGATAAAAATATATTGCTAAGTAATTCTTTCTGAGAAAGGAGGTATTTTCCTTGGGAATTTGGAAGACTATTGTAATATACCTTGATATATTGCATAAAGCACTCAATGGACATTGCAGATGGGGCAAGGATAACTCCTCTTGTGGCAGGAGATTGCCTTGCCTTTAGTTCTGATGAAGGGATGAGGTTTCAAGGGACTTCTTGTACCTGTGTTTGTTCTTTCCTTAGGTTGTGAATAATTCTATGCAAATTGAGAAGTCAGCATCCACCACAGCACCTGTTCCTGCCATGTGTGTGTACTGGATAAATGCAGGTGTGGGTTTGCTCAAATACATATGTTTTATCAGGAGTGTTATGCTCATCACAACACATTGTCTTCTATACCTACAGATGTGGCCAGAAATAATAGTGTTTTGAGTTCATTCAGATACATGGTTTGTAGTTCTAATCATGTCTCTCTCTCTTGCCCACTCTCTTCCACTCCCTCTTCCCTGACCTTTTTTTTTTGTCTTGTTAGTCCTTCTATTTCAGCCATTTACACTGCTTCTATAGATAGACATATGTCATCTGCCATATGGGCAAGTGATGTACTAGCCTATCAAAGTCTCCTATGGCTTTAATAGAACCTCAGCAAGTTCAATTCCTACTTTGGCAGGGGATTGTTTCTCTTCAGTTGGTTGGTGAGGTACTAATGCAGAGTGACGTGACTTAATTTCTGCTTTTTTAACATCCTCACACATGAATTTCAATTGCTCCCTAGCTGGCTAGTCTCTTTGATCATACTTGGCCCCTCTACAGAGCCTGTGGCATTCCAGCTACAAAATTCTACTCCAGAATGGATTTGGCATCTCTTCGGAGAGTGTCTCTGTTCTCACTGAAGTACCTGTCTCTCTCTTTGTTACGCACACACACATATATATGGTACTCTTTTGGACACACATTTCATCTTACTAGCATCAATGCATTGAGGAAGCAGATGCAGCTCCTCCTATGGTATCTGCCTGTTCTGACAGAATGATAGAAATGAGACCTTTATCATAAATGTCCTGTATTTTTTATAAAGCTAGAAAGTAAACCTTGATGTTTTATTTCATCTCAAATTATTTCTAGTCCCTACCTCAAAGCCAGCACACACTTGCTTTGATTAATGCTTTTTATCAGACTAAAGATCCTTTATTCTTGTTCAGTTGCCATATTTCTGGGCTGCAAAACTGTTCTTCAGTCAGCTATGTACATAAAAGCACAGAAAATAGGACTTGAATACTAGTCTGTTCTGTGCCTCATGTCAGGATGAACCATACCAATCTGTTTCAAAAACTCTCCAGTGATGAATATTTGACTATCTCCCCAGGCAATCTGTTCTAGTACTTCACCTTCCTTATCCTCAGGAAATTTTTCCTAATGTAATTTTTTGCTCCCTCATGCAATTTAAGTCTACTGCCTCTTGTTCTAACTGCCATTGATGTGGAGAACAAGGTATTCTCCTCTTCTTTTGTCTACCTTTTTTAAATATATGTGAACACTGCTACCATGTTCCCCTATCAATTTTATCTTTGAGCTAAGCAATGGCAGTTCTTTTAATCTTTCCCAATGGGTCATGTTTTCTAGACATCTGATTATTTTCTGTTGCTCTCGTCTGGCCTTTTCAACCTTTTTCCTTTAAGACCTTTTTTTTTGATTTTCTTTCTTCCACATCCCACCACCCCACTCCAGACTCCAACATACGCATAGACTCCTATGAGGAGGCTGAAGGAGCTGGATATGTTTAACCCAGATAAGAAAAGGCTGGAGGGATCTAGTTCACAGAATCACAGAATAGGTCAGATTAGAAGGGACCACAGTGGTTCATCTGGTCCAACCTCCCTACTCAAGCACGGCCATCCTAAAACACATTGCACACATTGTGTCCAGATTTCTCTTGAATATCTCCAGACAGGAAGAATCCACAAGCTCTGGGCAACCTGTTCCCGTGCTCAGTCACCTGCACAGTAAAGAAGTTCTTCCTTATGTTCAGGTAGAACTTCCTGTGCATCCGTTTCTGCCTGTTGCCTCTTGTCCTATTTTTTGGCACCACTGAGCAGAGCCTGGATCCATCCTCTCGACACCCTTCCTTTAGCTACACATAGACATTTATGTGGTCCCATCTCAGTCACCTCTTCTTGAAGAGGAATGCACCCTGCTCCCTCAGCCTTTTCGCATAAGGGAGATGCTCCAGTCCCTTAATCACCTTCATAGTCCTCTGCTGAATCCATTCCAGGAGCTCCATGTCTCTTGTACTGAGGAGCCCAGAACCTAACACAGCACTTCAAATGTGGTTGCTGTCTTCAATGACCTAACACTATGGTAGAGAAGAGAAATTCTTCTAAGGTGTATAGTGAAGGGATGGGAGACAAAGGTCACAGATTGAACCAACAAATTTTAATTGAATATCTAGAGTGAGAATGGTCAAGCATTGAAACAGGAACTCTGAGAGGCTATGAATCCTCAATCCTTCAGTATTTCAAAATTCATCTGGTCAGGAATTTTAGCAATCTGACCTGGCTTGGAAGCTAGTGTTGCTTTAATCGGAAGGCTTGACTAGATGACCTTGATTGGTCCTTTCCAGCCTAAATTATTCTGTGAATCTGTGTTGTCTAAAACTGATCATGTTACACTGTACATCAGTAATGCCCATAGAGGTAGAATCACAGAATTACAGAATAGTTAGGATAGGAAGATAATTTAGTGGACTCTGTCAACACAGGGTCACCAGGACAGCAGGTTACATGGGAATGGGTGGGTTTTGAATATCTCCAGAGAGGGACACTTTATGACCTCCCTGGGCAGTGTGTTCCAGTACTCTGCTACCCTGAATGTAAAGAAGTTCTTCTTCATGTTGATGTGGAACTTCTTGTGTTTTAGTTTGTGGTGATTACTCCTTGTCCTGTCTCTGGGCACCAGTGAAAATCTGGCACCATCCTCTTGGCACCTGCATTTGAGATATTTGTATGTATTTATGAGATTCCCTGTTGGCCTTCTCATCTGCAGACTAAACTGGCCCAGTTCTCACAGTTCTTTCCTGGTAAGAGAGATGCTCCAGGCCCATCATCATCTTTGTAGACTCCACTGGACCCTCTCCAGTATCTCCTTGTCTTTCTTGATCTGTGGAGACCAGAACTGAACACAACACTCCAGATGAGACCTCCCTTGACCTGCTGACCATGCTAGTCCTGATGCATCCCAGGACACCATTGTCCCTCCTGGCCACAAGGACACACTGCCTTCTCATGATCAGCTTGATTCCCAGATCGTTCTCCACAAAACTTCTCTAGTAGGTCAGCCCTGAAGAAGGTGAGGGATAAATTCTGTAGTTATAAATTATAGTCCTCTCAAGTATCTCTAAATGATACTTGCCTTTTTTGCAATTTTATTGACTAAAGTTCTTGATTTCACTATAGCTCCCAGACATGCCAGTAGGACTGCTGTCCCAGAGGCTTTGCATCATTGTTTTATTCAGCTGATTCTGACTACTTAACTCACCTAAAACTTCCTTGTTTTTTTGCATGCCTTTCTTTTTTTCTTCAGTTAGTGAGGATTCTTTTGAGTTTGAATCCTGCCCTGCAGAAAGTTTGCAGTCCCTACCAGATTTCTTAGTACAGGGTACTCTACTGAACATTTTTCCTCATTTAAATCATTAATAAAACTGTGAGATTACAGTAGCAGAATATATACCTTCAGCTTTAGTGAATCCCTTCTTTAAGACAGAGAGCAAATAAGTGCTGTCTGAACGCAGCTTTCTAATAATTTTTGCATCTACCTTAAGCAATTTCATCTCTATGTTTTGCAATCTTGCTATGAGCATGTTATATGAGATAGAGGTGTTCTTTTTGGTCTGGTTTAGTTTTGTCTTTTTTGTTTGGTTTTTTTTTGTTTGTTTTGATTGGGGTTTTTGGTTGGTTTTTTTTTTTGTTTGTTTGTTTGTTTAATTGATTGGTTTTGGTTTGGCTGGTTTTGATTTTGTCTTTTTGGTAATTTCTGATGATGTGGGCAAGGTATCTGGCTGGTTCAACTTTTTTTCATCAGAACTGAAGCTATATGTTTGTACTAAAATTATCTGTATCTTCTTTTACTTTTAAATTACCCAGATCTGCCTTTGCCAGTTTCCTGGTGCCCTTTATGCCTTCCACAATTTCTTCATGATCCCAGATGATTCTGCTTCCCTGTGAACCAAGAATGGTAAAACATATCACAGCTATATATTAAAAATCTTTAATTTTTCTGATAATTTATAATATTTTCTTTCATAATTCCTATTATTTCTCTGCCTTTTTTGAAATCCTGCAGTTAATTCATGTGAATGAGTTGCTTGTTGGTTTAACATGTTCTGCCTTAATTACTACCAGAACCATTAGGAAGTTTGTATTTTCCTAAATCTGGGACTTGCTTTTTTTCTTGAGACACATATCAATATCTTCTAAATCTTTCCTTCTAACCACATGACGCTTCCTAACAAACATCCGTTAGGTCAGTTAAATCACAGCTTTTATCTTAAGCTAAGTTTTATACATCTTCTTGATTGTTTCCCAATCTGTTTCCAGAGGTGCACAGAAATCACAAACATATAACCGTGAGTTCATCCGCTGAACTTACTTCCCTTATATGATGCTGTTACAAATAACGTTATCCTTCTTGCTTTTAAGGGACTGTACCCAGAGTGTTGCGTTGCCAGTCAGTCACAGCTGAAGAGCTTCTTCTGTAAAGCTAGTGAATGTCATGCAATATGTGTAAACGCCTTTCATGCCATAGAAACCACCATCCAACAATGACTTATGGAGCATCTTCCCGAAGTCAAGGAAACTAAAGCCCTCCTGGTGAACCATCTGTACAACCCTGCTTTCATCTGTAGGATGAATCTGTCCTGGTTTGATCCTTTGACCCCTGATAGAAGGATTAATGAAAATACCGTCTGAACCTCTGACTTCTTCACCCTTGCTCAGAGCCTCATTGTCACTTTTGATCCATTTAGAGGCATTCAAAGCAGTATTGTTAGCATTCGGGTCTTTTGTTAGATCACATTCACTTCAATAGCATATGCGATTGAATAACCATTTCGGAGAGTTTTTCTAAGAATTTGTCATTAGTCTTTGTGCAATAATTATCTGTCCTTGGGGACACTGCAAAATCTTTTTTACACACCAACAGTATTGTAAAGTATTATTTTTTGGTCTGAACAAGTTAATGCTTTGTTGATGTAAGAGTCCTTCATTAAAAAGCCAAGACTGTTTTCTAGTAGTTGTTCCTCAGTAGTTCCTCATTGTCAATGTATGAGAGCTGGCTTGTTCTCACCATGAAATGTCAAGATGTGACTGCTATAGCTGAGTATCAGGGAGATTGCAAAACCTGAAAATTTCTTGATTTGCTTTTGTGGAGATAAGCATCAGGAGTGAAGTCAAAACAGAGAAGTCATAAAGTCTCCCAGGGATAATATCTTACCTACTTTTAGTATTATTTGCCTTATTTTTTTAATCAATTTCTTATCTATGTACTGACTGTAGCAAGCAAATGTGGGAATGGTCATGCTGATACCAACATCCTCTTCACATCCATAATCCAAGCAGATTTGGTTAAAATGTTGACTCCTGCACATCCTGCTCTTACTTCTTGCTGGCAATCAAAATTTGACTGTTTCAGCAAACGACATAGCTTGTTGCAAGTATCTTTGTGCTGTAAAGCATTTGTTGCTGTGGTTTTCTAGCTACTAATTTTTGCCAATATACAGAAATAGAATATATGTGAATTTTTCTCCACTTGTAATAATGATGATATCAGGGAGTAGGGACAGAATAGTCAATCAATTATTAAGGTTGAATTATTTTAGGAGGATTCCTGAATCAAAGGGAAGACTTTTTGTTTAGGGTTTAGTTTTTAGAGACTTCATCATTTTCCAGATGATACAATTTATTTTAGAAGCATCATTATTTTTATTTTCAATACTAAAATAAAGTTTTTAATTTAAAAAGTATGGCATTTTTCTCTTCAATATATCTTAAAATGTTAAACAAAATGGCTCATTTAGGCTCGAGCCAGATAAAGTTTCATCCTTCCTAATAAAAATAAGAATCAGATAATTGATAATACCAAAGGATGAGGAAGCAAAAAAAAAAAAAATCCTAGTTATTCTAATTGAGATATTTCATTTTCATATGTCAAAGGAAATGAACTAGAGACTGTTTATAAGATGTGAATTAGGAAGGGAATACGGTTTTGGTTGGGAACATGTTGCTGCTAGGTTAAAGGTTGGACTCAATGATCTTAGAGATCTTTACCAACCTTAATGTTTCTATGATATGTTGGTCTATTGTGTTATATTAGGGCAGAATAATTTTAGTTCGATTATATGGTTATATGTCTATTCAAAGGGTAACCAGTTGTGCTAGGTCTAAAAGACATAAAAATGAGGAAGAAATAAAACTGAAAATTACTTTAATAGTTGAATTTTGAATAACCTAAGTTTTCTCAAAATAAGTTCATCTGTTGCTTCTGAAGAGAGATCTCTAGGGCAGGAGCAGGGATGCTGGTCATTCTAGCTGGATTTGCAAGAGGGGAAAGCCAACAGACACCTGTGACAAACAGCATTGCTTGCTGTGTCGTAGGTAATACTGAATAGCTGTGGAGCAGATTAGTGAGATATCGCTGTACAACAGACATCAGGAGGTATGCTACAGGCCATCAAATTACATGCAAGAACAAGATGGCAGCATGTGAATTTTCTATCTAGATAGTGAAGGAGGAAATCAACTTACATTACTGGGGGGGAAAATTCAGTCTGATTGATTTAAACTGAATGAGGGTAGTAGACTTAGATTAGATACTGTGAACAAATTCTTTAATGTGAGGTTGGTGACACAGTGAAATAAGTTGCCCAGAGAAGTTTTGGATTCCTCATCCCTGTAAGTGTTCAATGTCAGGTTGGAAGGGGTTTTGATTCTAGTCTAGTTAGGTTTTCCTGGTCTAGGGGACGGTGTCCCTACCCATGGTGGGAAGTGTGTGTGTGTCTGTCTGTGTGTGTGTGTAATTAGATGATCTCCGAGGTTCCTTCCCACCCATGCCATTCTGTGACTGACATTTAGGTTCTAATGCTGTCATGGCATAAGTTTCTCAGAAAGGTCTAGAAGTCACTACTGATGATTTGCTAACCTAAAAATAGCAACATTCAACACATGGAAACTTATCAGCTTAGCAGAGTTTTAAAAATAGTACATGTTTAAATGCTGATGCATTTCTTCTGGGCAAAAAAAAAAAAGATGGCTAAATGCCAGTGTTCTTCTTTAAATGAAATATCTGTATGTCTTAAAGAAGATAAATACAAGTGGTAACTGAATCCTGCCATGAAAGTATCATAGCACATGCTCCCAAACTACATATCTGGCATTGGCACAAAAGCAGGACCACTTAAGCTATAAAATAACAGAAGGTAAGTAGAAATATCATTTAGGGTTGATCATTAAACATTCAAGAAATATATAAAAAAACCATTCAAAATGCACAGAAAGTAGGAGACAGAATTGTAAAAAAATTGACTGGAATATATTTTAAATGAAATAAACTGTGTGTTTAAAGATTACAAGGATCAAAATGAAGCTTAAAAATTGTATTAGTAATTTTCACATGGAAATCACAGAATACCACAGAATATTCCAAGTTATAAGGAACACACAAGGATCATCAAGTCCAGCTCTCAGCCCTGCAGATGACATCCTCAAGAATCACAGCATGTGACTGTCAGTAGTAAAATAGAGGAAGTGTTCAATAAATACTAGGTTGCAATCAGCTATTGTACATCTGATGGTAGTAGTGGACATGATAAGATTTTTTCCCATTCTCTAAGTAATTCTGAAGTATTTTAAGCAGTTAAACCATCAGGTCTAAAGCATTTGAAGAGTTTTAAAGTATTTTAAGCAAGATTGATGAAAAAAAACTGGCTGGTGACCTCTCTGATCCATTAACACCGGTTTTCCATATTTTTTGGAACACAGGCTGTTCCACAGAACTTGAATAAAGCTAATTTTAAATCAATGTTTTTAAAGGTGATTTTGATGTTGTGCATAATTAAACGTTTATAAAATAAAATAATAGATTAGGACTTGAAGGAATACCAACTATGTTTTCCAACAACACTAAATTAGGAGGAGATGTTGACTCCCTCAAAGACAGAAAGGTGCTGCAGAGAGACCTCAACAAATAAGAAGGCTACGAGGGCAATCACCACCATATGAAGTTTAACAAAGGCAAGTGTCAGACTCTGCACCTGGGACTAGGCAACCCTGTTTGTGTGTATAAAAAGGGGAACAAGAGGCTGGAGAGCACTGCTGTGGCACCCCACCACCTTTCAGAAAGGGCCCTGGGCATCCTGCTCAGTGACAAGGTGAACATGAGCCAGCAGTGCCCTGGCAGCCAGGAGAGCCACCCGTGTCCTGGGGTGCATCAGGCACAGCATCACCAGCCGGGCAAGGGAGGGGATTGTCCCGCTCTGCTCTGCACTGGGGCGGCCTCACCTCGAGTGTTGGGGACAGGTCTGGGTGCCACAACACAGAAAAGCCACTGAGCTGTTAGAGAGTGTCCAAAGGAGGGCACAAGGATGGCGAAGGGCCTTGAGGGGAAGCCGTGTGAGGAGTGGCTGAGGTCACTTGGTCTGTTCAGCCTGGAGAAGAGGAGACTGAGGGGAGACCTCACTGCAGTCTACAACCTCCTCATGAGGGCAATCAGGAGGGGCAGGTGCTGATCTGTTCTCTGTGGTGGCCAGTGACAGGACACAAGGAAACAGCATGAAACTGAGGTCAAGAGAGGTTTAGGTTGGTATCAGGATGAGGTTTTTCACCCAGAGGGTGGTTGGGCACTGGAACAGAGTTCCCAGGGAAGTGGTCACAACACCAAGCCTGACAGAGTTCAAGAAGCTTTTGGACAATGCTCACAGACACGTGGTGTGATTTTTGGAATGTCCTGTGCAGGACTGGGAATTGGTCTGTAATTCTCAACATGGGAAAATCTTCCTTGCTGCAGACCTTCTCCCTGGTTTCCTCATCCCTGCCTTGACAGCAAAGTCTGAAGAAAAGGTGTTCAGCATCTTTGCCTTCTCTGCAACATCTGTCTCAAGGGTTCCTATTGTATTCTCTACTGAGTCCATATTTTCCCTAGGATTCCTTCTGTTGATGTATTTGAACAAGGCCTGCTTGCTGTGCTTGGTAGATTTAACTCTAGAGGGGCCTTGGTCTTCCTCACTGCATTTCTGCATACTCTGATACTCATCCCTTCTTTCACCTTGTGTATCTTCTGCTGACATCTGAGTCTTAACAGGAGCTCCTTGTTCACCCAGGTCTCAGCCATTTTTACTCAATTTCTTCCCTGTGGATGCACCATTCTTGAGCCTGGAGGAAGTGACCCCTGAGTATCAACCAGCTCTCTTGCTGTTTTCATATAGAGCTTTATTGTGTTTTCAGATTTTTCCCATTGTTTTCTAAAAACCACCCAGTTGCAAACACATCCACCTCTGTGTCCATCTGCTCTGTTTTCTTTTTTCCTTTTTGTTTCATTGTCCCTCTCCACACCCTTAGTTTCTGATTTCAGGAATCTGCAGGAGGTCATTGGGCTCAATGTTGACCCCACATTCAAGTACAGAAAAAGAGTCAAGACAGTGGCATATTTCAAGCTTCCTTTTTTTTCTTTAAACATATTCACATTCTTTTTGGTAAATACTTCCTGAAAATACATTTCTCCACATTTCTCGACATAAGACTGTACTAAGTAGGTCTTTAATATTTATACCCATGTTGATAAGCTATCTCTTGTAATTGATATGGCCAGTATATTACACTAAGTAACTTTCAAATAGGCACATTTATTTTGGTGTTTGGAGAAGAGGTGAAATTTATTTGTAAAATAAAAAATTGTAAGATCCTTGTAGTACAGAAATATCTCATGTTTTTTTCTGATAGTATGTGACATAATATCTCACTGTAGACCATTATTGGCACTTATAACTATCTGTTTGCAAATTTCACTTTGTTTCCTATTATTTTTGTGGAGTTCTATGTTGTTTTTCCCTTTGTGTGTGAATTTTTTTGCTTCAACATTATTTCAAAGAGGTATCTTCCTGCATATCATCCTGATGTACAGTTCGAAGCCAGTTTTAAAAGAGGCTAAAGTTTGCAGACATACTGTTTTGTTTTCTTTGGAACAGTTTGCAAAGATGTCAGCAGATTTGTAGGAAACAAAGCACATGAAGGAGTAAGGAGATAGTTTTGATCATTGCCAAGAACTAGTGCAGCTTTTGGAACCCCAGGAAAAATAACCCATCTGTTTATCTAATGCGGCATTTAAAATTAACATTACAAATCCTCTTCCTATTGTTAGTGTTATTATTTCTCTCACTGTCTTGTCAAAATCATTCAACATGCAGGAAAGGAATGGAGAAATTTATCCCAAAGTAACTAGAAGAATTCTTAAGAATTCAATACTTGTCTTAAAGAATTAAAAATTATGTATTTGGAAGAGGGGCCAGGCAATCTTCTGCAGAGCAGCTCTGATATAAAATTCTACTTTCTTCAAATTCATAAACATTGTAAGGGTCATACCAATGTTAAATAAAGCACAGAAATTTATTTTTAAGTAAATAAAATGTGAATTTCTTCAAATATCTTGTTCTGTTCAACACACCCCAACTGTATCCAGGCTCAGTCACTATGCAGAGTTCATGCATTTGAATGATGATAATCTATATTGCTATTGTAGAGTGAAGTGCACATACATAAATGTGGATGTAAGACTCTTTTGTAACTAAATACAGTTGGGGAAATGACTGTCTATATTCTTAGTCTGAAAAGACAGGCAATAATAAGGAGATGGTCAAGCAGACCTAACCAGGTAGGAGCAGAATTTTGCAGTCATACCTGGTGTTTCAGAAGTTTGTAGAGGATGGAGTAAAAATAGGTAACCTGGAGGAGTCAAATATTTTTGTGAAATTAACTCAGTTTAATACTATTTTTCAAGCATTAAAAAAAAATTTACAAGCATTGCATACACCTACATATGTATTCAAGCAACTAGCTGATCCTTTCGCTTCGGTGTTTGCCAGTTTGCAGCTATGTGTTTTATTTTCCATGTGTTGATACAGATTTAAGGAGGCAAGCCTTTCCTCTGCCCTTTCAATAAAGGTTAATCTCAGCTGGGTATTTCCTGAGCTCCAGTCTCTGGGAAATGAGCCTCCTCAGACTGGGCAGTGTGAGGAGAGAAGATTGTCATTGTGGGGCTGCCATGTATGGCATCTCTGGGATTTAAGGGGAATTATAGAGAAATGGGTAGTGAGTCTAGAGAGGGTGGCTGTCAAGTATTGTCTCTGGAAAGCATGATTTTGTGATAGTTAACACCCATGGACAAACTCTTCCTTTTAGAGGCATGGTCTAGCCCTTAATCACTGCACATTATAAGCCCGAATGGGACCATTCCCAGTGCTACACACTAATATTATTTATTAGAAGGCCCAATAAAGGTTTCCTCTGTAGCCAGGCTCTTATTGCATGGTGTCATTACACAAACAAGATTTGGAAGACTGCTTCCACTTACAGACACGTAGCAAAAGGCTTAATCTGAGAGGCCCAGTAGTATGTGATTTTAGGCTTTTTTTTCCATCAACATTATAGCAGACTAAATATTGAGGATGATTCGGGGACTAGAGTGTTTCAGCCAAAAACATTTCATGCAATAAATTATTCCCCTGTTTTCATTCCTTCACTTTAGAGACTTGGAAGATTGGGAGATTTTATTTTCTCTCTCTTTTTTTTTTTTTTTTTAATTCTGTGGAGTCTGTACCAGCATCAGCTTCCCATATGTTAGAGGCATCTCAGGGTTTATTAGTCAGCCTAGGTCAATTGAGATTTGCTGTATTTGCTTTCATAAAAGCTGTGTGTATTATATACTTCTTGAACTGGAAATCACACAATGCTTCTTAGTTGCCTTCAATCACTCGCAGATGCAGAATGGTCAGACCATTTCCCTTTAAATTGACCTGAGGGATTAAAGGAATTCAAAGGAATTTCCAGCTAACTAGTACCTCTGCTTTCCCTGACTTTATTTCTTGAGCCTTCGAGGTCAGAGTCTCTCCTAACTTAATCTGTCTCTGCCTCCCCCTGATTTGTTCACTTCCTTCCTTTTGTTTGCCTCCAGACCAGTAACTGAGTAGCCAGGATCAGCTCCTATGTTTGTGTGCTTCCAGAATATTAAACCAAACAGTTGTGTAAATCTGGTGGGAGCAGGCTGAAATCCTCCTTCATAGCAGTTTACACCCTTTAATCTGCAGCCATCGATAGGCATAGAATTACCTCAAAGGTAGATGTGAAAAACAAGCCTGTTGGCAGTAGTTTAAATGTGCCATGCAAGGATCCCGGCTTCCACTGAAAAAAACCTATAGGGATTGCAGAAAGGCTGAAAACTGGTCCCAGTATAGCAAGTATTGGGAACAAGTGAAGGTCTTTCAGTGCTCATAAAAGCTGTCCTGAAGAGAAGGATTGAAGAAGTTCTGACTCACAGTAGAAGATGCAAGATCCAAGGAGGGGAAGGGGGAAGTTGGGAAGAGGAGAGCAAGGCCACAATCTGCTTTCAATCAGGGATGGCTAACGGCAGTTCTGCATCTTTTGTTGGTTTTTGCTTCAGAAACTGGTCAGGAGTCTTTGTGTGGATTGTCTCAACTATCAGGGGACAGGAGCTTACTTAGCAGGTGGCCATCTGAAAAGTGGTTCATGCTTTTAAAAATACCTCTAACTCTTTTGTTCTCTGCCTGCTGCCATAACTTTGGTGTTTCTAGTTTTGACATCTGCTCTTCATCCAGTTACTCATTTTGACTAAGTACTAGTAGGGCATGAAAGGGCTTTCTTTCAAAGACTTTATGTGTCATTACTTTGCTGACTGCCATCTTCTCTATAAATCAGTTTCTGTTTAAAAAAAAAAAAAAAAATTAAAACCCAAACCCAGCAAACTTCCAATCAGATTAGTGATTAAAAAAATAAAAAAATAAAAGTTTTGTCTTTTGCTTTTCCTTGAATTTTTTAACATGAAAAGTACTCATAAAGAGTATTGATTTTAAAAAAGGAGTTATTTAAAAAATCTCACAATCCTCAATATGATCAAGGGAGTAAAAGTCTTCAAAATATGATTAAGATTTTTCCAAGAAAAACAATTATTTTTGGCTTGTGTTTGCCAAGTAAAGGAAAACTAAATCTCTTATCATTACTAAAACTGCCACCTTCCTGTCCAATGTGCCATGGTGATCCCTCAAAAACTAATTTAAATGCTATTTTACCTGCTATCCTGATTAAAATGAGGAAAATAAGTAAAATATGAGAAAAAAATATAATGCATGATTGTCCTGGAATAATGTTGGATTTTTAGATAGCAAGCAGTTGCCACTTGAAAGTTATCACTTATGTTATTTCTTCATTGTAACCAGACACACAAATTCTGTGAGGATGGAACAAAGCTTGAGGTACCTCAGAATCCATCTAAAGTAGTCAGAAGTGTTTCCAGAAGTTTTGTCAATATTTCTTTGGAATTGAAAGAGCCTGAGGAAACTAAGAAAAATGTTAAGTTTTAGAAATCAATGGGATCTAAGAACAGATATGGAGAGAAAAAGTACATGATGAACTCAAGGGAAAAAATATGTCAGTCTGGTTTTGAAGTTCAGTCTTATCTTTGTTCAAGCTTTTTCAAGTTTTAGAAAGGAGGAAGGAAGTGTTAATGAAGCTGCTGTATCCACAAAGCTGCCTTCTAATCCTGTGTCTTCTTTTTTGCACTGCTCTAGCGAGTGCTCTGTCCTGTCATTTATTGCTTTCTGGTGACAAGAAAGAAATTGATTATATAAGGTAAATAAAACCTTAAGTGTGTGAAATATTTTTCTTCATTTTCATATAGGCGTCTTCCCATAAATTGTACAACAATTGTCTCAGATGAAATTCAAAAATCTAAATTAGCTTCAGAGTCATTGTGATTGTATCTAGCAGCTTGTGGGAGTTTATATTCTTTTGGCTTATCCAGGATGCACATCCTCCTGAATCAAAAATGCGGTCTGTGGTTCTTTTATATGAAATTTCTCCCATGTTATACTGGTGAATAAGGCACGATTATTAGTTCCCTCAGCAGAGAGGGATTGGCTGTTTTCTCCCATCCATCTCTGTTTGGGAAAGAGGTATTGGCAGTTTAATAGAAGCAATCTCTATCGATAAGACTGGGAACGGAAGTGTGAAGGGGGCTTTGGAACAATGATTTTACTGAGGAAAAATATGGGGGAATTTACTTGGCCCTTAGAACTCCAAGGCAGCTAGCAAGCTGTTACAGCCAAAGCAAGAAGCTGCACACCCATAGTTGTGCCACACAAATGCATCAGGTGGTGATCTAAAAAAAAGTGTAGTATGAGACATGTAGAGAGAACCATCATATAAATTGCAAAAATATGTATTTTGTAGTGTGCTATATTCTTTTGTTTAAAATGATACAACAGATGGTGGTACATTTTTCCAAGTCTTCAGGGAGGCTAGACTTAGATTTCAGGGCAGGCATATTTTTTCCGTTATTCAGTCTACATTTATTTTGGCTTCCTTCCATCTTCTGACTCACATGTTATACCTTCATGGACCAAGAAGCCTGTGGAGCTCCACGCTGCAGACCACCATGTACTCTCTGAACTTGTTGCCTTCGGTAGATGATAAAGAGGAAGAAGGGCTGGAAGGGTCACTTATAGTCAGTCGTTGACTTGAATAATTTTGATGTCTCCCTGGTGCCTGCATCCTGCAGTTAATCATAGCAGTATTTAGCTGATCTTGCTGCATTTTAAGTCTGTGAAAATAATGAAATTGATTTCCGTAGAAGAAAGATCAGGACCTGTGTTTTTGATCATGCTGTTTAATCCTTCATTTTTGGAAGTTCTCTGAACTTTCTCTGACATGTTAGCAACTTTCTGTTTTACCCGAGTTGCCAAGAAATTAATATTGATGTTTGAGTTCAGTCACACTGCTGCTATACAGAGAACTGTCACTTCTTTTATATGAGAAATGATGGCTTTTTCATATGGTTTCATAAAGTGTATTGATCTCTTTTGCCACCAGTTTTCTATTACAAGTTCTTTGCTAATTTTGACTTTCCTATTAGTCTTCTTGCGCTTTTTTTCCTTCCCTGTTTTGCAAATACCTCCCTCCTGCTGCGTATCTGTTTCAATTTATTTTCCCCCTGACACTTTAACTTGTCTTTTTCACAAGACTCTCATTTTGTGACTTCCTGCCTATATTTCTGACCCCTCTAGGACACTTTGGTTTATGATTAAACAAACCTGTTCATAGGCTCCATGAAAGACGAGACTATGCATTTGTAGGTTTATTTTTATTGAATCATAGTGAAAATTGCACCTTGAGGAAGGGCTTTATTACATTTAACTACTCAGCCAGGATTTATTAAAAATAAACAGTATAGGAGTCAAGACCTTCCAGATGGGATCCCACATTAAATTTTGCTTCAAAATAAATACAGACTTATGCATTATCTGCTTGTAATTCCTCTGATTAATGAATCTTAGACCAGTCTCGATTAGTTGTTCATTATTTTGGGTTCAGATACTCCAAAAGTCTTTGTGTACCATGGATTTGAACAGGTTGAGTGTGGTGACTGAAGAAGAGTTTCCCTTCTCAAGGCACTTTTATGTGAGAACAATAATTAAAAACATGACATAGGAAAGAATTAACCTGTGCCTCGTGCTCTGTCATGATTAAGATCATTATAGCATTTCTGGGGACTCTGCCATTTTTAAGCAGTCTTAGTTTGTTGTCCTGCTGTGCTAAATAGGTAAACTCTAGCTTGGGGTCAATATCTGTGGGAGTTGAAGGACAACTGGATCTTTGCAGTGAAAGCATCTTTTATCAGATCCTAACTCACAGATTATTTATATTGTAAGAAAAAAAAGGCTGTATTTTTCCCCTGGTGTGCTGAAGAGTCAAAAAATTCCAGTTAAAAAATCAGTGGTTTGATTTTGTAGATTGTTTATAGGAAAAGAAAGTATTCTTCATGTTAGTGGAAAGGTTGCGCTGAGCCAGGTTTTCATGTGTTGCATCAGTGTAATGCTAAACAAATTCTACTCATTCTAGTGCAGTGACATGGGATTTTTGCTGGATTCACTCTGGACTTAATGAGATCAGACTCCAAATTTCTATTTTTTAATGGACTTTAGGGAAAGTATTGAGACCATCTGAAGGATTTCTGCTACACACATAGACTGTGTATATGTGGCATATTTTTTCTTTACTTGTGCATATGACAACCTTCTAGAGACAATAGCAGGGAAAAAAGTCCTTGACAGAAGTGATTTACAGGCAAAGTACTTTTTTTTTAAATTTCTTTTTTTCCCTAACACTACAGTGTTGGTAAAGTTTAAATAAGCATACTGCACAGCTATAGAAGAAATATTCACAACTGTATTACATCAAAAACTGGAGCTCAGGCAAGCTAAAATCAAAGCCTGTGTCAAGTACATCAAGATCACCATCAGGCTTTGTCTGCCTGCTAAAAAGAGCTTACTCTTGATAAAGAGGAAAAAGGCAGGAGGAAGCAAGATTTTACACTCATAACTCACATTCCATATCACATAACAGCTGCTCCAGGCTTTGTCTCATCCTTTAAATCTATTCTTTACTGAGGAATGAAAGAAAGGAATGAGAAATCCGCAGAAGGAGGTGTGCAGTGCCTACACAGAGAATCTCTCTATGCTGACAGCTTACTGTAATGCCATTTAGACTTCCCCACCCTCAGCCAAGGAAAAAAGAACATGGCTGTGTGCTGTGTGTGCCTTCCCCTTACCCCCTGCACACTTGTGCTCATTACACCTCTTTCTTTAAACTGCTGGCTAGACAGCTGGCCATGCCTCAGAGGAGCGTGGGGTAAGGGAGCATATAAATTACTGTTGCATTTTATGGCCAAGATAAACTCAAACTGCAGGGTTATAGCCTGAACTGACACACAAAAAAGAGAACCTTGCAGACCTCTGAAAAGCAAAGGGAAAGAAAAGGAAAGTAAATGTATTTCAGCAAATCTACCAATGGTAGTGGGGGTGAGGAAAAGAAAAGACACATAAAAGATAGATCTTCTCTAGGTCTAAAGAGAAGAGCTAGGTTAATAGTTCTGTGTTTGTAAGTGTAAATCTGTAATTTAAATTTAGTACTTGTTAAGAAGCTTTAGGCTTCCGTGTATTATGTCATCACTGTAGATTTCAAAGATGGCAAAGGATATGGGGTGGTAATTTTCATATTGTGCATTTTATTAAATGAGGTTTAATACATACTCACTTTCAAGTAGGTCAGTGCTTGTACAACCTTCCCTGAGCAGGTTGGTCTACTTGGATCTGTCTGTGCTGGCTCCATGCCTCCCACATGTGATAGGCTATAGCCTGCTATTTTTTAAAAAGGATTCAAGATACATCTGAGTGTGAAAGAGTTATTAAGAAATAAAATATAATTTAATCCATGTTAATTTGTGATTGACTTTACACAGGAAAGAACAAATAGCAGTTCCTAATTTCATGGAATCACAGAATGGGTCAGGTTGGACAGGACCACAGTGAGCCATCTGGTCCAACCTCCCTGTTCAAGCAGGGTCATCCCAGGGCACATGGCATAGGATTGCATACAGACAAGCATGAATATCTCCACTGAGGGAGAATCCATACCTTCTCTGGGCATCCTTTTGAAGCGTCGGTCACTTGCACAGTAAAAATGCTCTTCCTCATGTTCAAGTGGAACTTCTGTACATCAGTTTCTGCCTGTTACCTCTTGTCTCATTGCCTGGCACCACTGAGCAGAGCTTGGCTCTGTCCTCTTGATCAGATACTCACAGATATTGATGAGTTGTCTTTTCGTCAGGCTGAGCAGGCCTAGCTCCTTCAGCCTTTCCATTCATAAAAGAGATATTCCAGACCCTTAATCATCTTGTTGCCCACAGCTGGACCCACTCCAGGAATTCTGTTTCTCTTGTGAACTGAGAAGCCTTTCACTGGACACAGCAGTCCAGGTGAGGCTTCACCAGGGGCTGAGCAGAGAAGCAGGATCTCCTTTGACCTCCTGGCAATTCTCTTCCTAACACACCCCTAGATACCATTGCCCCTGGCCACCAGGGTACTGCTGGCTCATAGAGAACTTGTCCACCAGAACCCCAGGCTCCTTCTCCATGGAGCAGCTTCCCAACTCCTGTGTATTTTCTGCCCAAACATAAGTTATGACAGGAGGTCTTTATTCATCCACGTATATATCTTGCCTTCTTTTCCCATTTTCTTGCTCACTGGGATGCATTGTTCTTGAGCCTGACTTGGAACTCCCCTCCGTGCAGGGCCTATTCACTTGTGATTCTTCCAAGAAGATCCCTAACGAGCCTAAGTCAGCTCTTTAGCCTCAACCAATCCACAATCTCATGGCCATTACATTCAAGGCTTCCCCCAACCATCACATCTACAGCAAGGCTTTCCCTCTTTCTTAGCGTAAGTTCCAGCAGCATATGATTCCTTGTGGGATCCTCCACTGCCTGTGTCAGGAAGTTGTCAATACTTTCCAGGAAACTCCTGGACTGTTTGTGATTCACTATGTTTCTTCTCCAGCAGATGTTAGAGTAGTCAAAGTCCCTCATGATAAGCAGTGTTTGAGAGGCTTTATTTAATTCTGCACCCAGTGCTGGTCAGGTTATTCGGAGAACACAGGATTTGTTGGAATGCCAGCATGGATTTATGCTGCAGCCTGTAATACCAGGTGCCAATTCAGATAGTTGTATATAAAAACTCCAGTCCATTACCTCACTCTACTGTAAGTATTCCCTGGGAGTGCCACATAGTTTGAGCAACAAAGAGAAACTGAAATCTATACAGCTTGGCTCCTTTCCTCAGGAAACTGTGCTCCAGTGCCAGACGACCAACAAAATAAGCACTGGGCGTACTTGTTTTCAAAAACCTATGGACTGGAGCACAGTGTGTGGTGTGTAATACTGCTCTGCTGCAAGGAAACATAAAGCATGAAGCTTTATCTTTTGGCCAGAAACCCTGGGACCTGTGGGAGACCACAGTCTAAATCAAGAATCAAAACACTTCCCCAGCACAACTGCAAATTGAAAAGAAGTCCTTGTACTGTGCTGGCAAATATACAGATGGAGGATGACTTCTAAATGCATAAAAGGTTCTCAGAAACACTTTGTGACTTTTCTAGGTGAAAAAAATAATAATGCCAGATAGATATTTGTGGTGCTTTTGTGGACGACTAACAGGTCAGGAAAAAGC
Organism: Corvus kubaryi; assembly: GCF_017639235.1. Lineage (NCBI taxonomy): Eukaryota > Metazoa > Chordata > Aves > Passeriformes > Corvidae > Corvus > Corvus kubaryi. The sequence continues at coordinate 404,574 of NW_024582075.1, forward strand.
ATTCAAGAAAAGCAATTGTTTGTTTGCTGTATGTTAACAGTATGATGATGGTCACTTAAATGTGATTATATTGTATAAATAAAATGTCAGAGTGAGGCAAAATATTGTACACAATTTATTATAATACAAATTTTACAAAGACAAGACATAACAGTCAACACTATGCGCTTCACATTACACACAGCACAGTACTCTCTATGGCAAGATGAGTGACTGAGTTTAAGAAAACCCTTTTGATTTCTGTTCAAATGTTATAGCACTATGTCATGGTTACAGGAGAAAGAGTGCCAAAGGTGTGACCAAACTGTATTCTGCACCCATCTACATTATTCCTGGCAAACTGTTAATGGTGGGTTGTTTGCAGCAGCTGTCCAGTGCACACCCCACCCCTCAGGCTATGAGCTGGGTGTTAAATGAGATAAGGAAAAAGAGACGACCCTGTGAGGCCGGGTAATGTTTCTTTTCCTTCACACCAATGACTCAGCCCATGTAACTCACTCCGGGGAAGCAGCAGTACAGTCCCACCCATCCTGAGGGGGTTGTCTCTGCTAATGGGCCATAATGAGCTCAGTGGCACCAGCAGAATAGACAGCTGCAATGACCATCAAGGGCTCCAAAAATACCCTATGACTCTCAGGATTACATCATTCCATTGTGATACTCCCTGCCCTGAGGGAGGTACTGAACATTCGTGCCTGGACTTTGAGGGTATATAATCCTGGGGTTTGGGAACTGGGACACCACGGGACATCCAGAGGAGGACCCAAACTTCCACAGGACCACCACTTTGACAAGACTGCAATCATCACTTCAACAGCACTGAAACCACTGCTTAATTGGACAGACCACCACCCTGACCAGTAGGGGCCAGGTTGTACGCCGTGGTTTTAAGCCAGTTTTCTTTATCATTGCATTTATGGTAATCTTTCTATTAAATTGTATCTCTCACTTTAAATCTCTCACAAGATATTTGTGTGGCGTTAATTTCTCCCACTGGTTTACTCTCAAACCAGCACACACTAGCACTTCAAATAAGTTCAAATAAGGTTCAAATGTGGAAATATGCTTCCTACCAAAACCTACCCAACAGAACTGTTAAAAGCATTGCCTCTGAGCTGTGGACACCATTTATACTGAGCCAGATGTTGAAAACTTTGGGCCTTGTATCATGGTCTTCTGTAGATGAGATACAGATTGTGCCACCCTCCAGTTTTCTCACCCCCTGGGCTCCCACACAGAGTGCACAAACACCAGGAGTGAGCAGGAATATCCCCTGCATTGTGGGGTAGAATAATTAATATTTACATTTAATAAATATATCTTTATATTTCTATTTTAATTTATATTTAGTTTACATTAAAAAAACAGAAACCAACAAACCCCAAACAAACAAATGAAACCAAAAACTAAATCAAGCTTTACTAACATTTAAGTTGACACCAGTGTCCCCATTTGCTCTGCACTTCAGAGCATCCTGTACCATACACAGTACTGATGACGGGGGTGCAGAGGTGTCCGCAGCGGTGCCCTCTCTCACCTGTTCACTTTCAATATATGGTCATGGTGTCTGACCTGCCAGGGTAGAAGGCTCAGAGGAGATGGGCCAGGGCAATGTGTCTGTGAAGCTCAGGGAAGAAGGTAGCCTGGGACTGATCACAAGAGCTGCAAAGAAGCGGACTTGACCTCAACATCAAGGGGATCTGAGAGTGACCTTTGCTGTAGATCAACAGCTATCAACTGCCAAGCGGTGGCCAGCCAGTGTGGAAAGGTTTCTCCGTCAGTTCATTCAAAGAGTGTGAATGTCTCCCTGGGTTAGGCAGGCCAGCATGGGGGAGGAGAACAAGGGGTTCAGGCCAATATTGAGTATAAAAACTTAACAACTAATAACATAATTTCATAGAGAACAACAGGCTTGAGAGGCCTTCTTCTCAACAGATGCCTTCCCAGAAACTGGAGATGGCCAGTATCATGTTGAATACATTAGAGAGATTTGCAGTGGGATTCCAACTCATGGTTAAACTGTTTGTTGCAGTTGCTACATACATTTTCCTAAGTGTAATTTATATTTGTATAGTGTTCTGTAATATATTTTGTATCAGTCTGCTAAATCAGAAATTTCATGTAACACCAAGTATCTTCAAAAAAGTAAATTTGCTATTAAACGTTAGACACTCAATTTATGGAATATCCAAAAGAACCTGGTCAGAGAATAGTGGAGTCTGACAAGAAGGTTCCTCCAGAACATCAGGAATGTGAGGGTGACTGGGCACTGGTTCAGGCTGTCCAGAGAAATTGTGGAGACATGCTAGATCTGTATTGACACAGTCTAGGGCAATTGGCTTTAGGTGGCCCTGCTTGAGCAGGCAGACAACCAGGTGCCATCCAGAGGTCCCTGTCAGCCTCAACCTTTCTGTGATTCTCAGAGACCATGACTTGCCTTGCAGAGTGACATGTTGCTTCTCTGCTCATTGACTTGCTAAAGAGAGCAAGTTTGTATTTTACAGAGAACTTGTCCACTCCCGTCTTAATGGAAATATAAAACTTACGGTACTAACCCTATATTTTTTGTAAGGGGTAGATTGAACCCAATTGCAGATTACCTGTCACCTTCATAATTATGACACTTTATAAGAACAGCTTTTTATGTCTAGAGATTTCTCAGAGTCTAGCATAGGACCTCTGCAAGGTCCTAAACTGAGCACTGATATTTATATTGTTGCAAGTATGTGACTGGACATAAAAGCCATCGAAGTACTGTAATCTGTTCTCAGTCCACAATAAAACAGTGTTCATACATCCTTCCTGCTGTCTGTCATGAATCATGATTGTTGACAAATACAGGTAAAAGGCTTCACAACAATGCATACAAACAGATTATTCCTTTCTGTTTTTTTTTTATCTGTAAGCCAGTTACATAATTAGAGTTCTGTGGCCATGAGATCTTCCAGTCATTAAGAGGCAGCTAAGAAAAATACTTTGCATTAAAAAAAGTATACAGGTTGTCCATAATTCCTGGCTTCTCTCATTAGATTATTTTCATTATAAATAAGCAGTAATTCTTACCCAGATTTCACTGTAAATTCTATATGTGAAACAATTATTAAATAGATTAAAATTTAGTGGCTTGATAGTTAAGAAGTACTTCAAAATTAATGTTGATAAGGTTCTAATACTAACTCTGCTTTGGAGATAGGCTTCAAATGACTAAATTAGGCTTCTGATCAATAAACAAAAAAAATACACATTTCTGTTAAATTATTAAATTTTACGTCAGGACATGTTACATAGTAATACTGTGAACTATTTTTGCAGAAAAAATATAGAACAATTCTTCAAAGGATATTTGAATTTATGTCATGATTTGTTCTGCTAAACATTAGTTTCATTCAAGGCAGCTTTTAACAGTTCAATTCTTTCAACATCTAAACTACTGCAGTAGCTTTTTGAAGACAATACTGCAATCTAAAGGATGTAGTAACATGTAGCCTTGTGATTGAAAGAGATAGACTATTGCCTTAAAAAACAAACACTCCTATATCTATTTTATTTCTTTTGAAGCTAGACATTTGCTGGAGTGTCTTTCACATGATAATGTGTTTTCAAGAGATGTTGGCTTTACAAAGACTCTGGTGACTCATGGAGCTATTCTCTTGAGAAAGCACTTACTGCCTTTGACACCAAGTAAGGCATCGAGTGGTATCAGAGGTCAGATATGCTTCCAAATTTGCTGTTAAATATTAGTTCTCTCATCAATGCTTCATATATTATTCCTACAGTTGCTCTCTCTTCCACCAATAATCTCCATTCTTCCACAATTGCACCCTATCACTCTTTGTTTTTTCCCACTTGTGCTCTTTAGGTTGTGTTGTGTCATATGTGTTTCCCAGTTGAATGTCATTCTCTTCACTCAGTTGACTTTTCTAATTGCATATGAAAGGCCAAAATTATGGCTTTTTTTCTAAATTTATTTTTGTTTATGGATTTTAGTTTACTGAGATAAAGTCTAGAGGAAGACCAAAGAGGTGTTGTTATTGTAAAGGGCTGACTAGTTGAAAATCAAAGCATTGCTCTTAATTTTGGGTTCCAGCCTTCCTGGATATACTAAATTTATTTTGAGGTTATTTCTGATGAACTTACATATTCCATCATCTCATCTTTATTTTGTGTACATGGAAATTATTTGATTGGTTCTGATAGTAATACAGTTTTGGCAGCAACTTTCAATAACATTTGCACTTTATCCTCTTTACAAAGGAGAATAAGAGAACTTTAATAATGTGAGGTTATCCAAACGCCAGCATTATTAAAATAAACAGACACTGTTTTCTATTTTAATGTATTAATTTTAGTCTATTTCATAGGACATGGATAGGCAGCTCACCTGGGCTCACAGCGTAAAGCTCCATTTTTCCTGTCTGTCACACCATGTGAGACAGCGTTAAGTATTTCTTGTTATTTGTGTAAATTTTGCAGATGCTGTAGAGTGCTTTGCCCCCATAAATGGTAATGATAGAGAAAAGAATGGTCTTAATGAAAAAAGGCACCTGTATAGTAATGTATGTTATCTTTCAAATAGAAACGCAGCCTTTCAAAACAAAAATGTGTGTAGTCTCTGAAATCCATCCTAGATGAAACTGTGCGTAGCCATAGCCAAAGTATATCAATCAATTCCTTGCTGGCTTTTCTTTGAAAAAGAAATAAAACAGGAAGCACACAGAGTGTGGATCAAATTGCTGGAAGCATGGGGATAGATCAATTATTCACCATTTATTACAAAATAGATCAACAATTCATAATATAGGTAAGATAAATACCTAAATCATGGTTATTATACATGGATTTATTTCTGTCTTTATAACATTTTGCTTTTATCTGAGACTTGTAAAAGAAAGAGGATATTTTTATGTGAAAATTTTACTGGGGGAAAAATTTCCATTCCTTTTTTGGTTATTTCATGTACCTGAGATTTCACTCTTCCATAAAATTCCTCTGGAATAATGGAAGTTTTTCACATTGAATCACACAAATGTTTTCAAAGCCACTTCTGTGTGAAATGTCATGCTCTGTAGTTCTGATGAGACACTTAAGAGGAATTGTGGCCACATTTTAAATATCTGTCTTGACGGAACATAACAGTAAAAGTGAAGAAAAGATCATTATCTAGACCAACTGGCTGTTGAAATGCTCCTATGTATTTCTAATTTGCTGCAGGACTGAAAAAATAAAAATCACTGTTTTTTAAGGAAAGGAAATAGTGGTCCCAATACTCCAAGGGAAAATTAATGCATGACTTATTTGTAAACAGAGTGAGATGATTTCACAGAGCCTTTTCTGCTGATAGATCATCTGCCAGAGCGTGAGCTGCTAAGTTCCTCAGGCTGGAGAGAAATAGGGATATACTGTGATTGTTAGGCAAGAGGAAATTGAGCCCAGCTTTCATTTCTAAGGATTTTGCTTTCTGTACATAACTCTTGAAAAAACTGGGTGTTCCCTCTTGCTTCTCAGATGAGAATTTTTGTTGTGGTTCATGTAGGAGAGGGATGCCGCAACTCTTAAAGTGAAATCCTCATTCCACATTGGTGGTCCCTTTCCTGAGGGATTAAAGGGTTGGAATGCGAAGAAAGAATCCTAAACCCCCTCTTTCTAGAAGCATTGCAAAGAAATTCCTTGAGGCAGGCAAGATCAAGTGAAAAGGGTTTGCTCATAGTCAGACAGCAAGCAGGAAGGGCCATGCTGCCGCTGCTAAACATCAGAGCAGATCGTGGTTCGTGGAGTCTGTTGGGAGGTAGGCATGCTCCTAGGGCTGCTGTAGATATGCTGATGACCTCTCCAGGTCCTGGACCAGCAAAAATGAGTCTGAAAGCCATCCTCCCGGCTTTCTCCTCCCTTGGTTGCAAGCTCTATGTTGCTGCATCTACAAGAAGTGGTTGCAGAGGAGATCTGAAGTAACAACAACCAGCTTTAACTGACTACACTGATTGAACAGGTTTGCACATAAGTAAGTGCCTCTCTAGCTGAAGGGCAGGAGGTGGGATGCAGTCCATCAGGAAGTACCAAAACAAACAACATACATAAATTCCTAATGTGGGAATCTCCAAATGCTGTATGAATCACTCTGTTAAACAGCTCTTCCTGAAGTCTCAATTTATGTTGTAGTTCATGCTCTAAATAATTTTGAATCAGTCTGAAGATAAGACACCATATTCATATATACAGAATTAAGTTTCCCTGGCTTTGCTGAATCACATTAATCTGTCCAGTTCCTCCATTTTGCCACTTAATCTGGGATTTAACCAATATGTATAAAGTATCATGGCTCAAAGGTAAAGCAGAATTTTAAAGCAATCAATCTGGCTATTAAGGACTCCAATTGACAGTAGAATAGGGAGAAAACCCCAATTAATAGAGATTAAAGACTTTCTGAAATCTTTTTGAATAGACTGGATTATTATCTACAAAAGACAAATGTTTTGAATAGAATTGCATATATTCTTCACAGATTACAATGCTTCTGGAAATTGTAACCTCTGTCATTACCAGATCATTAAGAAATACTGTGTTGGCTGATGCCAGGATTGATTTTTCAGTGCTGATCTGAAATCTGTGGTAGAATGTAAGTGAACAATAGGCAACGACATGCAAGTGGACAGCTGTGCAACTCCTAAAGCTGCACGTTCTGCTGCTCCTGGGGTTGAAGAAAAGACAGCAAAACCTGTAAGATAAGTATAGTGATGTTGTTTGCAACAACAGTTGGACACAAAAGCAGATAATAAGTTTTGAAGAGATTACTTTATTTCTCAAATTTATTTCCCACAATTTATGATCGAGTTTGCAAATATTAAATAATGGAGCTGTAACGGGGACAGGTCATTGTCAAATCCAGAAACTGTATTTGCATACATATTTGCACTGAGTTTTCCAGTGAGTGAGTCATTACAGTTTTTCAGAAGCTGTGATACCAGGCAGAGCTTCATGTGGAAATCAGACTTCTTTTTAAAAATATATTTGTTAAGCATTTCTTCTTTATATCTGATTCATGCCTCAGTGGATGTCATAATATTTAAATGGTTGCTTACTGTTCAGAGTGTGTAAAATGCACATCTTGGGAATGTACTCAGTCACTTGTGCTGAACTGTGAAGCCAAGGGCAAAAGGCAAGAGTGAGTTTCCAGGCTGAAGACTAAACTGCTGGATGACAATAAAGATGGTGTTGGATACAGGCTCACAGCACCACTCTTACATCTTAAACAGATCTTTGTCAGGCACAAGATCGCACAGTCCCCATAGTAATAATAAAGCAGCACGCCTTCTGGTTTTTACACACTTCTCTCTTTGAAGACCTGTTTGTAGGAGGCAAGCCTTCTGACAGATTTGACAAATTTTTATTACTGAGTGTCCAGCATAAACAGTTCTCGAAATACTCAGAGAAGAGCAAAAAAAATCTATTAAAAAACACAGAGGCGCTTTCAGACCTAGTCAAGTGAGATTAGTCAGTTTAGTGAGGCTGCTTGGCTGCAGTCATTAATTGAGAGCCAAGGGAGATATATTCTACAGAGAGCAGAGCATTTTACAGCATATCTTGTATAAAACATGTCCTGGTCAGTATTAACTCCCAAGCCTTGTTAAACAGCATAATTGAAAGAAAAATGTCACATAATTTTGCTCCTAAATAATTGATGGCGGCTGAGCACTAGACAAAAGGCCTGGTTCTCCCTCCCCTCTTTAAGACTCTCCAGGCCATGTCTGCAAAAACCTGCCTGCAGTCAATGGAATTTATGGGGATGTAAAAATATTGTAGCTGATCAGAGAAACAGGCTGAGTACATGCCTTCACAGCTTTTGTTTACTACACTATTTCTATTGAGTTTTCATAGCCCCATATTCTTTTGCTGAATACACAGATATATTCAAGAGAGTTTAGAAAAATACCTTAAAATATAAAAACACTCCTGGCTTGTATATTGTGCCTAAAGAAGCTTATGACAAAGAAATCTGGGATCAACTTTTCTGTTTGCTAACAACAGAAGGGAAAATCCACAAAATCAGATTACAAGCCAAAAAAAAGTGGTTTTCTTTTATGAAAAACAGATGGACTTTAGAAATAGAGATTATAAATAGTTCTCTTTTTTTTACATAGGAATTCTGAAAGCAATTAATTTACCTACTTGGAAATAATTTCCTCTAATGCTAGGAGGACCTTTCCAATACTTTGGCTTCACAAAGAACCTTATACACAGTATGCAATTCATACAGAGTTATGAAATTTTGCATAATGCAAGTGACACTTCTTCATCTATTTTCATCTTTTTCTTTCTTGTGAATTGCAGTTGTTACATCTGTAGCAGTTTCCATAGTAACACTCAATTTTGGACTTTACTAAAGGATGGGAATGACTAGCTTGAGAATGATTGGCCAGGAAATAGGTTTAAAATTAGAAAACATTTAGGGTCTATTAGGGGGTAAAAGCCCAAAAACCACACAACTGAAAAACTTTGAACCCTTTCCAGCCCCTTACAATTTTAACCTAGCCTTCCAAAACTACTCCAAACAGCAGTTCGGAACACATAAAACGTTAACACTGTGACCTGAGATTTGGCAGTTTGATGAGACAGTAGTTTCTACTGTGAAGATTATGGCACTGTAACTTGGTCCTGTACTGGTACTCTAAAGAGTCCTGTAATTTCTGCAATCATTCCACTTTCTCTCAGGAAGTGATCTTGCCTCAGCAACATGTGTGCTGGAGTCACATGTGATAGCATGGAGGTGGTCTGGGCAGGCACGGGAGTATGATCTCAGTGTAGTAAGATTTAACAGTTATCACATGGCAGTTGCTCAGGAAAAAAGTTTGTAAGTTACAAGAATGCTTCCCCCCACCTGCTCCAAATTCAGTTTTAAGGACCAACATCTCCATCTTAAAGCTGTGCCTATATGCATTTAGCTAAAGCTCAAAAGAATAATGGGAGTAGGAGCTAGTAGAAACATAAAGAGCCTGGAAGACTGAGAGTCTACCATGACTGCTGCAAGCCTGCCCCATGGAGTGAATACTCTCTAGAAATAACTGTTTCTAATAACTTCAAAGGGAAGGAAAATAGAGGAGAGAGCAGACATTTGGTGGTTTAGCAGCTAAAGCTTTGAACCTTTCACCTCTGTATCCATACTGAAAGCCCAGCTTGAAGTTCTCAGAAAAAGTATTTTCTACTTCAAAATGGAAAGACCTTACCATACATAATTGGAAGTGATTTAGAATAAGGAGTTAAAATAGTAGTTTTATGGGGTCATGACCTTTTAACCTCCACATTTTGTCATGGTGCTTTTTTACAGCTGGTGACATTTAGTCCAAGGAATAATTTGTCTTGACATGTTTTTGTTTTGCTTTGTGTTTGGTTTTTCACAAGCATTTGATTTTGCAGCAGTGGCACATAGATGCTACTTCTAAGTGTTTAGATGCCCTAAATTCGATTATTAGAAGGTTGATTCTTCGTCTTATCTTCTGATTTATTGTAGTACATTAATTACAATGCAAGTTCATATCTAAAATCAGCATTACAAAGGCATGATTGGAATTCCATAGAAGGAAATTTTCAAACAGACTAAACAGAGAAGGCAGATTGTATGCTCTAGTGAATATGCCTGCCTGGTGGGGATAGACCCTGTAGTTGTTCCAGGCCACCCGTAAGTCTTAATTTCATGCAATCACAGTAGATACCTGTGACAAGACTGAAGCAAATAATGGAATTGAGCCTAAAGATGAGTCTATTTCCTGGTATCATCATTTTTGTGATACAATTGTTGCTGTATACGATGACTTGGCCTTGTCTCAAGTTGTGCAACTCTCTCATAGCTTTGTTTCTGCGTAAGCAGTGAAGACACTTGGAAACTCACACACTGTGCATCTGCAAGTGTGAGCAGGGACTGCAGTTCAGCTAACAAAGCCTTCACTTAAGCCTTCACCAGAACAGACTTTCTGTTATATGTAAAAATTAATGAACATATTTATGCATACATACATATATACACATCTGTCAGTAAAAGAGGGTTTAATGATTTGATGGTTTTTCAGCTTATCCTGATATGACTTTGCTAACCTTTTTCAGAAACACTATGATGAGAAAAGGAAAAGCATCTTAAAAAACAACTGAGCAGAACTTTAGCAGTATGAATCATGATAACTGAGGGAAGGCAGGAGAAGGTAATAGAAAACCAACCGAAACTCAGAAGAAAAGTGAAGTACAACAAGATGTCTAGTGAAAGAGTTAAGTGCTTTGCTTCATGCGGCTTGGCAAATGGAAGAACACAAATCATTGCAAAGGAAAAAATGGTCTTGGAAATCTCTGGAGACTGGCTTCACATGGCTAATTTACAACCACATGCAACATCTGTCACTTTTACAAATCAATGAGAGTGCCTACCCTCTAATAGCACAGGTTCACTGGTAAAGGTTGCTGGTGTCGGCCATACAGATGAGACCTTTCAGGATGTCAGAAAAGAATGTCGGTGACGCACATTAACACCCACACGCTCCTTTATGTCACTTCCAATTTACTTTATCTTAAATTGTCAGCTAGCAGAACTTACTCTGATATTAATAACTGGAGGTTTGCATCCAAGCCAGGAAAAATAAACCCTGCTGATAGCTCCATGAGACATCTGGCTTGCTCTAAGGAAAGCCGAAAGTGAAAGATAGATCTCTTGGTTCTTCTTAGTAGAGTCTGTAATACTCAGAAAAGAAAAAGATGGTATGACTTACAGATGGCCCATGTGTAGTATACAGAGAAACATTTGCATTTTGTCATTTTCTGTAAGTGCTGTTCAACAGGAGAGTGATTCAATTCTTTTACAGTACTGGAGTACAAAAGAAGGTGTTAAAGCCATACACGGATATAAAATGTTCCCACAAGCTAGAAGAAGCTTCCCCAGCCCAGAGTTCATATTTCTCCATGGTATAATTAGATATTTAATCCTCTTTCTCACTCTTTTCCCAGTCTTATTGGAGGGACTTAATGGTCTTGATTCTCTTTTTTAATTCAGAGGGTATAAGCTGAGCTGTGAGTCTTGATAACGGAAATGTTACTTAGGTAAATCTACAATACCAAACTTGTCTCAGCCCAGCTAGCAGGCAGTCCCCCACAGCACATGTCCATCACTACTCTTTGCAAGTACAGGACAGGATCTCGAGCCAACTACTGGGGAGAAGTGCTGATGCAGCTAGTCCCCACAAGTATACTTTGCCAGGGTTACTCTGTGGCACTGCAGCTTTCCATTAGGGGAAATCACAGAGGCACTTGTAGCACTTCCCATGGTAATTGCAGCTTTCTTCTTTCATGTCCTTAATCAGGTGAATAAACCCCTAAATTTTCTGTCTCTCTTGCCTAAGGAGGGGGAGATATTTATCTACAGTTTTGACTGAATCTGCACATGAGGACCTTGCTTTTGCAGACAAAACTTTAGTATGTTCATTGGAAGGCTTAGAAAAGAATGTGCTCCCATTTGAAGGATTGTTAAACCTGCTCCTTAAGGAATTTATAGGACTCGTTCCACCTGTGTAATTTTATTAACTGCATCGGTACCTCTTTGGTCATATTATTTTCAAGATAATTCGTTCTAGCAAGCTTTTTCTTTTTCCATCATATCCTTTTCATGTCTCTACTGTTGTCTGCAAGTTCTATCACCTATGTAGTTTTCTTCTTTTCCCGGTAATTTATACATATGTATATAAAATGCATAGATCTCAGTAACAGCCTTTTGGCATCCTCTCCCTCAATAAAAAATACCCATTTATTCCTATATTTTATTTTCTGGTTTTAATACATTTTTATTTCTTGGGCTTGTCTCCTCTCCTGCCTTGCAACACCTTTGGAACTGGCCTTTGACTGAAAGCTTATCTGAAAGTTCAACTATAGTATTAGCCAGCTCGTGCTTACCGACATGTTTTAGGTGATTTATTCCAATAAATCTAGTGGCTATACTAGTGATGATTTCCAGCTACAAAAGTAATATTTTATTTCCAAGTATATTATATTGATCACAGTGATCATTACCTCATTTTTGTCAGCTTCCTGGAAACAAATTTTAGTGGTCTAAAGTTTGACTTTCAAGTACCTAATTTTTAGGACTACCCTTGAAGTACCTTTAAAGATCGATGCCACACTTGTCATCCCCTTTTCCTTTAAAAGGCAAGTTAAATATGTTTGACTCATCAGTAGTCGCCCTTGGATTGCAGAATAGACATAGCTCCAGTACCAATAAATTTAGCAAACAGATGCATGTCAGGATGGTAAAAAAGAATTCAACTATCTGCCATCTTTAAAATGTTAAGAGACAAATAGGAGAGCCACCCATGTCTTGGGGTGCATCAGGCACTGCATCTTCACCTGGGTAAGGGAGGGGATTGTCCCACTCTGCTCTGCACAGGGGCAGGCACTGATCTCTCCTCTGTGGTGACCAGTGACAGGACATGAGGGAAGTTGTGTCAGGAGAGGTTTAGGTTGGGTATGAGAGAAAGGTTCTTCACCCAGATGGTGGCTGGGCACTGAACAACCTCCCCAGGGAAGTGGTCACAGCACCAGCCTGACAGACCTCAAGAGGCATTGGACAATGCTCTCAGGCACATGGTGTGACTCCTGGGGATGGTGCTGTGCAGGGTAAAAAGCTAGACTCAGTGATCCTTGTGGGTCCCTTCCAACTCAGCTTATTCTGTGATTCTGTGATTCTGTGATTGTGACTAATTACATCGCTACAGAGAAGCTGTGACATTTACTCAGACTCTTAAGCTTTCTCTAAAAACTGTCTCTATTCTTGCACTTCCACTTCAGTGATTATGTTTTGCATAGGAAACAATAACTGACCGAGTTGTCAATCACCTAAACTACACACATTTCGCTGATCTATATCAGGTGTTAGATAGGGGAGAAAGTGAGCAGTAAATGCATAAGGCAGAGACTCCCCAAAATAAGGATGTTGCAGAAATGATTTACACATTGCAGTGAAGATGTTGCCCCAGGATTTACCTCTGTTTGGCTGTTAGGCTGAAGTAATCACACTTCTTGATGTAATAACAACACAGAAAAAAACTTGTGGAATTATTGTTGCTATTGTTGGCAACAAAGCACGATATTGCTCTCCCCAAGTGAAGCAAAACATTTTCTCTGAATGATTTGTAAAGTATACGATGGGCTGTTAATGTAAAAACATACAGCTATGAAGGACATCTCTGGAATTTTACATTTTGAAACCGAAGGCAGGAATTCAAGCAGTCATTTCTCCTCTCAAACTCCAAAGAAATCTTAATGTTCATAATGGGCCTTGACAGACACAGGCTGCAGAAGAAGGTAGAGCCTGCTCTTGTTTAGAATAGATTTCTGGGATTCCTTATGACACATCACTATGGCATTTCAGCTTTAAAATTTGGTCTTTTCCTCAGGATTTGCAGCACTGATTGTTATTCCGTAATAATAAGTGATTAGACTAACAAGAATTAAGAATCTTTATTTTCCTAATAATGCTTTGTCATGACTGTGTACACTCCACAGTGGATGTTGCACATTTTGGCCATGTTCTCATTTAAACTCTCAGGAATTTTAAACCTAATAGAAGCACATGGGGTACTGACGGGATTAAATAGCACATAGGTGCAATAAAAATGGCATGGTTTCTGTTGTCCTGCAAAGGTAGAAACTAGTGTTGCTTAATTAGTTGGGGTTGCTGTTTTCATTTATCACCAGTGATTTCCAGAAGGACAAAATGGTACGTAAACTGTGCAAGATACACAGCTAGATACATGGGCTTAGCAGCTTAGTGACCTTAGCAGCTTTACTCTGTTGCTCTCAGTGTGCAACTGTCAATTGTTCAGGCCAAGTTGACAGTCTTAATCGTGCCTTACTGGCTTTGGTTCAAGTATATAAAAAACATGCTTCTTACTTGTGGCTAAAGTGCAGAAACTGTTCCAAATTTTTGCTCCCTTGCACTTATATTAATTAAAATATGTTTGGGATAAAGCATTGTTAAAAATATTTTATCTCATAGGAAATCAACACATATGGTGAAATCATACTGAACCACATTCTCACAGAGGAACAAACATTGAATGTACCATAAAGACATTCAAAGAAGTTCAGACATAAGTGCATAGTATCAATTTTAGCTATTTCTCTGTCTCTATCCAGAAGATGCTGTGCACAGGAGTGATCCTGATATACCATATTGAAACCCATAAATTTCCTGAATTGTCAGTAAGTGCAAAAACACTGAAACCACAGCAACAGCTGCTGAGGTGTGTAGAAATTTTGTTTAAAACCCATGGGTTTACATTGTAAACTCTCCTTGGTTTTTTATTCAATCAGAACTTCAAGGACTAACAATGTTCCAAATGCCTCAGATGGGACAAGTTACTTTCTTGTGCTGGATAACCATCTTAGGCCAAAATAAGCTGCCCTTGAGGCAAATTTTATTTTACAAATAAAACCAAAAAATTTTTAAAAAATTGAAAAATGGTCTATTCAGACACAGACTGTTTTGGGTCAACAATAACCGTTAAAATTACAAGACTTCTGTTTTATATATTTTGATAAAAAAACTATATATATTTTAATTTACGTGCCTAAAAAGAATGGGAATTGTGTGTATTTCTCAGATCTCTTGCCCAGAGAGAGTTTTACTTTATTGTTTTAGATCCAATTTTTGCTATTCTATCTTTTTCCTTTAATTCAAAGTGCTCCAAGGGTTTTTGGTTTTGGTTTTTTTTTTTTAAATTTCTTCTTCTTTCCTTTTACAGTCTTTTTATATTCTCTAGAGAATATAGGCAGCTAAATAATGCCAGTTTTATCTGTGCATCATTCCTGCTCAGCATGATGCCACAGAAGAAAATGGAAGGAATAATCAACATTGGTCAAGGAGCTAAAGGCTGAACTTGATCCATAATTAAACAATACTTTTACACGACTGTGGGAAGAGCAAGCAGCTATCACTGATCTCTTTTATAAGACTCGTATCCGTTTGAAAGCTTATGTTAGTATTGGGGTTTTCCTGCTATCATTTTCGGCAGAACTTTAGATTGTGCTCTAGATAAAGAAATTATTTTTTTGTTTAGATATTTATAATACTTCTTCATTTGTTGACACAGAATTCTATGCCAGAAAAGTGAGAATGCACTGAATTTCAAAGGAATATTTGAACAAATAATGCAAGAATTGAACATCCTTTGTCCCAACTCCTAGGAGGCAGGAGTAGAAATTGCCTAGAAGGGATCTGCACTCTTCAATTGTTCAGGGTGCTGTGGAAAAGAAGATGTACAGGTTAGCAAGGACTGGCAGAAAAGATGCTGCCCAGAAACCATATGCTCTTCAAGCATCCTCAGGACACTGGCATGGCTCCTGGAATAACATGTCAGAGCAAAATAAATTCATAGCCAAAAATTAAACCCAAGAAACATATGCAATTGCTCTTACTATTTGTGCTCAAGAAGATGGTCAATATTGATTTCTTGAATAGATCTCCTTGCACGTGGAATTACTTCTCGGTGCTACTGTTGTCCTCCCAAACTTTCATTCTCTAATTTTGCATGCAAATCAGAAATCAAAAGCCTAGTGCAAGCCCTGAAGGCTCACTCTGACTGCAGGTATGCTCAACACCCACCTTGGAGATGGGGTTCCAATGAGGTTGTCTCATTGTAGCATTTTCTCAAGAAGTTTTGATCTTTCATGATTTTTAACCTAAACACTGCAATAGTCTAGTACCTAACCAAGCCCTAACAAACTAGATGGCATTCAACATAACCTAGAAAAAATGTGTCATCTCCATCTAGATTAAACAGATATTAAACAATATATTTTTCAGAACTAATCAGCTAGCAAATGAAAATACTGGAGTATTTAAATGCTGATGTTCTTGAAATAGTTTTTCACTAAACTGAGGTGTAACCCCAGCCATTAACCAAGTAAACATAGTCACTCACTCACTTCCCCATGATGACCTCTAACCTGTTATTGAAAAAATTGAGCTTCATACCAGCATTCTGCATGGAGCATTGTAATTTCTATGCAGGTCTTCACCCTTCATTGTGCCCCAAGTTCTCCAAAAATGAAATGAATGGTCAGTCACCTGAACAGGTTTAACTGATTTATGAAACAGAACACAAATGACAACTGGAAGCGGGGACCCAGGATAGGCTCAGGACCCCAGTGACAAAGCAGAAAGGTTCAGCACTCTCGAGAGGCTGGGCGCTCCCCGTACGCAAAGGTAATGAAAGGGGGATGTGGGGCGAAACCTTGCAAGAGTTCTTATAGCCTCTGGTTCACCATGATTGGTTCATTTTTCAATCCACTTTCCCTTTGGTCCTTTTAGGGTCTTATTTGGCTCATTTCGGGAAGTGTTCCTGTCCATCATTTCCTCCATTCTCCTTCCCATTTGTTCTTTGAGCCCACCAACCATGTCCCAGGATGTTAGGGCGATGTAAGACACCTCACAGGCTATTGGCATCTAGTGATTACATGGGAGTGTTTCACCTGTACAGTTTGAGCACCGATATTAATTAACTTTAACTCTTACAAAATCCAGCCCCAGCATAACCAATTAACAATATAACATTTAACAACTGCGAACGTGTTTGTAACAATTTTGTCTCAGTCTGCAGTATAGTTACCTGTCATGTATCCACCCTACTCCATACCTGCTATTTGGATCCCACTTCCTTCAAACCTGTGCGTGAGTGTGCAGCAGTGAGAGAAAGACTAAATCATATAAGTGGCCTTGCTCACTCTGTGTTTATAAAGAAACATAAGGGAGTCTTCTGCCTCCTAATCCTGGTGGTTCAGACAACTTGTCCATTTGCTGACAGATTTTTTCAAGGTGACTTATTCTGAGTGTATAAGGATTTTTGCCTGTATAAACCTGGGCAATACTTTTTATCTTGGCCATAAAAGCCTGTACCATTCACCGACATAACAGACCTATGATGCACATAGCCACAAACCCAACATCTTTTGCATATTAACTTCAGTTATGTTATTATATACTATTTTGAGAGTAAAAAAAAAGATTACTTAGAAATTGTGTAAAAATTTGGGGGTTTAAAAAATAGCAGAGTATTTCTCAAAATTCTTAATCTTACTTGCAATTTTTCCTAAAGTATTTTTGGAAGCATGGACCCTGACACTATAACAATGGGGGAAAAGTTAATCAAGAAAGCTCTAGGCTTGAACTCCAGACTCACTCCTTTTTTTTTTTATTTTCTTCACAATATTAAATTATTCCAGTGTATCAGAATGTTTACATTCCTACTTTTTTTTTTTACTTAAAAAATATTTACATGGGTATGTTTCATTCAATCTCCATTTCAGGTGATACTTGGATGTCACGAACATAGCAATACATATTACAAAAGAAGGTGAGTTACAGTGTATTCTTCATTTCCTGTGCCTGGAAATCATGGTACTAACTGGCAGTAGTGATTGTGCTGTTACTGCAATACTTAAGAAAAAGCACCCTTTGGATAAAATCATACTGAATATTTTAGTAATACTGCACAAAACCTGATTCCTTTGGTTTTTTTGCAACCCAAATTCTGTCATTTCTTCAACCCAAATACACAATGGAGGTGTTCATACATACCAAAGCAATGGTCTTTTTGATTCTGTAATATAGAAAACATGAAAAAGAATTTTGGCCTCTGGGATTATTTCTTTTTCTTTCTACAGAAGAAAAGGAGAGAAAAGAATATTATGAAAGCAACTACTCAGAATTGATCAGAACTTAACCATGAAAGCAAAAGAATGAGGAGAAAACAAATAATTACAATGACTCAGAAATGAAAGGACTTACAGGAATCCTATGTCTGTGCACTGAGATAATATGCCTTTGAAGGTTCAGTGAGTATTTTCTGATAGTCATTAGTACATAAGCAGCTTTAGCTGTAATACAATATATCTGATACTGTTGTAAATATTTTACCTGCATTATCATAATAATTAGTTATTGAGTTATTCATAACACATTAAAGCATAAATAACCTATGAAGATTACTACCATTTTAAGATAAAGCTTTTAAAGGATAAAAGGTGCAAAGACAGGCTCTGAGTTTACTATAATGGCAAAGACAGAGCGCCTACACTGAAAAGCTCCTGCATTTGCAGTGTGAATACATAATAAGGTCTTAATAGTGTGGAATATAGGCTTCAGAACAAGGCTGTAAAATGTTGTGATTAGCAAAAGAAATAACAGCAGAAAACAGGATAATTGACCATAGGAAACAGAGGAAAGAAGAGAAAGCAAGATTAAATACTTACGAGGAATCTATTTCTGGAAGACATGGTCAGAAATTATGGTTGCCCCCATTTCATTTAGAAGAAGCTTAGAAACAGCTAATAAGTGTAAAGTAGGTGTTATGGAAGCATATGATGTGGATTTAAACCATGCTTTTGATCAAAATGATTCAGAGCACTGATGGTGGGAGTCAGAAAGAAGTAAGGTAGACTCAGGTTCTTTTATTTGCTTAAAGGATGAAGTGGTCCTAATTAAATAATCTCCCTTGATTTGTAGTAGTAATGACATTTTCTTCCCCTGGCACTGAAGTGTGTTTTACAGTTTCAGCAGCACTCTGTGTTCAAATCCTATTATTACCTACCAGAATAAACAAGAAGTTTAACATGATTATTTAGGATGTTCCACTTACTTAAAGCAGGATTTGTTGCTACATCTATCAATATGTTCAGCATTTTCTTAGACCATAAGATAGAGTGTGAGCATGTTAGCCTTTCTGTAATACTTAGAATGTTGCTTAATGAAAATTATACTCAGCTGGGGAGAAATCCTCTCAGAACAATTTAAAAGGCCTATTTTCTAAATATACTAATCTTGAGAGTTGTAACTTTTGGAAGATTGAGGATAGTGAGCATAACACAAAGAATAATCTTGTACAGATGCTTAAGAAGGAGGAATAAAGTGTGTATATTGGGAGGAATTGCTCTAGAAAAAAGAATAAAAACTTGTGAAATAAAAAAGAATAAAAAACAGAGGCATAGACTGCCTCTGCCATTCTTATTTTATAAGTGTAATAGAGTGACCACATATTTGTTTAAAACTGAATGCTTAAAACTAGCTGTGTAAAACAGGGTTGGCAAGTCCCACTAAAAAAAATACTGAAATCTTTTTTAGAATAGAAGGTTGATATCAAGTGAGGCTGCCTCCTGCTTAGTACTGGCCTTCAAACATCCTGTCCTCACTGCCTGTGGTGAGCTGCAATTAAATGAACCCCTGGGAAAGCTGAAGTGTTCCTATTTTGAGATGTTTGGAGAGGCTGGATGGATATTTCTTCTATTTTAAGTGGGTAATGATGTTATAGTCTATCATCAGATGACCTTTTTAATGTGACTACTTCTGCTAATTAGGTCCTGTAACAATGCCCTTTTCTCCTATGGACAGAGTGGCAAGTGTGTGATCACTTCAGGACATGAGACCATCTCAACCCTGTCGCAAGTTTCATGGTTTAATTAGCCAAGCAGCCTAGGGAATAGAAAACCTGTGCAGTGTTCCAGTAGGCTGGGTGAGGGTCAGGGGAAGGAGCAGCCGCCTGTTAACAGTGCTCTGCAAGGTGAGCATGGCCATGATCCTGCATGCTTTCAGCGTATCCAGCGGCTCTTCCCCTCCATTTTAGTGCCGCCACCCTGCCACCCCCTTGATGCCCATCCCAGCGGAGCCCTGCAGGACCAGAAGATTCATAAAGCAGATAGATGGCTAAAAAACCGCTGCTCTATTTTAAAAATGTGATTTCCTCCTAGTGGAACTACATTTCTTGAAAGCAGTAGTCCAAAACTCCTTGAAGTCCCAGTTCTCACTGATTTTTCTGAATACCTCAAGTGAAATTTTTCACTCATTAGCACTCATTAGCTAGTTTACAGCATATCGTAATCATTAGAGGGTTACTCATTGCTAATTCAGCATTTAAGACTTCTGCAATTCATACAGAGTAAGTTTGTCTTACATGCGAAAACTCTCTTGACAGTTTTCCTTATTTGTTAATTTTATGGTGCATACTATAAATTAAGATTTTCCTCTCTTAATGTACAAATGTTATATTATAGGTGTTTACTTTTGAAACAAGAGTTTTTGTGCAATATGGAAAGAGGAGAGGATGTATTAAAAATTTTCTAGTGGATTAAGTTGGCTACTGATAGAAATTTTCCAAAATTCTTTCAAACCTGAAGTCATCAGACGGCAGGTGGTAAAGTCAGCTCCTAATTTTAGTTTTCTTTTCTGGTTCGAACTTCTGGGACTGTGGCTCTTTTTTCCATTTCATTCTTACAAACTACGATGCAGAGATAATGTAATGATGCTCACAAAACTGTTCTTTGTTGGAAAGCTGCAGTTTAATGTGA
Source organism: Corvus kubaryi (assembly GCF_017639235.1). Taxonomy (NCBI): domain Eukaryota; kingdom Metazoa; phylum Chordata; class Aves; order Passeriformes; family Corvidae; genus Corvus; species Corvus kubaryi. The sequence continues at coordinate 424,938 of NW_024582075.1, forward strand.
TCAGATTAAATTCAGTACTGAATGCAACTGTGCTCAAAGATTGTTTTATTTGCTATTAGCAATATTGAGCATTTTCTCAGACAAGATGCCAGGATAGACAGACTCTAGCATGTGTTGCTACCCTGTTAGGATTCCAAAATATATGTATTAAGACACTTTATATATATGTAATTATTAGGATACTTTATGTATAGGTATTAGGATATCTAAATGAATATATCATAATCCTACTTATAGGATTTTGATACCTTACTAGGACTGTACCTCTGTGTTTAAAATCATGTGATATTGTCAGCATGGAATGAGAAGTCCGTGAAAGATGATGTGATGCCATGATGTGATCTCATACAAACACTTCCATCAGTTGGGTTATTGTATTAGAAAAAGTAATCCTTACAGCAGCTATTGCAACAACTTTATGCTGTTTATGGTAATTTATGTTCATGCCTACTTTTTTTACACTGCATTTTTACTGGACACTGATCTTCCAAACCTAAATTTTATTCAAAGAGAACTGCAGTTCTGTTTTGCTTTTCTATAATCACTGATTACAAGGTTTCATTAATTTTTATCATGATTATTTTTAAGTTTTATAGAATCATAATATCATATAATGATTTGTGTTGGAAGGGACATTAAAAATAATATAGTTCCAACTCCCCTGTCATAGACAGGGACACCTTTTAGTAGACCAAGTTGCTGAAAGTCCCACCCCATCCATCCTGGCCTTGAACACCGCCAGGGATGGGGCAGCCACAACTCTAGGCAACAGGTTACAGTGCCTCACCACCCTCACAGTAAAAACTTTTCCTAATATCCAATCTTAGTCTGCCCCCTTTTAGTTGAAGCCATTCCCCCTTGTCCTGTTGCTAGATACTCTTATAAATAGTCTTTATCCATCTGTCTTGTGGGCTCCCTTCAGGTGCTGGAAGGATGCAATTACATCACCCTGAAGCCTTGTCTTTTTGTAATAGCACAATTTCTCCTTCTGTAATAGCACAGGAAACAAACAAACAAACAAAATTTTCTGCCTTTTTACAAAGAGGTTTTTGCTTTTGAAAGGGAGGTAGTTGGCACTCTAAATTAGCTACAGCAGTTTGCAAGTAAAACTGGTAAAAATGGGTGAGATATGAATTGTATCTCCTCAGTGAATAACACCTATGATCTTCAATATACCACAGAAATTCAGGCATCTGTTCTGTTAAACTTCTGATTGTTTGAAAATTGGCTTTACACACAAAACCCCCTCTGACTAGTGTATGTGAGTATATTTAGTGCTACAGTTGTCATCTCTAGTTAGATATAATAGAAACTAACTGTAATATGCTTCAGAGAATCTTGAATTAGGAAGTCAACCCTGTCTTGAAAAGTAGAAATTGCATGTGTCTCTACTACCATGTTCCAGTGGATGTAATTAAACCTTATCAGGTAATTCTGTTGTCTGTGATAGATCGTATTTTGCAAAACTACATGTGTAAAAAAATTGGAATAGCTTTAGATATTATTTAAGTGTCTGAAATCTTTTTGGGCCGTCACCTCAGAAAAACAGTATTAGTTTTGGACCAGGACTTTCAAAACTGAATTTAACAGTTGGTTTTTCATCTTGTCAAGTGAGACCCGATTTTCTGAGATTTCCTGCACAATGTTTTTTGAGGACAGGCTTTAGACATCCTTGAGATTATATTTCCTTTAAAGCCTTAAAACATGGCTTTACCTCTGAAATCCATTCTTTTTAGATATCTTATTTTGATTTTTTCTACACATCATTCATCAGTCTCAGTCTAAATCTGACTGTGATACTCATATGACATGATTATTGGTATTACCTTGCCTGTTGTTTCTAGAGAGTAGAATGATACCACTTTTCCGTTCTTGAAAAGAGAGTCTTTGTTGATATGGATTATCATTCAGTGACAAGGTGATCTTATGGGCATTTTTTTCTGGTTTTCTTATATTATTCTTATATTTCAAGAACTAGATTTTTACTTAGTCTCCTTGAATATTGTAACTACACCTCCTGCAATATTTTAGAGAAAATTTGGATAGTTTAACAAGCCCTTAATTTGCTTGACATGTGGAATAAATTTACTGCATTAGCATCCTATACTCCATCTTCTATCCTCCAGCCCTTGAAGAAGTACTATATGACATGTGCACAACTCAGGTCACTTCTTCTGATACCTTGGAAGATACCAGATATATTAATCTAGGATTTCAGTTACTTTTCAATATAACTGATTTTGTTCCTATCACTAAAATATTTCTTCTATAGACAAGAGCTAATACTTCTTACAGTTTCATTTTTGGTGTATCTACTCTTCGGGGTTTTTTTTCACTTCCTTTGCTTCCTTTGATGTTGCCTATGTCCAAAATTGCATGAAGTACAGATTATAATAATCTTGTATTTTTCTTTCACCAAGCGATTTTAGTCAGATGAAGTCTATGAGGTATTTTAAGTATCAACAAGCAACCCAGGACTGACCTCAGAGGGTAAAAGTGTAGTGATGGATGGGGACCACTACCTCGTACTTCCCCAAGGCTGCAAAAAAAGCTGCAGAGCTGCCTGCTGAGAACCTTCTCTCCTTGGGCAGTACCTTCCCTCAAGCACTACACAGAATAACCACTCAAAAATGCAATAAGCGGGGTTGCTGGGGTGACTTACTGTATGTGAAAGATTCTGTAGGGGCCTACATACAATTATGGCTTATCTTCATTTATGTTTTTAGCTTCAACAGCATTAGACATTCTCTTAGTCAGTAAATTAGCGGGTATTATGAAATTAAGGCTGAAGCTGCTGCTGAACCAAATAATGATGATAAGAATCTCCCCAGCCATCGTATTTTGCATTTATAGGCACATAGCTATTGTGTATGGTCATGTATATAAACATATGCAAAATGAAATATGCTAAATATTATCAGTTTACTCAATTGCATTCTATTGTAATCAATAATAATTTTCAGTTTATTTTTAAATAGAGCTAATCATATGAATCACCATATTTTTAGAAGATCATTGCACAGATAGATATTATTGTTTAGTAACATTCTAGGTCTCTCTACAAAATGTGGATAATGGAATCCATATGTATTACTTTTGTGTCACTTTAGAAGTATGAAGAGCAGTCCTTAGTGTTCAATTATTAAGGTTTCAGGTTAATCTCTAGAATTTAATATTGAAATCCATTTCCATGAAGTTTTATTGCTACCTTTTACCAAATAAGAATTTTCTCATGACAATAGTGATTCTTGGTTATAAACAAATGATTTGACCAAAATCAATGCTGAAGTAAAAACCCCAGTATCAATTGAGCATTCTAGCTTTAGTCACACAGTTCTTAAACCTGGAGCACTGTTACTGTCTTTAGTATTGAAAAGTAGGTGTTGACACCAAATCTATTATGTAAACACAAACTAAATTCTGTGACTGTTCAGTCCTTTTAAGTGTACAGAGGCACTGGACCTGTTTAGGGAGTTACAGTTAACCCGCAGGAAGTAATATGCCAAAGAATAAGGAAGATTATGCCATTGGCAAAGTGCTTTCTTTGTATTAATTGCATTCTAAGCAAACAAGTTTATGAAAAAAATGCAGCAATGTAAAACAAGTCTAAATTGAAAGCAAAATCTGAAAAAGATGAAAGAGATTTGATCCTTTAGATAGTCTGATGGAAAATTAAAGCAAACAATTATTTCATTCTTGCTGTCTGGTGAGACAGTGATCATTATGAAGCAGGTTTACTTTAAAATCCTGACAGTTAGCATTTGTCGACTTGCCATGTGTATTAACACTCTCCAATGGAGGCTTTAGTCAAGTGGAAAGAAATTGTTAAGTCCTTGTTCTGTTTCAATTTGATATTTGCAGATTGCCTTGTGGAATTTCACTGTTCCAGCACTGTCGTATTTTTTAGAGTTCTGTTAAGATTGGTCTGTGGCTTGGAAGCTATTTTTGTTTCAAATTATATAATATATTTTATATTAAATATTCCTACATGATCAAGTGAAAAAGTCTATCAACATCTTATAGCTTCTGAAGTCACTCTCCTATAAAAATTACTTCTTTGATTTAGTATTAAGTATATTTTCAAAATTGACTGCATTAATTTGTCTTTTGTTTGTTTGTTTTGTAGGAAAAGATACCTCTCCTCTCCATATGCAAGCCAACAAAATATATGTGGTGTAGACTAATCTACCCAATGCAGCCTTTTCTTGGCACATGCACTACATTAATTTTTGTAATCTACACCTATTTCTAAATGAAGACACCTTAGAATCTACCACAGAGGACAAAAGGGTTTGATTCTTATGCAGGTTGGAAACAGCTTCAAAGATCATGACTGCTCCTTCTCAGGTCTCATGGCACCCAGCCTCTCAGTTTGGAAGGAAGGACTAGATCATTTCCATGTGAGTCCCAGTGCCAGACCTCAGGTGGTCTTAGTTTAGTGGTGCCACGTGACCAGCAAGGTCTCCCCAGGAGCTGAAAGACACTCAGGTCCAAAACCGCTTTTAGTTATGAGGGTAATGAAGTGGTCTGAAGGGACCAGCACCCCTGGCAAAGCATTCCCAATGCATATGTGCATGTCTCTGCTTTGGAGCAGATGATGTTTGGTAACTCTCTCCAGTTGTACAAAGTTTTTGGATTGTTTCATCTTGGGCTTTTCCTCGAGTTTGAAAGACTCAATGCTTTGCCCAATCATGTATGTCACTGCTAACACTGGGCATTCTAACACAATACATCTGTGCTTCTAGTCCTTCATTTTCCCAGATCTTTCTTATGTCTGAGTCAATGCGATAGAAATATAGAATCATAGAATACTCTGAACTGGAAGGGACCTACAAGGGTTCTCAAAGTCCAAGTCCTGGCCCTGCACAAGACATCCACAAGAATCACACCATGTGCCTGAGGGTGTTGTCCAACACTTCTTGAACTCTGTCAGGCTGGTGGTGTGACCACTTCCCTGGGGAAGGGCAGCTGATTTGGAAATATCCTTAACTTCATTGAAGAATTCATCATTGTCATTGTCCTTCATAGGTGGTCTGACATCCACATTATTTGATAGCCTTAAACTATGTTATTGCAATACCTTAATCTTCAAAGTCTGAAAGCTCCTTTTTCCTTAAAAGATGCATCTTCATAAGTATGCATTTTCTTGGCATTTCCTTTGAAAATTCTCTAAGATTTTGAATGGACAGTAATAAGCTTTTAACTAGGTCCCAAAGATTAAAGTTAAATAATTTCATGGTCTCCAATTTTCTGACTTAAATATTTAAAAATTTATAATTATCTTCCTTTTTCTTTATTCATCTGGAACCTTTTTATGGGCTAGCGGTGTTCAGTGCCGCTAATTACATAAAGGTTTTAAATTTTTTTGAAAACTAGGTTAGGAATTTAAAAAACCCCAAACCTAGATGATTATAAAAAGATGAATACTAAAAACTATTTTATAAAGTAATAACTTCAAATATTATAAAATAACATCTAAAAGAATGAGTACTATTTTTTAATTTTATCTTGTTGGTTCAATATAAAGTAGAACTACATAAATTCTCACATCAGTAATTTACAAATTAACATTTTGTTCAAAGGAATTTGGATATGTCTTTCTTTTTCTCTGAAAGGATTTACAGAGCAAGTATGTCTACTTTTTCTAAGAGTTTGGCATGTCCACAAGGTAGACTGCATTAATATTAGAAATGGGCTGAAACAAAACCTTCACTGTGAGTAGTCCCAAAGGTATGAGAACAATATCTTTTGGTTTGAATCTAATGTCAGACCCATCATTATCTAATGGAGATAAACTAAAATATTGACCTTTGTGGAACTTAGGTTCAGAGATGATTCTTTTTTATTCAGCAGCATCAATAATCACATCACATTAATAAAGATTGCTCAGTGCAAAGGGAGTCTTGATTTTTAGACTTTTTGCATTGTTTTTGTTTCCTCTTCTCTGCAGACAGTAGCTCTACTTCAAAAAAATACTAAGGAAATAAAAGCCACTTTAAAGTTGTTGCCCATCTTGTTTAATAGAATAAACAAGAGGAGTTTTTTGGTTGACAGATGGCTGAACATGAGCCATTAGTGTGCCCAGGTAGCCAAGGAAACCAAGGGTATCCTGGCCTGTGTCAGCAATAGTGCAGCCACCAGAACCAGGCACCTGACTGTCACCTGCTGCAGTGAGCACCAGTGAGGGCGTGCCTCAAGTCCTGTGCCCAGTTTTGGGCCCATCATGACAGGAAAGATCTTGAGGTGCTGGGGCAAGTCCAGAGAAGGGCTGTGGAGCTGGAGAAGGGTTTGGAGCACAAGTCCGGTGGGGAACAGCTGAGGGAGCTGGGGGTGTTTAGCCTGGAGAAAAGGAAGCTGAGGAGGGACATTATTGGTCTCTGCAACTACCTGACAGGACGGTGTAGCCAGGTGGGGGTTGGGTGTTTCTTGCATATAACAAGCAAGAAGGGGAAATGGCCTCAAGTTACACCAGAGGAGGTTTAGATCAGATATTAGAAGAAATTTTCTTCATGGAAAGAAAGAACATTGGAAAAAAGAACAAACTGCACAACAAGGTGGTAAAATCACAATTCCTATAACTGTTAAAAAATGTGGATATGGCACTTGTGAACATGGTTTACTGGTGAAGAGGGTTGTGATGCTAGGCTGATGGTTGGACTTGATGATTTTAAAAGTCTTTTCTGACTTTAGCAATTCTCTGATTCTATGAATAAAATAATTTTAAGGACTTCTTTGTGATAATGCCTTATCACTTATTTACAAAATATAAGAAGGGAAATCACCAATAACACATCTTCACTTTAAAAAGTTTCTTTCTTTTTTTGATACTTATTTCATATTCATCCTCATATATGGAAGACAATTTACATTCTCTATTTGCAAAAATGTATCATCATAATAGTGTTGCATGAGAAATTGTTCATCCTTTTATGCAGATTTTTTGACTGTGTATCTTTTGTTTTAATGTCTTCCTACTTTCAAGCTTAATTTGGTCCAGGAAGAAGTGTAAGCAAAATTACTCTATGCAAAGCTGCTTTAATGATACCCCTAGCCTAGAGGAAATGTGAAAATTTTGAAAAAAATCCAAGAGAATCAAGATCTGACTCCTAGACCGCTTGGATTAACATTAGAAACAGCCTTTTAAGCCATCTGGATGTCACCTAACATACAAGTATTAGAAATATAGTATTTTCACTTTTCAAAAGTTCATGTGAAGATCTTCTTTGGTTTCATTCATTTCACCTGAAATGGCAGTAGCATCTCCAAGGTGTTGGGGGCAACAAGGGAAGTTTAGGCAAAGCCGTGCCCATAGGAATTTTTCCAGGAATTCATTCTACATACCTACTTTTTTTCTTTTTTTTTTTTAATTTAAGCATAAAAATCAATCTAAGGTATTCTAAAGAAAATACTACCACGTAAAATGCAAATTAATACATTTTAATGAGGAATTTCTTTGATTTCAAAATAGTGGATATGCAAAGTATAAATATAATTTTAAGAATCTTATTCATCCAGTCAGGAAGACAAAATCATCTGTGTGAGTAATACATCCAAAAGGTCAAATATATTGAAACACCTCTGATTTTACATGTCAACTCCACAGCACAATTTCTGAACCATTTACAAGATAATAATTACTTACAGAAATTTCTCTACAAATAACTTAGGAGAACAGATGCTAAATCTTTTGATAAAAAAATTTTGTAAATGTTTTAGCTGAAATGAGAAAAATTTACAGGTCCTTGTCAAAAAATATTTGTCAATTTTCAATTAATGCAAGCACTAACATCATTTGCCATGTTTCACATTAAAATATGAAGATGAGTTTGGGTACAGGACCATAAATCATTCCTAACTCATCTGAAAGGATGTGTAGGCTTATGATCTTTCAAGATACTTTTAATGAAACTGGCTGAATTCCAAATTTACAAGCACACACAAATCTATATTTATTTTGGTTGATACTGTAATCACATCCATCCTTTAAGAGATCAAATGCTTTATGTTGAATCATGTCCTTGAAGTTGCACCATTTAGAAACGAGAAAAATTTAGTGTCTCATCTGTAGTATACCTGAATCTTTTGAAGTCAGGGGAAGTTTTTTGCATGGCAAATACATTTGTGAAAACTGCCTACATCTGTGATAGAATGTGAATACATTGACAGAATTTAACTTTGTCATACTTTGAATTTCATCTAAACAACACTCATAAAAAGTAAAAACTCACTAATTATAATTACCCACATTGCATTCAGAAAAACTACAACTGATGTCTATAGTATCTTTTGTTCCCTTTGTTTTTAATGACAAAAGAAATAAGCTATAAATGCTTAAAACCTGTGAACATAAATAATTTCTTTAAGCATACCCTTTCTACTGAGCTGCAGCATTTAGTCTTAATGACATTTTTGTCGGAATTACAAATGAGATGCCAGAGTTTTTTTTTTTGTTCAGTGTGTTTTTCTGGGGGGAAGTTTTTTTATTTTTTTTTCAGGGTGATATTTTTCCTATGAGGAATCAATGTCAGAAAAAGAAACAAAATCCATATTAAATGGTTCAATTTAATTTAAACTTCCACAGAATTGCCTTTTCACAGAATTATTCCAGCTGTTTTTCTTTGTGAAAGGAAGTTGTCTTTGTTAATGAGACCAACACAACTCATCCCATTATATCAGCTCTAACCTAATAAATCAAATATTTGCACATTTCCTCTTCAGGTTTTTCCAAATAGAATTTTTTATCATGACAATAAAATATAGTGTGGAATAGTGTCATACCTGGGTACTTTAAGAATCTGAAATGAATGGGGAGGCCTGTCTGTAATTCCACACTTCAGGGAAGGCTAATTGGATATGTCCTGAAGGCAGGGACAATGAGAGGTACCTTCTCCCATTCACTCTTGAGTGCAGTTGTCAATAATGTTACCATGTTACCTTGTTATTTTAATGCTTCCTCCAATAATTTTTATCAGGCTTCATTCATGCATCTCTAAACACTGGAAAACAGCAAGGTTGCTAGTATTGCTGGAAAGATAGTGTCACGAGCCTAGCTTAAAATTTTTTGTAATACAAGACCAATGTTTTAGGAAATACAGAGTGGTGGTGTGATTTTTGCAGGCAGGAGGACAAGCTAGACATCATCATCAAGTCATGAATTCTTGCACTTCAGCAGTTTGACCCTCACAGTGTATGAAAACTGCTTTGTCTAGACAGAGCTTGGTGATGTAGAGACACATTTCCACTGTGAGATTTCTGCTTTAACAAACAAGTTTGTTTGCTGCATCTTCTCAATTCATGCCTGCATCCCAAGACCTCGATTTTGCTTCCTTACACAAATAAAGAAGTGTAAATATTTCAGGGATGCATTTTGCCTTTCAATAAGTCAGAAAACCCACTAAAGCTCTATTACAGTCATATAAATTGTGATTACGAATCTAAACAAAAACAGGAGAAACTCCAGAAAAGCATTGATGCTGGTAGAGGAGGAGAACAGTATCAAACACAGAGTCAATGTATGCCACTTGGGATGCATCTGAGCGCCCCAAGAGGGGTCAGGAAGCTTGACCTTGATGACAATGAGTGGAATCCCTGAGTGAAGGAGGACCATGGTGGGTCAATGTTTCTTCAGAGAACTTGTGTAAGGAAGAAATTTACAACGGGGTTTTGAAGGGTCACTTGGCTTGAACTGGCTTGGCCAGCTAGCAGGAAATCATGCTACTTTTGTAGTTATCCCTACCATAAATTACACAGCTGCTATCGGAGCATCTTCTACTGAGGGAAAGCAGCATCTCCCCTGCTTCCCTAACCCGCCATGTTCACTCATAGTTCTGTAGGAATGCATGACTGATATTGTTTGCTGGAAGAAGAGACCAAAGTGGTAAGCGTTTGTAATCTGCAAACTATTGTGGGTACATTTATTGTTCCATAGAACATTTTTTCGCAGTGCATGTAGGCAACGACCTGTGGTTTTCTGTGCTTAGAAACAACAACTGTGAAGGCTTCTACTGTGACAATAATGTAATTTAATCTCAAAAGGCCTTATTCTGCACTGTCTCTTTGTTGAAGCTCAGAAAGCCCTTTCTCTGGAGTCTCTTTGAGTAATCACAGTTGAATCCTGCTGCCATAAAGTGCCTGACAGCTTTACCCCAACACATCTGAAGCAAGACTGTGTTCTAATAAACAATTATCTTTACCTTCAAATAACTGCCTCCTGCTTGAAAAATATTTTCATAATAATAACCCAAATTAATATAGATAATTTTTTTTTTTAAGAAAGTAATTTCTATGGTCAATAAAAGGGGACACATTGCTAGCAATTTGTACATGATGCTTCACAAGAGGCTCCAATATGGGATAGGCTACATTAAACAGATAGAGCTTTCGTTATGGTAACGAGGCAATGCTTTGTTAGAAAGTATAGGAAAGACTTATAGTGAACCCCCAAAAGTATTCAGTATGGTGTGAATATTTCCAGAAGCCTGGATACCATCTATAAAGGTCTCCTTTCTCAAAAGTAGGTGTATTGTTTACACTTCATGAAGATTTATTGGCGAATATGGGCTATATTATTTTAGTTGCCCTAAGTCAAATGTGCAAACTTTGGCATTGGTCACAAAGACAGACAAAAGTATAGTTCATGGGAACACAGAGGAATTGTATTTCCTCTTTAGAGATTTCCTTGTTGAATCATGCAGAAACTATTGATTATATTTCAAAGGCAGGATTTTTTTTAAATACATGCCAGTGACTGCATCTGTCTGGAGCTGTCTGAACTTCAAACAGATTTGGGAAATACAGTAGATAAAAGGAATTTATGAGAAATAAATTATGTCACAAAAATGGTAGAAGTCTTTACCCAAAAGAAGGGTCTTTTAATGGAAACAATGGAAAGAATAACCTTTTCCTCCTTACTGATAATGGGGAAGTTCAGAAGCAAACATGTGTCTTAGTAAATAATTTAAATTAGAGGGTTATGATAGTAATTTTTAAATTGTGCATCAGAATCTGGCCATTTTTTCTTATTATTAAAAAAATGTATCTCCTTTCTTATTTGATTTCATGTTGTCAATGTTTGCTAATTTAGATTTTTCTATCCTGTAAATGCTCACATCTTCAAAAAGTTGATATGCACCTCCCTTATTTTCTTTGATGACATTAAGAGAAAGACATGATGAACCTTGAGGAGGCACCTCCATCTTATGCAGTGTTCATTGTTTGTGATTAGAGAAAACTCCTGCAGCACAACACATGGAACCAAGAGCTTGACAGCATGGAGGATATTGTGGGCAGCTGTGTACCCTGCACTGAGTCAGGCAGAACAGGAAGCAAAAAACCCTGTCTGAGGTGACAGCCTTCTCACTGATCTCCTGGATCAGTGGGAAAGCAGAGAGATGCAAACAGCTTCAGATATTCTTTCTGCAAGGTCTGGTGCTTGTGCCTGAACCTGGCTTCAGAGGGAGGTGGGGATGACAGAGCCTGAGTGTGGGAACTTTGAAAAGTAGTGCCAGGAACAGCCCTTCCCATGGCCACAAGTGCAAGCATGTGATGTTTTCTCCTGGCAGAAAAGAATTGGCATTAAAAGAATTTTAAGGTCCTAGTAAAGATTGCTTAGTGGCAATAAAATTGTTGAGGGTCTTTGTTTTCATCACATAAGGTTAAAATTAAAAGGATTTCTATTAATGAATGAATGAATGAATGAGTGGAGAACACTGAAAAGGCCACAGGATTTAAATTAAACATAATTTAGATAATTTTGGGGTGGGAGTTTTCTGTAGAAATATGGCAGTGTGGGGATGAAGACTTCATCTTTCAGAGTGACATGAAAACTATTAATTTCTTGAGCTTACTGTAAGGGAGAATATCTATCAACTATGCTGTTCCAAATTCATTTGGCTTTATATTACTAAAAGTCTATTTTTCATGGCTATTCATTCCAGGGAATTGTTTCTTCAATGTTATGGCAGGCTGCCTGTTTGGGTGGAGGAAGGGATAAAAAGCATAGCACAAAGGAAAAACACTGTTGCTCTGCGCAGGTGGGATTCTCCAGAGATTTTCCACCTCTCAGCCACTCCCTAGATTTCCTACTTTATCCTCTGAACATTCAGGCAGAATGAGAGGCTCTAGGAGAATGCTAGCAGTGACATTCTACTGGATCCATACTGACTTGATGTGTCCATTCTGCTAGCTCTGCCTGTGGGTTGGACATGGTTGACTTATGATTTCTTGGTTATGGCTTGTTTGTCCACTTAGGCTCCTTACTGAGGAAGATTTCCTTTCAAGTGACATCCAAATCCATGAAGGTACCTTTAAATCTGCTTTTACTAAAGTAGGTGGTGAGGGAAACTGACAGGTAAAATTACCATGTTATTGAAAAAGCCCAGATACATGTATTTTTAGTGAGAGGCAGTACTTCAGATACCTTTTTACTGACAGGATTAAAACATGACATTTGTCCTTTGTCACACTGGTTCAGGTGGTTTTCAATGACGTCAAAAAAAAATTTAAAAGATGGTTGTCTTGTCTTCCAGTACCATTAACAGGTATCTGCTAAACTACTAAAGTGGATACAAATGAGTAAATCTCATGCATATTTGTCCAACACCTCTACCAGATATTATCAAACTACTTCAGGGAAAATGCAAGGATAAAAAAGTCCCATAGCTTCCCTATGACAGGAAGGCAGTAATCTTTCTCTCCAGCATCACTTGATTATATGTAATGAGTCCAGGATGCCTTCTGGCACCCCAGAAGTACAGAGGTGTGTGCTTCACCTCAGTGAAGCATATGAAAATACTGCCACAAGGCTCAGTCTTGCCCCACAAACCCAAAATCACTAAGAGAGCTTTGGGATACAAAAGTCATTTGGTGATAGTCAGCCTAGCCCTCTGGCCAAAGAGCAAGATGAGAAGCCAAACTCTGAAAGGGGGCCTTGTAAGTCTTGCTCTGGTCCACCAGGTCTGGAAGTAGTTTTGGGCAGCATACACTTTAGAGTTTTACCTTTGATTTCCTACCTTGGGCATTTCAGGCTGTTTAATTTAACATTCTGCTGGAAACACTTAAAAAGCCGTGAATCTCCAGCCTTCACTCTGATCCAGGCAAAGTTTTCAATTTTTATTCTCTTTTTTCAACTGTTCTTGTCCTCAAGGTTGTAGTCAACACTTTTTGTGAGGTGAGAGATCTGTTATTTCCTAAATGAGAACCTATCCCTCTGCATTAAATGGGTCTAATGTAGGATGTTAGAAGTTGTGACCCTTTATAATAGATTTTCTTCTATTTGCTTCACTGAAACTTCAAGGACAGCGTTTTGAGTTTTCCTTCATGTTTTTACCACAGAGGTTGGCATGTTAGGATTATGAAACTAGAAAACCTCTAGTTAGATCAAAAGAGCTGCCAAATAAGTGCCTAAAATCCTCCCATTCAACATATATATGTTTTATATGAGCGCAGCATCACTGAATTATAGCACAAAATCAATGTAATATACACTCCCTACATAAGTGTTTCCTTCCTTGCTTCTACTTATTCCCTTCTAGCATAAATAAAATAAAATAAAATAAAATAAAATATAAATTATTCTTTATACATTTCTTAATAAATGTACTTATGACATCTTTCTTATCAAATCAGTCTGACACTTTTCCCTTTCCAGCCTGACATGCCATTAAATTGATGTGTAAAGATTTTAAAAGCCTCAAACCCCAACTTATTTTACACATTTCTTAATGGTATAATGTAAAACTGGCTTTTAAAAATTGAGGCACTCTTATCACATGCTTTAATTCTGTGTCTTTAAGGGCTGCAATGTTTCATCTTTTAATCTGTCATAGTGACTGCTTCACTCATTAGTTGCTACGTTTGTTGATGGAAATGTATATTCACTGTAACCATGAAAATTGAACATTCATCCTCTTGCCTGAGGGTATGTTTATTTTGAAACTAGAACTACACTGTGCTTCATTCATGCAATATTTACACAGAGTTAATTTTGGCTACTGTGAAATTTGCAGCTTCAATAATAATGTTGACTATTACACCTACAATTTGATAATTTCTTGGTTTCCTTCTAAAAATGTCTTCTTCTGCGTTCAAAAAGTTACACCTAGTATGGCCTAAAAAAATCCAGTGTTAATGAGTGTAATGAATCTAATAAAAAATCCATAGATATGGGGTTTTTCATGGGAAGGGATTGGAAGTTCTGAGAAGTAACCATCTTTGTCACTATCAACCAACTTTGTCAAACTTTCTTTTCAAGAAGTTTTATGCAAAACAGAGATGACTTTCAAAGCCTTAGAGCTTGCGTGCTGTTTGATAAGACGTTGGAAATGGCAGAAGTCATAATTTCCAGCAAATGCAGGCAGGCCACAGCACATCACTGTAGCATTGGCTTAAGAATGAGTAAGTGTAAATTTGTGGCAGACCTCGAGTGAAGAATCAAGGATACAAGCAACTCTTGGGCTATATAGTATTACTCCTGCTGGAGTAAGTGAAATCATCGGAACCATTCACAAAAACGAAACTCGCTCTATGTGCAGAGCTGCATCCAGAAACGAACGAGTTATGGAGAATTTTTTTAAAATTCTGGCAGAGTAACTATAGCTATTGAGGAGTGTAGTTTTGTTTAAATGATGGCCCCCAAATCTCTCCAGGGACATTTCCTCATGAAAGCACATTGTAGCAAACATATCTAGAAGCCACAAAGCTTTTGATTGTCTAAGTAGTTACAGTAGCCTCATCAAACTGGAAACATTTCTTTTATCATCATAACAAGAAACACTCTAAAACAAAAAAACTGCATTTGTATAGCATTAGGAAGTGCAAGGGGTTGAAATCTCCCATATTTTGCTTTAGGATTGTTCATAGTATTTATCAGGGATTTTTTGCTCTGCAGTCTTCTACACACACTTACAGACTTACCCCAAGTGAGTAAAAACCCACAATGGTCATAAAATGTCTATTGTCCTGTGAAAGGGAATATAATAAACAACAATTTCTCTTCAGTCATAGTGACAAAATTTATAGTCTCCTGGTGATACTCAATATTACCATGATGACAACTGTTACAGAGTAATATTTTCTTCACCTCTGTTTCTTTTTATGGGTGAGGCAGAAATAATTTGATTAGTTTCTTGGTTTACTGCTTTGTTGTTTTTTTTTTCTTTTGTACTTGAGTTCATAATTAAGTGGGTGTGTTCAGAATTCTTCGAGATAAAACTAATTTAGATAAATTAATTTAGCTTTTAGCTGTCTAGTTTAATTTTTATTTTTGACTTTTTCAAAGGTAAGCCTTCCAGTAAAGAGACAGTCTGTGTGACACTTCTGTCTATAGCAGTGAGGTTTCTCTTAAATGGTATTTTTACCTAGTGCAACATAAACTGGGAAGCAAGGAGGAAGACCATAAGTCATAAGACAAGTGTTCCCCTTTTGTGGAGAAGTTGATTATGCCCTGGCTTACTACTCTCTGGGTCTCTTCAGAGAGTCATGAGATAAACTCCCTAAAGATAGTGTTGAGCCTTCTCCAAAAACTCTTAGTAGGTGGTATCAGCCTTGAAGTAAAGTTTCATGAGGAGCAGATCCCTGCCACCATGCACTATTGGACTTAGAACTAAGTCATGCTGCAAGCAACCTATTTTCTTCATCAACACTGCTTATCTGGGTCTATGCCTGTCAACTAAGCAATTTTTTTCAACTCCTCAGATTCACATAAGCCAAGTCTAATCTCATTTTCGTGGAATAAAAGGTTATGATTTTCAGTACAGCATTAGAAATATAACTCAAAAAGAGCACCCCAAAAGGTACATCCTGTTCTGTTTCTCACCTGAGGAAGATTTTAGGTAACCAAAAAAGTGTTTAATTTTCCTGAACTAAATTAGTTTGTCTATTCAGAAAAACAATTATTGTCAGCACACTTCAGCTGCCAGTCTTGTTCTAGTGCGAGTCATAGATTCTTTTAGGCTTTTTCCTGATACAACCTCCTTTTTCCCTGAATCAACAAGTGCTATGCTTTTGCTTAGCTTTGAAATGCATGTTAACAGATAGTCTAGGTGATCCCTGACTGATCTTCTGAAAGAGACAATGCTAGGACATGTAAATTGTCTACAAACTGGTGATTGAATTCTTTCATTTGATTCTTTTTCTCAAAAGCTTATTTGCATTTTGACATTTTCATAAGTCATAGGAGCCATTACGTTTTTGACAGTCTTACAATGTATGCAATGTAGTTTTTTTATTCACAAAGATCACAAATAGCATATTATTAATAAAGCTGTCTAAGCTGGCCTTTGCAGCCTCTTGTGTCCCGCTCTTTTTGGACAGTTTTGGATTTGGGCTATGGTGACCTTGAAAGCCATGAAAAGAATCTGGAACTGGATTTGATTTCTTAGGGGAAGGCTCTCTGCAGACAGAGGATCTCTGTAATATCCTATCATGAGCTTGTTATGGCTTGATAGACCCGGTATTTCCAATCAGCCATCAGCCGTGAAGTTTGTCAACGTGTAGATCTTCACGAGCAGTTGCTATAGACACAATTGGATCTGAAAGAGTGGGAAACAGTCAGTTGACCAGATAAAGGTAAAAGAGAATGAATTTTGTGTTAGAAGTTTAGTAAGACTTCACTACCTGAACAGAATTAGCAGTCTAATACCAGGTGGTCTTATAATAGTTGAGGAAATTACAGTTCAGGAGACAGGTACCCACTTGCTTTCTCCCTCCAACATTTCTATTTGTCCAACTACAGCTGACCTTCTATAGAGAGGCATGTTACTACTCATACTTGTTGGAGAGAGGCAGAGAAAGTAATGTGGTCCTCAGAGGTTTGCCTCAGCTTTGTGTTCTCTGGTTGTGGCATTATTAAAAGCACTAATACAGTCCCTCCGAATTTGGGGCACTACTTAAATACAGCTTTTCACTGAAGAGGAAATCAGAAAAGAGAAACACAAAAATAATCCACATCCAGTGTAGGATTTTCCTTCAGGGAAGTCTCAAGTAATTGCGTGTTATATGTGTCTCTCCAGCCAATTATAAGCATTCACTCAGCTGCTTGTGTCTGAATTTGTCAGGTTTCTAACGTAATATATAAATCTGTTCCTGCTTGACTCCAAAACCACAGCTGGTTTTGATCAGACTCCTATAAAAAGGAAATTTCAATTAGCAGTGATCCAAACATATTCTGGAGGTATATTTTTATGGCTGCTTGACGAATAGCACTCTTTGTTCGTAAGGGTGCGTGTGACTCTCAGACGCAAGGCAGCCAGAACTGTGAGTCATCACCACAAGCACTGTACTTTGTTGCAGAGGTCACATTCTGCCAAAACCAGAGGAATTAGCTAGCCAGATTGAATTAGCGGTTGAAACACATTAATTTATGCTACATAAATGTTATTGTGGCCCTGTGGGCAAGTACTTAGGTCATATGCTTTATGAACTATTTGCACCAAGAGGGCTTTCCAGCTGTAAATCAGCTTCGAAGTGGAGTTTTGCAAAGGGTTCATGGCTCTGCACTGTGCTCCCCCCTGTCCACACTGATTCCATCTCTTGGCACACTGATTGCTCGCCATTCTGCACATGCTTTACAGGATTTCCTGCTAAAGGAGTGGATCAGCAGCCAGAGCAGAGCCAAGGCTGGATCTGGTCGAGAAGTTGAGCCCTGGCCAGTCGCTGATGACGCTTCTGGGCAGCTGTGAGTCTGTGGCTCCAGGCGTCTGGCAGCAGGCAGGGCTGCTAGAGTTGGTGCAGCTGTGTGGTAAATGGAAACCTTGGTATCTCAAGCACACATACAGCCCAGCCCTTGACAAGGCTGTTTCTCTTCTGGGGGAGGAGGTGAATTAGATACACTTTTGGCCGCATTATTTCAGAGTGAGAAAAAGTAGAAGTGTTTTCTCACTTCAAATTATGGTAACTGAGGACACATGCCAAGAAAGAATTATGCATAAAGATAGTGTTTTAACTTGTTTTTATGTGTTTGGATATGTCTCTGCCAAAAATCTGACAGAGCCTCATTGTTGCAGCTTTTTCATCATGAAGCCACTGACTGCACCCAGCAAACATTTCATAAATAATGAAGTAATTGGGGGCATTTAGTGTTGTCTGATCGTGTCAGCAGTTGCTTGTAACACACTCTACTTTCCAGCAAGCCAGGTAAATGTTACAGCAGTATGAGAAGGGAGGCAGTGTTGGTCTCCAGAGGAGAATGGTCTTTTTAAACAAACATGTTTCACTCAGGCCACTCATTCCATCCTTTTTTTCTTTTTTTTTTTGAGTTATGCCTGCCTTTGCACAAAGGATTGTTTGTTTTACTATTCATTTTTTTTCAGCTCAGCGAGCAGATTCACTCCCTGGCACTACTGCTACTGTGATGCTGAATCACACTGCACATACATCTTCCCCCATGGAGTCCCACAACACGTCTCCTCTTGTTTTTAAATGTAGTACAGCCAGCACCTTTATTGGGTATCTCCAATGCTGCTGTTCTCAAGGACACAACAACCCCATTTCAGATTCCACACTGCCACTGCTTTTACTCAGACTCACTGATTTCTGGGCTTGTTGATTTAGGAATCTTGGACATTAATCATCTGGTGTAAATGACATTTTTGTTTATGCTGAATATTTCAGCAGGATCACAAAAAGAATGTTTTTATAACATTAAATATTCATAAAATCATGCTAAAATAGTTAAGGGCAAGTGAAGTAGATGAAGATTTGAAAGCATAAATATTTAATATTTTAATAGCTTTTCATATGAATTTTTTTTTCATGAACCTAGTGCTGTTACCATACATCTGTTATTTGAATAGTGAAACTATTATTCTTTTAGGTGTTTTCTATTATAAATGAAAACGTTTACTCTACTTAATAGCAATTTTGTTTTGCTTAGCTTATGAAAAAGAAAAAATATTGAGGCCTGAGAACTGCCAGGCCTGCTTATTTGAGTGCTCTCCATTCGCCCCGCTGCTGAAACACTCCTGTGTTGACTGCTTTTAGTGCAGGATCCCATTTATGATTACAGGATTGCAAGACAGCAATTAAAACTCCCAGAGTGTAATTTTTCTGCATAAATACCTTTTTCTAGAAAGTAAATAAATTATCATCCGAAGTGAGGTTGATTTTCAGCAATGATGAATCCATATGTTTCCCATTAAACCTGTCTTCCAAAAACTCATGACAGGAAGAAAAATCTTCATCAGTGACTAAAGAAATTCTTGTGAGACTTGTGTGAGTTTTTCCTTTTTTTTCTTTCAAATGTATCTCCCTTCTCTGTGTGAACCAGAGCATGCATGTAGCGTGGGGTGGCAATGGTTATGTGTTTCCTAAGAAATTGTTTCATCAATAGAAGTAGTAGACTAAACGTTTACTATGATTCATTAATTGGGTTAAGGAAGTAGGGATATTTATGACAATTATTTGGGAAGCTGTGTAAAAAGACAGCAAACCTCTATAATCCACTTATACCTCACAGAAGCCAAAGGGTTGAACAAGCCTATTAAACAAGCTATATACCTGTCTGTTTGGAGGAGCTGTTAAATCATGTATCTCTGCACAGTACCTGAGCCAAGTCTGTTAAGAAAGATATTTTGTAGCAGATTTCTGTTCTATTAAGGAAGGACATAAAGTAGAATAATTTAAAATGTGTCAATAACTCAAGGCAAAAATGCTTAATGCAAGAAGCCATATCTTCTTAACTTGTAGTCAAGCATACCCAGTGGTAACTAGTAGGTGGAATGTTACTCGTGGAATCAAAAATCATTTTTTGGATAGATTATGTGGCAGGTTTTTAGCAAAAACATCCCACCGTGGTTTGTTATTGTGGTGTCTCTCTGGAATCCAGATTTCAGCTTTAAAAATGGAAATAATAATTATTTTCTGTCAACTTTTCCTAGGAGATAGGCTGAAAACTTGGCTCCCTTTTCAGCTGGTTGAATCTATAGAGTGGAGACATTTTCACATTTTGTGTGCCCGCCAGAGTAGGTGGTGACAGTAATTTAACATGGAGTTTCATGGATTCTGACAACTTGCTTCATGCTCCCCCTCTCACTAAGGGTGTCAGAGTGCCATCAGCTCCATCTTCAGCCCCAAACCCTGCACAGCTGCCTGAGGAGGCTTGATGCGTGCTAAGTTCTGTTTCTGGTGGCACATTGCCATGGATCCGTGAAAAAACAACTTTAATTCGCCCAAGTTCTCCTCTTTCAGCTACATTGCATCCATGGCAGACGTTTCTCCAAAGCCATGCTGTTGAGCAGGACTATGCACTGCTCCTGCTTGGGACTGGCAGGTGTACATCAGAGAGAGCATGCAATGTAGGCCAGGCCTGGCCAATGCCTTCTGAACAGTAAACACAGACAGAGGAGGAAAAACATATATCTATAATTCAACAGATAGGTTTTACTGATTATCTCCAGGGGATGAAACCAGCTAGCCTGACTTTATGTTCCCCTTTTCAGAATCAATGTTTTCCACCTCCTGGCTGTAACATGTCCCATGGCACTCTCTTCAGTTGTATTTGCTCTGTGCTCTTCCTGATGCTTTTCATGGATTGTGCTTGAAAGAGGAGAGAAAAACAGGCCAAGGTACAGGTAAAAAAAGAGTGGGAAAAAAATGTAGGATGCCTATGCTAATAGTTATACTTGAATTGTCTAGAGACACAGAAGAAGCTTTAATTAAATGCTCTATATTTAGTAATTTCTTGGCAGTTATGATTGATTTATTATGTGTTACATCTGGTCATAATTTACTGCATTGCATTTGTACTACTGTTTTGTTTTTGTCACTTATGTGCTGCATATTAGTCATGAGTTCTTGTGGTTTGCAGTTTTTGAGTTACATTGTGCAAAACCCTTACTCTACAACTTGAAACCAGGTGTTTCAATATGAAAGCAAATCACTCCAAGATTTACACAAACCACTGGTTTAGCAACCCTTAGAGTTTGTCAAAATGTATTTGATTTAGAATTTTTTTCTCAAAATGATGGTGTCTCCCTGCAATGAATTTTCAGATAAGCATGTTTATAATTTGTAATATTGCTAGTCTTGTAATTATGTATCATATCAATTAATTGTGTTTATGTTTTTTGATACACTTGCCCTGAATCCTACGCCGATAATTTCAACTCAAAACAAAATAAAAAGCCCTAAAAATCTTAACTGTGTAACGTATTCACTTTCATCCTGTATTTTAGCCTAGTGGAAGGGGGTTTCAGATGCGTGCTAACTCACAGGAAAAAAGCAAAGTTCCTAGGATGATCATTAAGTTTAAAAAGAATATGAAGAACAGAGTGGCTGTGATGTAAGATATCTAAGATGTTAAGTGTCGGGACTTGTGCGTCTGCATGAGAGATCAATGTACTTGTTTAGCTCAAAATGCTTGTAAATTATCCCAGAGACCACTTAATAGAAAAATCATCTCAGCCATGGAAGCATTGAAGTGAGTATTCTGAACCATAACAAATTTCAGTATATTAATTGTGTCAAGCACACTGACAAGGTCACCAAATGCAAAGGAGGTGTTGCAAATATTTTTAGTGTTCATCACATCAGAGTTATGAAAATGTTCATGATATCTCAGGAAGGAATTAGGTGATAGCTGGAAATTCAGAAAAATATTTTAATACTTTAATTATTGTGCATCTTTTTGGTAGTAATAGTGAATGTGGAATTTCTCCTTTTGCAGATGTGTGTTTATATGTTTGCATTTTCTGAACATCATTGGTGTATTTCAATCAGAAGCAATATGCTTAACATTACAAACTATGCTTGATTTTCTGAGCTTCTGTGAAACTGAGTGGAATCTGATCTTGTTTGCATGAACTTAAAAATGGTGTCAGTATTAAGCTGATTTCAGTGGAGTTTCCATCGATTTCTTTTGGGATCAAAATCCAGTTCCCATTGGTAAAAGAGGACGTTTTGTCTGTCCATCTTATAAAATGGATATTTTCATTTTCTTTTGTTTGTTTTGGAGATTTTTTTGTCTTTGGAGTTTGGTACTGTTATTTCTGAATCTTGTTTTTATTTCTTTCTCTTTCCTTTGAAACAAGCCCTCCTCTTTATCTCACCAACCACAAGAAAGCAAAATGCTTCTTGGGCTGCATCAAAAGCAATGTAGCCAGCAGGGAGGAGAGGGAATTCTGCCCCTCTACTGGTGAGACCCCACCTGGAACACTGCATCCAGCTGCGTCCCAGCACAGGAAGGACATGAACCTGTTGGAATGAGTCCAGAGAATGGACACCAAGATGATCAGAGGGATGGAGCACCTTTCTTATGAGAAAAGGCTGAGAGAGTTGGGGCTGTTCAGCCTGTGGAAAAGACTCTGGGGAGACCTTATAGCATCCTTTAGCACATAAAGGGAGCCTGCAAGAAAGTTGGAGAGGGGCTTTTTACAAGGGCATGTAGTAAAAGAATGAGGGGCAAAAGCTTTAAGCTGAAAGACTTAGGAGGATATTAGGAAGAAGTTATTTCCTGTGAGAGTGATGATACGCTGAAACAGGATGCCCAAAGAACCTGTGGCTGTCCCATGCCTGTAAGTCTTCAAGGATGAACAGGGCATTGAACAACCTAGTCTAGCAGAATGTATACCTCCCCACTGGAGGGGGTTGGAATAACGTGATCTTTAAGGTCCCTTCCAGCTCAAACCATTCTTTGACTCTATTATTCTGTGATCTTTGGTCCTGCACTTTTGCAAGATGCAATATTCAGTGGTAGAACAGACTTGAGGCCCTCCTACACACCAAGTCTCCTTACTACTGCTACATGCCACCAGTGTGCACCCTTGCTGCCTCACCTGTTGTTCTGAGTGACCATTCCTGTGACTTTGAATGGACAGCTGATACAAACATTTTAAATACATGTTTTACTCATTTGTTTTTCAAAAGATAATTTCTCCAGTACAATTCTGGCTGGCACAGAGAATGGGAGCCTGCTGTAGCTAGTACTGCTAGCAGAGGCTGTTTTGTGAAAATAGCCCTACTTTCTACTAAAATTTTATAAGAAGCAAGGTATGAATGGCCAACAGCTAAAATATACCTTTTTTTTAAATTAAAAAAAGCCCACAAAGCTAATAGATATGGAACTTGGTATCAGATACCAAGGGATACCAGGGACATCAGATAGGCCTAAAATAGGGTCATTTTTTAGCCATGTGTAGGACCCTGGTGGTTAAGAAAAGGATGGTAGAGATATTGAGTTTCTGCTTCTGGGACTCAAGTGCTGCCTCTGCTATGGAGAAAATGGTTAGCTTCTGACTGTTTTTCTTTGTATGGATTTCTGATGAATTTGGATACCTTGAGTGGGAGAAAAGGAAGTGGAAAAAAAAACTTTCAAGTCTCGCGTATCTTAGATCCCCAGGATCCCATCTGGTGGATCTTAAGCCTACATTTTTGTGGTAGGGTGACTGTTTGGCTGCCAGATATCCAGCAAGTCCTTCTCTGCAGGACAGAGGGAGCAAACACAATGAAAAAGACGGTGGGTCAAGGTAAGGGCAGGGAGTGATCTCTTGCCAATTACCTCCACAGGCAAAAAAGACTCGGCCTGGGGAAACGAACATATTTTATTATGAATTAATAATGGAGAAAGATAGTGAGAGATAAGAAAACCTAAACACACCCTACCCCCATCTACCCTTCTTTCCAGGCTCAATTTCACTCCTTATTGTTCTACCTACCCCAGCAGCACAGGGGAACGAAGAATGGGGGTTTCAGCAGTTTTTTCCACTTCCTAAATATATTATCACAGAAGAACTACCAGTGTCATTGAGGGACTCAGCTTTTGCTAGCAGCAGGTCTGTCTTGGAACTGGCTCTGCTGGACCTGAGGGAAGCTTTTGATGTCTTGCCATTGAAGACGCCTCTGCAGCCCCACCTCCCTCCCCTACCAAAACCTTGCTACATAAGTCCAAGACAACGAGATAAAGGAGTAAACACATATTCTGTTATTTATTGTGTCCACAGCTTCAAGCAGTAAGGGTCAGGGCCTGTCCTTAAACACTAACAGAAAGAAAATATACAGCAACACACCAAGAAGAGAGAAAAACACGGTGGAGGTAAGAAGACTGGAGCTTTGAAGTGTGACCTCCGTTTTGTGTAGTTTGGAGGGTTTGGTTTCGTTTGTTTTTTAAAGTAGGTGTAATCAAATTGAAGCCTACCAGAGAAATTGGAACAAATGGTATCAGTTTTGAAAGACTTGGGAACTGTGATGTGTGGATTTGAATCTGTGAATCCTATTTTATGGAAAGCGATTTTGACAAAACTGCGTTCAGCGTTACAGGTTATCCTTCTTTTCTAGTTAGAATATATCTTTCTCTATCAAAGTTATCAAAGACATCAGTAAATTGCAACCATTTTTTGTATTGTCAATGAAAATGCTTTGAGATCTCTTTTTTTTTGATGAGTGAATGAGACACTTGGAAAATGCAGGATTACAAAGGGAAATGGGAAATTTCTCATTGGGAAATGTGCTTAGCTGGAAGGAAATACCAGGAGCTGGGAAGAAAGGAAAGCACTGGGAAGAAATCTGTTGGCACTGAGGTATTTGGCTTTGCTACTTCTTCCAAAAACAACAGTAACTCAGGCATTGAATACTAGGTTGAAATCCAGTTTGTCGCTGTGAGAATCAAGGACAGTGTAACATACTTACCGACTTTTTTTTTTATTCCTTCCTCTCAAAGGTTCTCTGGTTTTGAAAATATGCCAGTCCAGATGTGCAGCCTCTTGACCTAGCTGATTGCTTTTGTGAATCACTAGATAAGGGCTGGGAAAAGAGAATTAAAGTAAACTACAGCTAAATCCTGCTAATATAGACTGGAAATTGTTATCTTTTTTTGACTTTGAAGTTTGTCTAATGTAGGTCACTTACAACAGTTCTACAAAGAAAACTGCAACTTCTTACAGTCCCCTCTTCTTTCAGAGGCTCTAGGTTCTCACTGAATTTGACTATTGTCAGGATAATAGCTGCTTGAGAGGTTTTACAACAGTCTTAACTGCAAATGGAATGAATAAAATTAAAGAAAGCTCTTCCTGCTTATAACTCAATGATTCCCCAACTACTTCCTAGTTTTACCTTAAATTGCTGCACTGTCTTAATTTACTGTCAAGTATCTCTAAATTTTGGAAATTTAACAAGATTGCAGGAAACTTAAGTTCACAACTCTTTTTGGTAAAAGGTTTTGCAGTTACTTTGCTGAGATAGAGTTCCCTACATATTGACAATCACTCCTTTTTCTCCCTC
This sequence comes from Corvus kubaryi, assembly GCF_017639235.1. Taxonomy (NCBI): domain Eukaryota; kingdom Metazoa; phylum Chordata; class Aves; order Passeriformes; family Corvidae; genus Corvus; species Corvus kubaryi. The sequence goes on from NW_024582075.1 coordinate 450,147, forward strand.
CCATGCACAAATGGCAAGAGTTATATTTAAGTGTGCCAAAATAAACAGGAAAAAACCATGGGATATAGGCAGCTTTCATTTTTCCTTAATTGCAGGCTTATGCAAATGGTGTTGACTCAAGCTAAATTATTGGAGGATTTCCTTTTTATTTTGTTCCATATGTTATTTGTTGACATATCAAGTTTATCTCAATTAAGGAAAATGGGTTTCTGTGTTCATCTTTAAACCATTTCAGCATTAGCTTTAAAATTGACAAATTACTTCTATATTGATATAGAGTCAAGGGTAGTATGTAATAGGGCACATGATTTATATTGATCTGATGAACTGTGGTATTTAATTTGCAAAATGTTAGTCTGGCCTTTTCAATGCAAATGTTTTCTAGGTGTGATCCGACTTTCCATATAAGTAAGGTTATTCTGTAGTACCACAATCCAATTTCTATAATTTCCAAATGACTCTTTAAAATGTTTTAAAGTTGTAAGTGAAAAAAGTTTGATTTCCCTTTTTTTTTATCATCACATTTCATCCTTTCTATGAAATCACAGATCTAGTATTGGGAATAGATAAAATGCATTGAGGGAAGATCTTACACAAGCTTAAGATGATCTTCAAATAAGCAAGAATTATAAACACAAATTCCCGTGTCTTTCTGGAGCATTTATCTGCATGGGCCTTCTGAGGTAAGACCAGTACATTCTATTTTCAACATAATTTTTAAGATAGAACATATCACGGTTTTATTTTAGACCACCACTAACATATGCAGAATTGTTTCAGCACTGCAGACTCATTTTTACCATGCTGGAATGATTCAGTGTTAATCATCTTTTTTGAAGGAGAAAGAAAAGCAAACATGGTGTTTCCCAAGAATAGGTGAAAATTAAATTACTGGACACAAACTCAGGATTACATTGTAGGTAACAATCAGTTATTTTCACCTGACACTTTCAAGTAATGTAATTTGATACTGTAAAACTGACCAGTCTTAACCAAGAAAGAAAATCAGCATTTGATCAGCAAACTTAGAGCAGATGTAGAAGGGAACTAAGTGTATTTATATTACTATACTTCATAAAGTAGCTGGATCCATCAGATATGTTCAGATTGTATCTGTACTGTATGTCTTATCTAGATGCATATCTAAGGACAGATAAATCAGCAAATTTATAAGTTTGTTAATCTAATCTAAAACCCTGTGGAGTAGACTTCTCTATTCCTATTCACAGTGTGAAGTGTATTTTCACACTTCTGGAGAATTATATTTTCTGTGCAGTCTTGTATTTTGGCAGGCTTTGTCTGAGATGAGGAGAAGCTTATGTGTATTATGCATGTTTATGTATATGTAGTGTTAAGTGAACAGTTATGAATACATCTGTAGAAGTCACAGTGCACATGAAAAAAGCAGGGCTGAACATAAGTCATGACCTTGCTGTTGACATGCTTTATCCTCACTTTCTCTTATTTCCTTCTTTGCTTTTTGCAAAGGAATGGGGTTTGGATCTGTACAATTACATGACAGCACTTGTTCCACGCTGCCACTCTCAGGGGCATGAAGTCACTCTGCACCTCTACTTCCACTCTCAGGTACTCAGGATCTCTCTGCAGTTCCTTCTATGGCCATGCTTTGAGCTGCTGGCTCTGCATGATGCGTTCACTCCTGCTCTTTTGTGTGCTTTGCGGTATGGAAGGCTTGCCTCTCCACAGGTGTTCTCTCAGTGAGTGATAAAACACATTACTGCAATGATGCAATTCTTTGTAATTGTGATGTGGCAAACAGCTGGTATTAGAAGAGTTTCAAAGGGCCATTCTTCGAAAAAAAAAGAAAAAAGCCATCTTAAAAAAAGAAAAACAGGAAAACAATAAAAAAATGCTAATGCTTGTCTGTAAGCTTCTGCAAAATGCTAGAATTGCCCCCCAATGCCTCTTTATGCTTCTGCAGCACGGGTGTAACTATGGTGACACTTTCTTTCTTAGTAATATTAGTCTAGTGCTCCCTAAACTCTGAGCAGAATATTAAATCAGATCTGATTAAATTGTGTTCCCTTGATAGAGCAGAAGATTGCTTAAACCTTTCTAATTTGTGACCTATGATTGTGCTCAGTTAAATGTGATATTAAGGTCAAGGTCTAACATAAAGTCACAGAGTACACCACAAATTCATTACTACATTTTAATTCATGTAGTGACACATCTAAGAACATGCTTCTTTACCTTTGACCCTCAGCTGTAAAGGAAATCCATCTCTTCTTACTAGGTTATGCAAACCCCTGGAGACTAGATTGCCAGGACTGTTAAGGATAAAGAAGGTCACGATAAGGAGACATCTGTATAAATACTCTGTCATTAATATTCTCCTTCATAATGAATGTTGGCAAAAAAAATAAGGACCATAATCAACAATGTCTCATGACAACTTTCAGAGCAGAGGACACACTGAGGGGTATTTATAATGTCCATTCCACTTTGGTGTCCTGCTTAGGTACAATTAAGTGGACCAAATAAGGCGCCTAAATTTCCTCCGCAGTTAATTGTGACAGGTACCGTCAAGGCAGTGATTCACCACCAGTTGGATGCTGAAGAGGCAATACAAAACTGTCTTTGTTCTGAAAAACAATGCATGTCAGCAAGATGGAATGGACTGTGAGCAGCAAGAGAAAAACTGAAGGAGAAAAGAAAGTACTAAATTATAGTGACAATTAGAAAATATTTTATGATAAGAAGTCCTGTCCACATTCCTTTTATGTACACCACATTTATTTGGCTTATTCTCTATATGAGTATTTTCAGACGTTAAAAAAGGAGCGTTTATGCTTTCTTTGCAGTAGCTATGCAGCCAGTACAAATGTTGTGTATTTGGTCATATCTTGTTCTTTAGCACTGTCAACCACCTGTCAATCTTCATATTTGCAAAAAAGAAAATACACCAGCCACCCCACTGTGCTGAATGTGACAGCATTGTAATGTCAGAGGACCAAGAGACAGGTGATGGTTTATGATAGAAATAAATCTTTTATGAGAGCAAACTTGGGAGAATTGCATGCTTTTGTAGGGGATATATCGCTGCACAGCTATCACTGACAATCTTCTCAAAAGCATCAGTTTCATAAGGCAAGGTTTTTATTGTGTCTAATCATGTCTTGAGTCACTGGGGGGAGAAAGGAGAAGGTATATGCTCTTTGTATCTATATAATATGTAATATATATGTGTATATAGATATGTTCATGCCTTCATAGATATTTGAAAAGAATTAGACTCATTTAATGATCCTGAAACTGACTTGAACCTTTACAATACAATTCTGATTGCTACACAGCCGGCAAGAGTGTTTCTGCATATTGCATTCTGAAACAGGACAAAGAGCTTTCTGGCAAAAGACTTTAATTTGAACGGAAGGACTTGGAGTTAAATTGTATTTCTCAATATACAGTGGTATATTGCATTTTTGAGGTTCTTTTAATATGTTGCCTGTAACTAGGTCACAGAATCATTTCAAATTTTTTTTCTGAATAAGTGTAAAAGAGTCATATCCTCTCAGAAAGCCACACATCCTACAGCTGGTTAAAATCATTTGAAGGACTTTATTAAGAGATTTAATTTTCAGTTACGTTATTCCACAATAAAAATAATTGTTAAGAATCCGACAAAGCTCACAAACCTCTGATTTTTATTTGGGGAAAAAGCCTGGACATGCGTGAAGACTTCTGTTCCAAAAAGCCACAATGTCATAACAAACCTAGCAAATGGATTTGCAATTCTAGTCTCCCCTCAGCTGATTATCCATATATTGTACAACGCATTTGTCATTCACTTGCTAGCCTGACTGCACATGAAATTATGATTACAAACCCCACCTAGTTTTGTTCTCTTTAAATACGAATCTTATAAGTTAAAATGAGTGCTCAAGGCAGTCAGTTCCATAAATGTACAGCCTTGATGAGAAAAGAATAAAATTTCATTTTCATCTCCTCCGAAGTTTTATGCAATTGTATGCTACACTTTCCCCTTCTTCTTACACTGATGATATTTTTCCTGTTTCATATTCCAGTTGTGTATTTGACAACTGCTCTGTGCTATAGCTGGTTAGGCCTTTACCATGAATCCATGGCAAGGGTCACCACACAGTCATGCAACCCAAAGGGCAGACTATGGGTGGCAGTGCCTTTGTTAGCAGGGTAATCATCTGACAGGCAAATTGTTTAGCTTGATAGCTGCTACATGATACAGCAGGGGATTTTGAGGTCCACATGCTGGAGCCTGGACGAAGAGCTGTGAAATGGAGGGGAAAATGCATGTGTTTAGTTTTACACTGGGAAAAAAAAAGCCGATTCTACCTCTTGCCTGAAGATCCATGCCAAACATCCTGCAGAAATGCCTCACAATTCTGTCTAGCTGCATAAGGGCAGTGGTTAGGGTGCTTCAGTGAACCAAAAATACATGACTTCCTTGCATGTGACATCTGTTTTAGTCTCATGGCCCTAACTTGGAGTGTAGATAAAAAAAGAATACACTGATAGGCAGATACATGGGAAGGATCCCAGTCTAGCCTGGTCACAGTTGAACTTAGTGTCCAGTGAATTCCATCTACCAGTCCTGGAAAGTGAAACATATTATTTCATACACTCTTTCACCAAATAATCCCCACTAGTAAAGCTATAGGCTCTTTAGGCTTCAGCCTGGGGGTGTTTCTTTTGTGAAGTGGCTGAGTTGTGTTTCCTGTCTGTCATGTTTGAGCTAAGACCTCAAATTTTGGTTTTTTTGCACAACCACATGTTTTCAGAGATCTTCTTCTGCCTCATTTTTTAATAAAAGGTATGATTATTAATTAAAAAAGTCAGAGGAAGGATCAGGAAGTAGGGGATTTCTCAACCCAAACAAATTCCCTCATTCACATTTTTTTACCACTCTATTTATTTGCATGTGGTTTTTCATGCTTTTTTAAAAACCCTCCGAGTCCCATCTGGCAAGCAGCACAAAGTGTCTCTTCCCAAAACTCCCACTCTAGGAATGCTGTATGATACCAAAGCACAGGATGTGTTAATGTGAAGGCCAGAGCTAGCCTGCTCTGCTGTCAGTTCATCCCCTGCCAAGCCTTGCTCTCCACAGCACAGACACGGGCAGTGGACAAAAGTCAACAGACATAGCTCAGATCAGTAAAGGTTTGAGAGCTATCCAAATGCTCATCCAAGTGACCAGGCATTTGAACAGATCCACAGTAGTGCTCTTGAACCTACTCCAACAGCTCTCTGTAAGGTTTGTAGGCTTCAGAGCTTTCCCTTTCCACAATTTCTCCTTCTTCTCTTTTGCTAGAGTTACTGCCTACTTCTGTTTGTTCACCTGTGCAGCCTGGAGTGTCTGCCCCACTAGGGAGAGACTGACCTCTCCCTGCAGGGCTCGGCTGTGCTGTGGCAGAAGCATGGAGCTGGACTTCCCATTCTGTTGGCATTGGAGCTTCTTCCTACATCTTTGCAGGTTGTGTGAACTTGAACAACTAATACATTCCTCTGGCATCAAACAGTGCTGTCGCCTGTTGGTGGTTACATACAAGCCTGAGAATTTGCTGTGAGATCCCATAAAGGGAATGGCTGAAGAAAAGATCTCCTTTTTTTCTAGGTTAATGGCTTGGCAGCTTTTTTTTTTTCCATACAAAAGCCCTGTCTAGCCTGTTGGACAGGCAGAAGGTCTGCCACTAGCAGGGTTTTAAACAGAATAATCTGAGCCATATTAATGGCTGTAAGATAAAGTCTGGATTACTACACCTAAGTCTGTGTAGTAATTTTTTCTCCACATTGAAACTGAAGTCTTTCTAAATGACCACCCTTCATCTGAGTTGCTTCAGACTGAGCGACAGAAGAGAATAAATTAGGGAAACAGAGTTAAATTGCTGTTTACTCTCAGATTTATTGGTGAAAATAATCTATATTTCTCTCAGTATTTTAAGAAGTAAAGAAAATTACTGTGAATCTCACCACAGTTAAGAACAGGTTTAAAATAGCTGTGTGTTTGTAATTGATTTTATAAATATTTATGTCTATGTATATATTTATGTAGATATCAATTTTATCAAAAAGTGATATATGCTGATTACTCCTCTATTTTATCCATTTTCCTTTCTAGAAATTCAACTGAAAAAGAGGCTGAGAACCAGAATCCAAAATCCTAAATGTAAGTAGCTAATTGCAATTTCACAAGGAAAATGAAAGCCAAAACTATTTCACTGAAAAGTAGTAAGTCTTAATTTTTATTATTAATTTTTTATGTGGTCATATGGAAACAAATTGGGCTGAAGTCTTTCAGCTATACATTCCAGAGAGTCTGCTCATTTAGAAACTACGATAATAGGACAGAAACATTTCTCTTGGTAGTAAACCTGTAGCAAATGTGTTATTCAAAGGCTGGGAAATTGAATGACCCTTTCTGGAGAATAATATATAGTACAATCTCAAAAAAAATTGTACAGACTGAAAAATGACTTTAAAATACAGTCTTATTAAGAAATACAGGTTCTTTGGATACACGTGTGTATAAAACTCTGTGAAACCTCTTGTAGAAAGTAATATTTACATTTTTTAACATTTTAATATTTTTATTATTTAAATATTTTTCTCTTTTCACTCAAGATTGTACTTTTGAATAGACAATTTTGCTCTGAAAGGTGGTGGTGGAAATCTCTTTTTGGTCTTTCCTTTGGCCTTTAGTTCTTCCCCACTCCATGCTCCATCCCTCAGATTGCCTTACTAGTTTTTTGCTCCTCCTGAAAACTTCATCCCATCTCCAAGGGCTGTTTTCAGATGTCAGGGAACACTGGAGAACAAGGACAATCTGTCCAAATGACCTGTCCTTTAATTGTGCCCCCTGCTCATACAAATTAGCACAGCTCTAGTGTCCCTAAAAATGGGGATTCTAATCATGTTAGGACACTCTCCTTTAAATCTACAGAATATATTAGTATGCAAATTATTATAAGCTTAGGGCAGCTGAGATTTACTTATTAGAAAAATCTGCCAGATTATTCACTTTTTCTCTCCTAAAATAAGCAACATGGATAGAAATCAATATAGCCTACAGACTAGATGGAAAACCATACCAGTCCATTTAACTGTGCTTTATATGTAGAGAATAAAATTTTTAGGAGGAAGGGACGATATGCAGCGTGTGTAAGTAGATGCATTGAAAAAATGAATTTTGTGATAGTTAGAAATACGTGAAAACAAAAGGGAGGAGGGTACCATGAAGAGGAAAACAGTTAAGTGATTAAGTCATCCATGTGGTTTCCTGTACCACTTTTTAAATTTCACCTCTCTTTATATTATTAGCAAAACTGATTGAAAATGAAATATTTCAGAGCAGAATATGTTGTTGAATTATTTGAAAAGGAAGAGAGATGGGGTATGAAGCAGGCCTGAGTGATTGAGGAATATGATGCTGAAGAGGCTGGATAAAGCACAAGGAAATGACAAAGCACAGAAAAGCTGTGAAAATTGAGGGTGTCCATTTTGAAGGCAAAATTTAGATATGTAAATTAAAAGTAGGGAGTGAAAAAATGGGTTAGACTTGTAGGCAGGATAGGTATAGTCAGAAAGATAATGAAACCCTTACTGTCTTTTTTGGGGGGTATCCTACATCCACCACTGGGCAACAAAAAAGGTCAAACTGAGAGAACAAGATGACAATTTTTTTCTATATACTGTAAAAGATTAAGGAATATATTTAAGAATATTCATGTGGTCAGTGAAATAAAAAATGAAGGGCAAAGTGTGAACTGAGAGCACAGGATGAAAATAAAGCATGGAATGCGTAATGCTGTTTATTTTTAGAAGTTTTGGAAGGCGTGTAAGTTTGAGTTGAGGAATGAGCATTCAAATGGAGGCTTACAGATGAAGAAAGACAGGGACTATTAAGAAAAAAGAGATTGCATAAGCCTTTGGCACCTTCTACAGCTATTAATAAACTATTAAGCCATTACTGATTTTCCCGAGCTTCACTGAGCTTTGGGTCAGATGTTCAGTGAAAAATGCAGAGAGTCAGAGTCCAAGAAATGGTCAGGAGAATGGCTGCTCTCCTTTATCAGGAAAGAGGAGTACCATGAAGACAGCAATGTTGGTTGATGACTTGTTCTTGGGGTTGAAATTATCATGAATGGGGTGGATGAGAGATGAAAATTAGGAGCTGTGAGTGGATCGAAGGACCTACAAAATCCTCCATGTAGACCACTGGAGGAGACAGCACCATTATCTGCTTAGTAAAAAGAAGACAAAGCTGAATATAAAAGGTTCTGCACACAATAGCAAACATCAACCATTCTAAAAGCCAAAATTATGAAAAAGAAATTACTTCTGGGGGGTTTGACCTTCTCTTCCTACTTTTTACAGATGTCTCTGAAACAGGAAAATGGACTTTGCTGGTTTAGCATGTTGGACTGCCCACTTTTTCCATTTTTTTCCTCAACTTTCAAGTTTGAATATTTCCCTGAATATTTTTCCCCCTTTATACAGATTGCCTTCAGCAGATTTCAAATGCTTTAACTTAAATATTTAAGTTAAAAAGCACTTGCAGTAGTTCTCACTTGTCACAATGGGGTTTATATATTTTCACACAATCCAAACTGCCTATGTAGATGAAAGCCAAGAGTGGATACAGAGCACTGGAATAGAACTTCACACCTCATCTACTTTTAAATGTTGTTTCCTTCACGTGAGTAGAAAGTAAAGTACTTTGCCATTTCTGTCTTGAAAATCCACATGCTAAAGAACTAGGCTATCTACAGCACAAAGAAGAAATTCATTATACAGCGTACTAGCTACAAAAGAAGACTTAATGGCCAAAAGTCACTGATCTCCCAGATGCCTGGCAATTATTGGTACCTACATCTTCAGAGATGTTAAAAACTTGGTTCATGCTTTCATAAAGCAAACATTGAATTTGTTAAAGTACTTTTACAGATGTAATAGCAATGAATGTCTGATCAAGCATAAAACCTAAGTGAAAATCCTTGTTTGTCTTGTTTAAAATATTCAGGAAAATGAGAAAGACTGTGATTACTTCTGGTGAGGACCAAACAGGCTCTATCATCAGACATGAGAGACAGTCTTGAGGGTTCTCCAGCAGTCTGTGCGGCCAGTGACTGGGAAAACTTCATCTGTAGCTGCTGTCATGGTCAAATTAAAGTGGAAAATTTTCATACTGGCCAACGTAATATCATGTATTGAGAAAAGAATGAAAAATATTTGTCAACTAACTAAAAAAGCTTTAAACAAAATCTCCATATGCATCTTTGAATGAATGATTTCAAAATCATGCATATTAATTTCTCTTTAGAAATGGTATATCAAACGTTTAGAGATAGTCATACATGTCTGTAAGGTGGGATACCACTGTAAAAAGTTGAAATTAAAGAGATTTTTATGATCTCTTGTAAAGTTAACACATAAAGAATAGATTAAAGACTGCATTTAGAGAACAATTTCATTCTCGCTACTGAGGATAGAGTGGGAATTATTTTGGGGTTAATTTGTCATTTACAGATTATCTACTTTTGTAGCTATGAAATTTTTGTCCATGCTCTTCAAGTTGATGTTTCCTTTTTAGAGTCTATCACTGAAATTGTATCTCTTTGACTACTGACAAACAGAAGGAAGTAATTGAGACTGAACAGGACAAACAATGTATTGTGGCCTATGCAGTTCCTGGATCTGTAAAGTTATCACTAAAAATCAAGAATATCTAGCAACATTAACATTATTAACATTAATGTTAGATGTTGAATATGTCCTGGCTACAGAATTTTACTCTGAGCATTCTTGTGTTTTCCTTCTAATATTCCTAATGAAGCTTTTGTCATGTATGCAAATGGCATCTTATGTTGTTGTCCTGGGTTGCAGTGTATTCTATTACCATCCCCATCAGCCGTTGAAATCAGGTGGGGCAGTGTTTCCTTGCCTCCTCCCCCCAGACTGTCTTTCTGTTAATTGCCCATCATTGTCCTGCCGCCTGACTCAGAGATAACTCCCTCCGGACTATCTCCTGTTAATGAGCCTAATCAACACTTGGCCTCATGACTCATTACCCCATTGTGAGATGCTCCACCCAGAGGGAGGAACCAAGCATCCCATCGTGGATATAATCTGGGACTCTGACCACCAGAGACATGGACTTCCCACTGGATTTCCAGAGGAGAGGAGCTACACAGCCACCACTGGACTTCCTGAGGAAGAGCAGACTCTTTTACTACAGGATCACTGCTTCAGGGGACTGCAGCCACCATTCACCCAGACTGCTCCCACCACCCTGCCTAACAGGGTGTCAGGTTGTACCTTGACTCTGTCAGTTTGACAGTGTTTTCTTTTACTTTTTTTTCCCTTTTCTTTAATTTCCATTAAATTGTTATTCTGACTTGGTGCCTCCCACTGGTTTGTTTTCAAACTAGTACAGTTATGTAGAACATTCAACTCGAATATCTTTTCTTCCACACTGAATCATGACTGCTTCTTCTCGGATCACTTCTAAAGAATACATTTGTTTTTAATCATTTTATTTAAAAGTCGTGACAGTCCTCCCTCTTGCTAGTTGTTCATTTCGTTTGCTTTGCTCTGACATGAGGCTTCAGAGATTATTCTTTGTCCTTGCATTCCTGAGACAGTGGAATTTGCCAGGGTCTGATAAACACGCATCTCATGAAAACACTAGGAAGGGAGAGCTGGGTCAGCAGGGTAATCCCAGCTGCCAGCACATTTAACATACCACAGAGAAGTAAGAGTCGACAGCAGTGGGATGGGAAGAGCAAAACAGACCTTCAGCTGATATTCCCCATCTCTCATTTGTACCTTTAATATTATATCAGGGAGTTGCTTGCACTTAGATATATTTCCTACAACTGTCTACGCCTGACCCTGTGTCACAGATGATGTGATCTTGGCATTATTGTATCTCCTCTGAGAACTGTGGTATACTTTTGAGTGACTAAAGTGCTTTAGGATCTAATGCTACCTGAAGCTGGATGAGACTGGATTCAAACAGGGCTGTGTATGTACCCCCAGTGAGGGAAGAACTGGAGGTTTTCTATTAATGTGGTATCTCCACTGCTACACAGCTCCTGAAAATTTCACATGCAGAAAACACATTGCACTTCGTCCATTTAAAAATTCAACTAAGAGGCAAACTGTTTCCAACTAAAGAATAACAAAAATGAATGCCACCTGGCTGGGAGGAGGGACTGATATACCACAGGGCTGTGCTGCCATCCAAGCAACCTTAATATGCTGAGAGGAGGGGCCAACAGGAATCTTGTGAAGTTTAAAAAGGCTGAGAGCCAAGTCCTGCACCTAGAGAGGAGAAACCCTAGGAACCCATATATGTAGGGGGACACCCAGCTGAAAAGCAGCTTTGCAGAAAATGGCCCAGGGAGTCCTGGTGGCCACCAAGTTGAACATGGGACAGCAGAGTGGACCTGTTGCAAAAGTGAAAGGTATCCCGGGATACATTCAGAAGAGCATTGCCAGCAGGTTGAAGGGGGTGGTCCTGTTCCTCTGCTCATCCCTGGTGAGGCGCACCTGGACTGCTGTGTCCAGTTCTGGGCAGTACAAGAGAGACATGGAGCTTCTGCAGAGAGCCAAGTGAAGGGTCACCAAGGAGATGAAAGGACAGAAGTGTCTTTCCTAGTAGGAAAGGCTAGGAGTTCTGTGAATGTTCAACCTGAGAAGGTTCAGGGGAATCTCATCAATGCATTTACGTACTCGAAGGGAGGCTGCTGAGAGAACCGATCCAGTCTCTTTCCAGTGGTGCCCAGGGACAGAACCAGAGACAATGGGCACAAACCAAAACACAGAAGACTTCAGCTGAACATCAATATTCAATTCTTGTGAAGATGACTGAGCACTGGCACAGGTTGCCCAGGGAAGCGGGGAAGGTGAAGTGTTCATCCTTGGAGATATTCAACAGCTGTTTGGGAACAATCCTGAGCAACCAGCTCTATGTCACCCATTTAAGTACCAGAATTAGACTTCCAGAGGTCCCTTCCAAACTCAGAGTTTCTGTGATTCTCCAAGTTTGTGATTCTATGAGTCTGAATCTCCTGCATTTATTCCAAAATCAGTGAATCAGAGAGATCTCAATATAGTCATTGAACTGTTATGAGCAGAACTAGTTTCCTGTGTTCTCTGGGAGAAATCATATTCCTATAACTTTAGCACTAATCTTCACACAATATGTTAGAATGCCCAGGTGCTGTAGGATCACCTTTGAAAAGTTTAACTCTGTGCACAATATGTGTTTTATCACCCTTATATTGCACTGTTTCCATAAGATTTTTTTCACAGAATATCATAGTACATTTTTCTTGATACCTGCTACCTTTACTTCCTGCCATTCTAAAAATACATTCTCTCATTCCCTCTTCATTTTTTTTTCACTTCATTTAAATTAGATTCACAAGGGTAGAGATATTTTTTGCTGCATTTACATTAGCAGAAGTAATATATAGTGTTTATTTTCTTTTTATTATTTTGAATACCCGTTCACATACCCCTTCATCCTAAAGCTAGTATCAGTGGGATTGGGAAAGAGCAAGATTTTTTGTGGTCTATCTTTCAAGTATTTAAAACTGTGCAGACTTAAGATGTCCCTTTCTTGGCAATTAATAGACCTAAAGAAGATTTCCTGGGTCATCCACTCTTCAGAGTCAGCTTCTTTGAACTCTTCATCTGCACTGGACAACGACTATAGGTTACAGTGTCATCTGTAAAATTAAAAGAATAATCTGTTATTGTTCCTCACTGGAACTTTGCAACGCTTTCAGGATTTTGTAGGAAGGGAGAAGAACCCATTAGGTATCTTACTGGCATCCTCTTCAGAAAGGGACATTTCTTTCTTTGCGATCCTCAAATTTGCAAGTTTTCAGATATCCAGTGCAGTTCAGACTACTTCTCCAACATAGGACATACTTCTCCATCACAGATAATACATTAATGTATGCCCTAATTTCTTGTACAGAAAGGACAAAGATGCAAGAAATTATAAACTTTGCACACAACTACCATTACTTCATCAGTAAGTAGAGTAGAATCAAAAATACTGGGCCATAACCATCTGTGTTCTCTCAGGGGAATGACCTGACAGGCCAAGCCTCCTTTTCCTTTTCTCCTCCTTTTCCTTTTCTCCTCCTTTTCCTTT